>NC_143057.1:33800147-34116176 GCF_052426305.1 Pelodiscus sinensis
GTCAGTCGCTGGTCAGTTTCAGCAGCGGCTGACTTGGGGACACCTGGGGCAGAGCAGCTGGGGAGCTGCCGGGTTGGTCCAGTAGCACTGAGGAGCGGCGCTACCGGACCAACCCGGCAGCCCCTTATCAATTAATCATATAGTTGACAACATTTAATGAATGACGTGCATCTTAACATAGCTATTTCAGACCAAAGTTTTTTTAAAAGAAGTGTTAACTGAATAAATACTAAATAAATTAAATCGGATTAATGACAACTTGCATATGGACTTCACTGCTTATTCTTCTTATACCGTTAAATAATATGCAGCAGTTCTTATTACATTCTTGAATTTGGATCTCTCTAGTCTCTAGTAATTTTGTATTAACATTTTAAATTGAAACATTCAGTTTAGGGGTGTGAAGGTTTAACTAATCAGGACACCAGAGCATACCCTGCCTGTGCAGGAGAAGGGATGCTCCAGCCCAGTGGCAGGCAAGGGGGGTGATCCAGCCCACTGGGGGGGAGGAGGGGGACACTTCATCCCAACTGGAGCCAACTTCCCCTCTCCCTGCTTGTCCCCCTTTAATTGGTTCACTTATTAAACATAAGCAGGATTTATACATCCCTAATTCAGTTAGTAGTAGAATAATTACCATCAAACATTTTGGACCACTTTTTATTTAAAATGGTAAGATGTGTTACCAGTGCAGTCTGCATGCATATTTACAAAGTTGCCAAAACTGTAAACACTCAACCTCTCTTTTTTCTGTTAATCAGATTTAAGATTCCTAGTAATCTCGTCATCACTCGTGAGATTCAAGTAGCAAACAATGCATCAACATGGTTTATCAATAAAAAACCTTCAACCCTGAAAACAGTGGAGGAGCAGATTGCAGCCTTAAATGTTCAAGTGGGCAATCTGTGCCAGTTTCTTCCACAGGTAGGAGAGACAATAACAGGCACAACTGGAGTACTGCTTTTTTTTGGGTGTGGGGCAGTGAGGGAGAAGGGGTTTGTGACTGACTTTCAATAGGGGACTAGAAATGGCTCTTTGGAAGGCCAAAATGGGCACAAAAAGCCCAATTTTAACCATTGAATCATGAATGATTTTTAATATTTTTTTGTATGTAGATGTGTTTGGCATACATAATGTTTTAAGGCTCTCTGACTTTGTCATGTTAGGTAATCTTCCATAACAAACGGATCACGTGCTAGAGATGATATGGTCCAATGGATAGGGATCAAGTTTAGGATAGTGATGTAATAGTGCAGTTGATTAATTGATAAACAAAAGCTTATTGGTTAATGCTGTAGACTACATGCATTTCCCCCTGTCCAGCCAGTAAATGTTTTTAGCAGGCTGACTGCGCCAGGTCCAGGACCTACCCCCATTGCAGCTCTGCATTTAAAGTAGAACAGATCGCTATCATGTAGGTAGTTGGCTGCCTACAATGCCTGAAATTCAGCACAGACAAATTTCATTATACATTCTTTAGGTTAGGGTCGAAAAGTGACATTTGAAAACATGTTGGGCAACATAATTTGTATCGGGTGGCATTTCAACTGTTAATGCAGTAACTAATATTTAAAAATCAATTTTTCAGTGTTGATGAGTCCTTAATGGGAAAATGACCTTAGAACAAATTCTGGCAATGTGGCAGTGAAATTTTGAGTATTGGGTATTGTAGTGCTTTTTTGGTTAGTTGGAGAAGCGTTCCAAGTGATTCCCAGAAAGCCTTGAACAAAATTTGATCATTAATTTCTTCACCCAGGAGAACTATGAATAAGTCATGTGCTAACTCTTGTTAGGATACTGGGGGAATCTGGATTAGAGAGTCATAGGGCTGTCTGTCATAACTGATATGCACATGTAATAATAATTTGAGCTAACTTCCAAAGGTGTTTGACATATAAATCTATGTGATATGTGAATATTAGCTTGAGAGAGGCCAATATTTTGCAATATATTATCATTTGTTGCAGTACTATATCAGATGTACAGCATTATTGGTATTGGGTCCCTGTTTTGCAGGACAAAGTTGGGGAATTTGCAAAGCTGTCCAAGACTGAGCTTCTTGAAGCCACAGAAAAATCAGTTGGCCCACCAGAAATGTATCAATTTCACTGTGAACTAAAAACCTTCAGAGAGAGAGAGAAAGAACTTGAGGTAATCATCTGCATAATAAAGGAACAGCGATAGGAGAGATTTTCATGAACCTTCTCTTTTTTTTTTTTTTTTTTTTTCAATCTATGACCAATATTAAGTAGATGTCAGGTAGTTTTTACAATGTGATACTTTTACAAGAATAATTGTTTCTGACTGTATGGTCATTTATATAATGGCATAAAAAGGAAATGCTCCTATTTAAAAGTTGGGCTTTTGACCAGGAAACGCGGTGTCAGTATAGAGCTAAATGGCCAAGTTTGCAAAAGCTTTGTACTCAATTCAGTACCATTTGTTTTCTGTATTATTAGTACAATAGGCAACATCAAATCCCTTCCAAATTTTAAGTGAATTTTAGACAAAAGTATCCAGAACCTTACTGATTTGGATGAAAATCTGAAAACCAAAAGGGGAAAAATAGGGACACTTGAAGCCTCTTCCATCTCATTAGTACAACCACAGTTTCAATCACATATGCAATTATCTGAAGATCAAACAACTAATTAATGACACCCATTAATGCTTAGCAACATAACAGTACCCTGTTTCATCTCTGCCTATCTTGGCTGCAAACAGTGAACTGGAGCCAATGGGAGCAATGAGGCTCTGCGGCTGCAGAGCCAGTTAATAAACACACCATAGTGGCCCGTTAGCAGGTTTCTTGGGGTGTCTAAACTATACACCTCTGTTGGCAGAGGGGTGTAAATTAGACACATTGAAAGTGCAAATAAAGCAGGGATTTAAATGTCCCACACTTCATTTGCATAATGGCAGCCACTGCTTTTTTCAAAACGGGGCTTTTCAGAAAAAAATGGCAGTTTAGATGGGGCATTTTAGACAGTAATGCTCTGTTTCAAAAGATCCTGTATTCCTTAGTACAGGATCTTTCAAAACGGGGCATTTCTGTTGAAAATGCCCCGTCTAAACTGCTGTTTTTTTCCGAAAAGCCCCATTTTGAAAAAAACGGTGGCCGCCATTATGCAAATGAAGCACAGGATATTTAAATCCCCGCTTCATTTGCATTTTTGATACGTTTAATTTACATCCCTCTGCCAACAAAGGGGTGTAGTTTAGACGTACCCTCAGAGTGGATCCTTGGACCACTTTGAGAGTCACTGGAATAAAATTTAGTATGTTAACATACCAGCCATAAAGAAAAATAATGGTGAGGGAAAAGGGGATGAATAAGGGCATTCACACAGCTTCTAATTTAAGGACTAGAATATTGTATGGCAAGCAGTGACTTTGACTAAATACTATGACCATACAAAGCTAACAGTTGATTAAATGTCACTTTGTTTGCCATATAGTATCTTTGTAATCTTTATGATAACCTGTTAATCTAATTAAACAAGATATATAAAGGAATTAGAAAGAGGTGCAGAAAACTAAGTTTATTTTGTCTAATTAGTAGTGAAAGTAGAGACATTTTTGTTCAATTAAGAATTCATTCAAGAAAGAACAAAATGAATAAAGCAGCTTGATCAATGGAGAATTATTTGTGTTATCAGAAAATGTTTGTTGATTATCTAAATTGTGTTTGCATTGCTCTTGTTTATTTTTATTTGCATTGTTGTTTTAGCAGTGTTGAGCCCATAATGCTAGAGAAACAAGGTTTGTGGGGTAATATCTATAATTGGACCAGATTCTGTGGGTGGAAGAAACATTTTTGCTTTGTAATCTTGTAATCTTGTCTCTTTCATCAACAGAGCGTGGTCCAATAAAAGATCCACCTTGCATCTCATTACTTATATCAAACCTCAATTTCCATGGCACAGCTATGTTGGAAAGTTGTCCTGCACTTTCCAGTACTATTGGCTGTAACTAGTGGTTTGACTCTCCCCTTTTTGAGGAATGAAAGTTACTTGCAATTAAATACAAAAAGCTACTATACCAAAGCTTTTGTTAAATCCTTATTTTCTGCTTAGTTGACATTCTTTTCATAATTGCCACATATCCCATTTGTATTTATTTTAATAAAGCAACTAGTGTAAAATATATTTTCTGACAGAATTCATTGCAAGAGAAAACCAATTTCTTGGAGAAAATGAAGCAAAGGAACGAACGGTATAAGCAAGATGTGGAGCGATACTATGAACGCAAGCGTCATCTAGATTTAATAGAGATGCTTGAGAGAAAAAGACCGTGGGTGGTAAGTTTATTTTCTCAATTTTCTGAAAAATTTATAAATGTGTCATCTTTATAAAAGAGAGGGTTATTTTGCAATCAAATAAGCTTTTTTCCAAACTAGAATAACCTGAGCACTACCAACATTACAGAAAATGTATAATTGTCCTGAAACATTGTGTTCTACTCATAGCCTCACTTAGCTTCTTCCTAACTGCATCTACTGCTTCTAGCAATGGCTTGTGTTTTATGCTTTAAAAGGAATACTGAGTGACTCCCTCTTTTAACCAGCCGTTCAGTACTGAATTATGGGGTGAGGGTATTTCCAAGCAGTTGATCATTTTGTATCCTACAGCATAATGAATGATGGGTCTTCTGGTTGCATCAGAATTAAGCCTTGAAGTGAGTTTAAGAAAATGTTTTGTTGTACTAATACCTAGAGCTCTAGGTAAGTGCTTTAAAGAAATCAAAATAAACAAGACTTGTTGGGTTAAGGGTAAATCATTTTGACTTGCTTTAAAAACTATTGTTTTATGTCCACAAGAGTGAATTATTTGAATTACAAAATGTAATACTTCAAAACTGACTCAGTATAGGAGAATCAGAGCCGTCAATCTCTGAGGCATTATGCCATTATTATATTTATTCTGCTTTCATGCCTTAGCTAAAGTTTCCTTTACAGGCTTAAATTAATGAAATGTACAAAGTAAGGATGTTAAAAAGTGAGTAACTGACTAATCGTGTAGTTGATACAGTTCGTATCAAGTACACAATTAGTTGATAAGGGGAGGTGCTCTGTCCGGGCTCCTGCCAGGTCCAGGAGCTAGCCCCTCTGCAGCGCTGCAATTG
The DNA here is from genome assembly GCF_052426305.1 of Pelodiscus sinensis. Lineage (NCBI taxonomy): Eukaryota > Metazoa > Chordata > Testudines > Trionychidae > Pelodiscus > Pelodiscus sinensis. Next base: position 33,805,272 of record NC_143057.1, read on the forward strand.
AACTGTAGTAGGAGCTGGGCATGCATGCAGTGGTATTATATCATTATATTGGGGTGATACTTTGAAGGCTCATCAGTGGAGACCAAGGGGAAAACTAATTAACGAATCATAACACAGCTATTTTTGAACTAACTCTTACATTTGGAAACAAATGGTTCTTTGAGAAATGCCTTTGTAGATTCATACAGCTGAGACACACCTGAATACTTAAGTTTTTCCTAGCACTCTGTAGAAGGCTTTCAACACACTTTAGTTTTCCTGAACATTTTGGCCTGAATGTGGATAAGAAACAGTCACTCTGACCCTGACCTGTTAGTGGCTATTCCTCAGAATGCTCACTTGTGTAGGGCATTTGAACAGAGAATAAAGCACATTTTCCAACCACTGAATTTCAATTTAATAATTGCAACAGGTGTATCTGCCACAAGCTAGTGTGCTCACTTAAATAAATCAGTTTAAAGTTCTGTAACTTGGCAGATGCTAGGTTACATACCACTGTATTGGGGCAAGTGGCTAAGTTGGCTCTTAAGTCTGTTATCTGTCAAGTATTGGATCAAGTAATACAAATATTTAGCAGGCAGTAGTATGATCCATGAGGGCAGAGCTAGATCTGCTCTTTGTAACAGAGCTATTCTTTGGGGAGGTAGTGCATTCAAAAATCGAGTGTTCTCAACAATGTCCACCTTTGAGGTGTATAAAGTGCATTAGTCTACAACAGTGGTCTCCAACCTTTTTACACCCAAGATAACTTTTTAAATGCCAAGATCAACCCCACCCCTTCCTTGAGATCCTCCCCCCTCCATTCTCCTCCTCTCCATCATTTGTTGTCCCCAGCCCATACTCATTTTCACTGGGTTGAGACAGGAGGTATGGGCTCTAGAGTGGGAATGAGGGATTTGGGTGTGGGAAGGGGTGTGAGGCACAAGCTCTGGGAGGGAATTTGGGTGCAGGAGGAGATGGAGAAGGGGTTGCTGGCTCAGGGATGGGCCTCCGGGCTGGAGAGCGTTGGGGTCAGGTGGAAGGTTGGGGTGCTGAGCAAGCTGCAGGCTTGTGGAGGTGGGGTTGCAGGAGTTTGGGTTGGACTGCATGAGGGGTGCTGACGGGGGTTGGGTTCATGATGGGCTCAGGGCACAGGTTTGAGGTGTGTGAATGGTACAGGAGTGTTGTGGCAGAAGATTGGGGATATGGGTGGTATAGGAGTTCAGGGATGTGGGGGTGCAGGAGTTTGAGGATGTGTGGGGCTCAGGGCAGGGGGTTCTGGTGTATGATGAGGTCTGTGGGTTGTGCAGGAGTGTTATGATGCTGCAGCTAGATGTGGGCTTGGCCCCAATTGGGAGCTTGTTGGCCAGGCTTCATTTTTAAATAAAATGTTATGTCCAACACAAAATGTTTCAGCATTGTCTTTATTTATGGAAGGGGCAGGGAACCTATTTTGGATCAGGGGCCACTGACCCACAGAAAAATTAGTCGGGGACCACACAAGTGAGATGCAAAAAAAACAAAAACAATCCTTTCAAAACCCCCAAGCCTCACTGATGTGGCCCCAACTGAGACACCTCGCCCTGTCACTCCAGCCCCATGGGGAGGATAGGTAGGACTGAGGCTCAAGGCCTCAGGCCAAATTTACTCTTCTGGGGTTCCAGGGTTAGTGGATTTTGTGGAGCCCTCCACGCTCTGAGGTGAGGCCAAAAATGAGGGATCTAGTGTGCAGGACGGGGCTGCCAGTGAGGGATAGGGATGGAAGGTGCAGAATCTGGGTGGAAGTAGGGTACAGGAGCAAGCTGGTGGTACGTGTCTGGCTAGGAGGGAGGACGGAGGAAGCAGAGCAGGGTGCTGGTGGGTGGCTGGACAGAGGAAAGGGGTCAGAGTGCTATTGGGGGTCTGGCCAGGGAGGAGGGTGCTGGTGGGGGTCTGGCCAGGAGGTAGGAGCAGGATGCTGGTGGGAGGTCTGTCTGGGGAAAGGGGCAGGGAGCTGGTGGGGGTTTGACCAGGGAGCAGGAATAGGGTGCTGGTGGGGGTCTAGCCAGGGGACAGGATACTGGTGAATGTCTGGACAGGAGCAGGGTGCTGGTGGGGATCTGCCCCAGGGGACAGTGCTGGTGGGGAGTGAGGCCGGGGAAGGGAGCAAGCTGCTGGTGTGGGTCTGGCCAGAGGAGAGGGCAGGAGCAACTTGCTGGGGGGGGGGGTCTGGCCACTGGTGAGGGGGGATAGGGGCATCTAGGCTGGTACCTGGGGGTCTCCAAAGACAAGGATCTCTGGGCAGGATCTGTGGGCAGCGCTGGACGAAGTGCACATGCAGCTCCTTTAAAAAAAATCCAGCGGCTCCGGATCCTGTGCTTCTATCTTAAAACACTCTCCCCCTACCTTCTTGGAACATGGGGAAGGAGGGGAAAACAAGAAAGCATGCACACTGTTGTGGACAGGGGAGGAGCGTGCACTTTCTTCTCTTCCCTTCCTTCTCAGTGCTGCCTACCTGCCTTACCCCCCACCCTATGCTGCAGGAAGGAAGTCCTGGGGGCCAGATCTGGCACAGAGCCACGGTACTCCCTCTGCCCCCCATGCCGCAGGAAGCTGGAGCTAGCTCCAATTTGGGGGGGAGGCAGGAGGTTGTAGCGCCAGCATGAGCTCCTTGTTGGGGGTAGGGTGTGCAAGGAGGGGCTGGGAACACTACCTTGTGATTGACTGACTGTGCCCCCACAATCAACCAGTCAATCTTGATTTGCTGGTTGATGTTCATGGGTCTAGAACCTCAGCAAAATTTTCACCTTTTAGCACAGATGATTTTGAAAGTAAAAAGTCCTTTGTTTCTGAAATGGGAAACCCCCTCAGAAAGATCTTCTGACAACGAAAGAGAATGCTAAGTATAATACCTTGTCTCATGCTTTCTTTTTTTAAATATCTTAACTCCAATACCTCTGATCCCAAGAATAACAGAAAATTGAAGAGGATGGAGCAAAAATGTTTGATATATCTATAGCCAGTAAGTCCAATTAGGGGCTAATCTGGAGCTTTCATCCTTTTCTTCACTAATTCTGCCTCTTCTTTTTCTGAAAATGATAGCATGGTACATCTGGACCTAAAATCCTTGCAACTACCTGTTCGGATTTTGAAATATTAACAGGGCAGAATCATTAGCGTGTTTTGGAGGTGCAGCTGCTACTGGTGCAGATTTGTAAGCGCTCTACTAGACAAACATGTGCTGCAAATTGTAAGAGATTCCCTTTTTGAGCAGCCCAAAACCAGATTAACCCAACATCTGTTACTATTGTGGTGATACTGGATTATCTTTTGACACAAAATCAATTATCAGGCTGAGCTCCATTTATTTGACTACTATTTCACTTTATCAAGCTTCTCTACAAAGATCCAGTGGTGATTTTGTGTCTAGTCCAATTTTTTATGTAAGATCATTTACATACTTCCAGGTTACTGGATTATGTTGGAAGTCTATGACTTTGAAAATGACCTGGCAATCATTATTCATAACTAGTGGAACAAGAGTTGTTATGGCAAAGCTGGTGGGGAGGTGGAAGTTTGGATGTCTTCTTGAGAAGTCATGGCTTAGGTCCACAACAAATTATTGGGTACAGTACAAGTATTATTATGATTAGAGTCATGCAGGAGATCAGACTATCTGATCATAAAGGCCTCTTCTGGTTTTAAAATCTATGGATCTTCTCTGTCTCTTCATAAACCAACTTCCTCCCAAGACTACATTAATTACTGGGAAAATCATTGCTATATAGTTTTGATATAAATAGAGCATTTAGCTACTGCCTTTAGTGGAAATAAATCCATCAGGTAGTTCTACAGATTCTTTATTGTTTAAAATTATATATTTATGTATGTATATATGTAGAGAATATGTATACAGGCAAAGTGTTATGATCTAGTGAGGGTTATGATTCCCAAAAATCTACAAATAAAGCAATGGAATATACTTTAAATCTCTAGTTTTCTGTAAAAAATCCCCATACTTGATATCTGTAGAGCTGTAACTTGGGTCCTCTGTTCGTACATGTACATGTTATTCTAGATTTATCTTGACATTTGACACTCAACTTAGTAGAATGTTTGTTTAGTTTAGATCCTCCTACCACCTTTTCAAGAATCATTGCTAATCAGATTCAGCAAATAGCTCTCTCAAGAAAATATTTGCAACGAGCAATAGCTATTCATTTATAGCTGAATAACATGGAGGTGCTAGCTTGTATAAGTTAGTTGACATTAGTTCTTCCTTCCTTTCCAACTATTTGTGAGCCTTCCTAGTCGACTTGGAAATAGTGAGGGGCAGTCCAGATCTTTGCTTCCTTTATATATACACCCTTTGGGTCTCAACATTTGATACCACATTGTCTATAGAACAAGATTTTCTAGATGTTTCCAGCAAGAATGTGACATTGCGAGGTGCATCCCAATAGTATGAATTAGTTCCTCCAGTAATCTTGAACTCCAATAACTCGAAAGCAAACTGTTTATCAGTGTCACCAAGGGATTAAGTTGATCTTCTGAGACTGACCATTTTGGAAGGGATTAACAAATAATGTTTCTTGGCAGCAATACAAAAATGTTCCCAGGTTACAAGTAGAAAAATTAATATCTAGGTGTGAAAAGGCTGCAACATGTAAGGGAAAAACAATATATTGGGATTTCAAACTACTATCTGAGCATTTCTGTTTTTCACATACCCCAGAGTTTGGACTACTTCAGACACTTGTGCCTTTAAACTCACATTTCAGGGTCATGGAGATACCAGTAGACTATCCCAGATCACCTTGGTGTTGAGTAAGGATGTTAAAATGTGATTATCTGGCTGATAGTTTAGTCGATACAATTTGAATCAATTGCATGATTGATTGATAAGTGCCGCTCTGCAGAGTGACAGTGGGGGATAGCTCCAGGAGCTGACTCAAGCTGGGACTGAGCAATTCTGGATCCTGCTGGCTCCACAGCCATGTGCTCTGCAGCTCTGCATTTTAAATGTAGTAAGAGCCGCTGGGCTCTTAGTACATTTAAAATGTACAGGTGCAGTGATCGGTATGAGCTGGAACTGCTCAGTCCCGGCTCGCGCTGAGTCCAACAGCCCATGTTTACAGCAGCCTGGGCGTGGTGCCGGAGCAGCCTCTGTTGCTGGCAGCTCCGGCACCAGCCTCTGTTCACAGCAGCCAGGGCTGGCCATGAACAGGGGCTGGCCGACACGAACAAGGGTTGCTTGGCAACAAAGGCGGAGGGGCCCAACTCCCTGCTGGGACCCCTGTGGACAGGGGCTGCTTCGCAGCAGCATCCCCTATGCTCCCCTCCCCCTGCTGCCTCTGATAGAGGAAGCGGAGGGTGACAGGAGGTACCCCAGAGAGTGCTGGGGGGAACCGGCTTTTAAGCCAGCTCCCCCCCCCCGCCCCCAGCACTGGTTCCTGTCCCCAACCCTTGCTCCCTATCATAGAGCCAGCAAGTGGGGGAGGGACGGTTCCAGAGAGCACAGCGCAAGTGGGGACTGCTTGAGTCCCTGCTTTCCCTGTGCTCCCTGAGGTACATCTGCTTTTGAAATGTACAAGAGCCCCCAGAGCTCTTGTACATTTCAAAAGCAGAAGCGCCTGCAGTGGGAAATGGCGTGAACAGGGACTGAAACAGTACTTGCTCGTGCCGTTTGCCTGCTATGCTTCTGCCTCCCCTGCTCCCTGCGGAGATGGTGCTGATAGGAACTGGCTTAAAGCCGGTTTCCCCCCAGCACTGGCTTCTACTCCCCCCCCACCACTGCCTCTCACTGATAGAGGCAGCAAGTGGGGGGGAGCTACTAGTCAAGTCGCTACTCGACTATCCATAAGCATTTGCTTATCGAATAGTAGACTATTGTTGGGAGTTGCAGAGGCATGATGGGTTGATGTTGTCAACTGGTGGGCTAGTCAAAACCAGGACAAACTCCTGGGGTTCAGTATTGTCCAGGACACACACACACACACGTCAGGACATTCACAGAAGAACTGGATGTGTACTCATACTTGTACATCAAAATGTTTAAATATCATTGCATGCTTTTGATCAGCAGGCAATAGCAGGGCCACTGTATCTCAGGGTCAAGCTGATCCTTACCTAGCAAGTTAGTTTAGATATACTACTGAAACTCTCTCTGTAAAATAGACTTTGTGTACAATTCTTGTTGAATTAAACATGAGTACTGCAGGGGCATAATGTGTATCCAGCTAAAACACAGAAGGGTAAAAAGTTTTCATTGTTTTGCTTTAAATTCTTGCAAGGAATATGAAAATGTTCGCCAACAGCATGAGGAGGTGAAACAAAGCCGTGATCGTGCAAAGGAAGAATTGAAAAAACTACAACAAGCAAAGTCTCCAATGACACAACAAATCCAAGAAGTTGAAAAGCAATGGAAAAATTTGGATTTAAAAATCAAAGAGAAGGTATGCACTTTGGATTCTCGGTTAAAATATTTAGACGTTCCATGTGTCCAATAAAGCTGAAAATGGAGCGTGAAGCAATTAGAATATGTTCATTTTTGTATAGTAGAAGAAGCATATTTTTTGGATGGATTTTAATGCAAATTCTTAGGCCTTACCATAAGTAGTCAGTTTAAAATTTGAATTTTAAATAGTTTTTTTTCCTAAATAAGCATATAGTTTAATTATTTAAATTCCAAAAATCCAATTTAAAGTCTGATTTTTAAAAAAAAATATATATTTTTTATCCATCCTGAAGGCATGTCATCCAATTAGCGTGTAGAAACAGCACTAATAGCTTAGTTCTTCAAATACTCAGCATACTAGGATGGAGAGGAGTTACTTAAGCACTAAAGGTGGCACAAGAACAAATGGATATTAGTTGACCATGGAATTCGGACTTGTATTTTGATAAAGGTTTCTGACAGTCAGAGGAGTGAAGTTCTGGGACAGCTTTCTAAGGACAACAGTGGGGTAAACAAACCTAACTGATTTTAAGACTGAGCTTGATAAGTTTATGGGAGGAGGGGGAAAGGGATAGTATGAGTTAGGGATGTAAGTGAATACTCGACTATTCAGGGGGAATAGCAGCCCCTATCCATGGGGGTCCCAGCAGAGTGAATTTTGTCTTGTGTACCAGTATTGAGTTCATGTGCGCTTATTTGGATGTGCCCCACTGTGGCACCCAAGTTCCTAATAAATATCTTATAAACCTCTCCCTTTTCCCTCTGCTGCCATGTCTCCACCCTTCCTTTGCCCTATCTGCCCCCCCTGGTGCTTGTGCTTCCTCCCACCCCTCACCCTCCTCTGCTGTCCTGGCTCCTGCCCTTCTCACTCCCCTCAGCCCTTTGGGGACTTGCCCCTCTCCTCATCTTCCTTGACACTTGCATCTGTTCTTCTCTTCCCTCTGTGCCCACTCCTCCTCTAGCCCCACTCCATTCATCTGTAGCTACGCCTCCCTATCCCTTCTCCTAACACCTCCCTCTACCTACCTGCCCTGCTTCTCTCCTCTGTTCTCTGGTGCCCGTCCCTTCCCTCCATGTGTCTGCCCTCTGCTTCACCTCCACAATACCCCTGACACCTGCACCTTCCTGGTGTCTCCCCCTTCCATCACTGCCCCTGCCCTCCATGCCCTCTTTCTCCCTGGTGCCCACCCCCTCACCGCTCTCTGCCCCAGTTCTCCTCAGCCCCCTCTGTGCCCTCACATGTGACTTGCTCCATCCCCTGCCTTCCTCATGCCCACCCCTCCTTTCAGCCCCTCTTCTCCTGGCACCCATTCCTTCCCTCTCCTCTTCCTCCATCTTGCCCACATTGCCCCTCCCCTTTCCTCTCGCAGCATCACCCTGTCCCCTCCCTTCTGGCACCCCCACTGATACCTTCCCTCTCCTCCCTCCCTCCTGCCTTTTTCCTCATTGTCTCCTCTTGGCTTTCTGGCATTTGTCTCCTCCATCCTGCCCCTTGGTGCCCGCTCCTTTCTTCTCTTGCTCAGGCCCCCTCCTCTCACCTCAACACAAGCCCCTTCCTCTCCTCACCCTCCCCCCCTTACTCTTAGTTATCCCCCTGTCCCTTCCCTACCTTTCTACCTTGGACGTGGAAAGCAGTTTGTGGGGGCTGGATCTGGGGCCACGGTGCTATTTTTGGTCCCGCAGTCCTGGCCCCTGAAGCTCCCGCATCCCCAACCCCAGGTGCTCCTGGGGTCAGACTGTGTGCTGGGACTGGAGCAGAGGCCACCCGCACTGCTATTTTTAATACCATGCTCCTGGCTCCTGTGGAACCTCAGTACTAAAAAAAGCACCCCAGTGGCCCTGGCTTCAGCTGGAGTGAAGTGGCAGCCTCATGAGGCTCGTTACAGCTGGGGCAGCCTTACTGGAACGGGCCTCCTGCGGCTGCCGATTTGCTCCAGCTGGAGCTGGGGTACGCGAGGTGAGGCTGTTCTGGCTGGGACATCCATACCGAAACAGCTTCCCTTCACATGCCCCGGCTGCAGGTAGAGAAAATGTGTGGCTACCATCGCCACTGCCACCACTCACCTTCCATTCCAGCAGGAAGGTGAGGGGTGAGTGCTGCTGAGCAGCTCTTAAAATGATGTGGGTGGACCGCAGCTTAGAGGGAACACTGGCACAGTGGTCCCAGCTCGAGCCCAGAGGCTCTTGCTACATTTAAAATGCAGAGCCACAGTGGTCTAGAACCAGTGCGAGACGGGACTGCTCAGTTCTGGCTCAAGATGGCTCTTGGAGCTACCCTCACTGCGGCTGTGCAGATTGGTCCCCTTCAAATTATACTGACTACATGATTACCCAAATAACCACTCTTTAACATCCTTAATATGAATTGTCTGATAGCAAATATCCCCCACTCCAATACTCTGACATAAGACAGGAAAATGAATTCTTTCTGAAGTATCTAGCTGGTGGGTCCTGCTGACATAGTCTGGGTCCAGCTGTTCATTGTATTTTCTCCAGAGGTTAAAAAAGCCAAAGATCTTTCTCATCATATTGGGGCACAGATCACTTGGTTTAAGCTAGCATAACTGATAAAATGAAAATCATTTGTACACATACCTGGGTAACACAGTTTAAGTAGCTTTATTCTTTTTATCAAGTTCTTTCTTTAAAAGAAACTCAATAGTATTAACTTGGTGGATGATGATTTAATATATTTAATGTGGAATTTAACAATTTATTTTAATCAGGAGAACCTTTTATATCATTTTAAATTGGAGCTTGTGTAAATAATATTTTATTTTTTATCAGTTAGGATCTAGTTTTGCTTTCACTGAGGATAATTTAAGATTGACCATTGATTTTTAGTGAGAGAAGAACTTGGCTCAGCTCATCATTTGTTTTGCTCTGGCAAATTAAGTGGATTGTACTGTGCAATATCACTTTTCAGTAGCAAATATTTATGCCAGAAATTTGAACAGGTATCATTAGTGTGATTCTGAGTGTAAAGTCTCTTTCTACTTTGTTTTTAAGAGATAAATGCAAGGTCAGCAATCTTTGGCATGCAGACCATTGGGGTAATCCACTGGTAGACCACAACACAGTATGTGTATGTTGAGCAGTTTGCTGTTCCATGCCAATGGGAGCTGCGGGAACGGGTGCAGGCCACAGAGAACATACTGGCTGCTGCTTCCTGCAGCTCCCATTGGCTGGGAATGGCAAAACAGCCATTGGGAGCTGATGCTCAAAGTAAACAAACTCTCTATTGTTCAAGCAATTCAAAGACAAAACATTTTTGCTAAACTAGTCCACTACAAATAAATGAATGCAAACAAGTTTGCATTTCATGCTGTACAAAAGTGCTCTCAAAAATGTTTAAAATTTTTGGCTGCTAATGACTTTTTTAAAACAATTTGCACTATTTCCTGTTTTGTTGTAAAAGTATGCTTCCTTAGGGGGAATTTAACAGCTGGAAGCCGGAGATTAATTTGCATAATACTATATAGTCCTCCATGCTTGTTAAATACCAAGCTGCATTTGCACAGCTTGGTATTATCTGCTTATTTTAATCATTTTCTTGTTTTTAATTAATGTTTTTACTGATTTCTAAGAGCAGGAGGAAATTCTTTTGTGAACCACTGTTGTCATAATGCTTGGAAATACAGGGCTGTATTGATGAAAAAGTGATGCTCTGTGTGAGAAACACAGGAAAATATTTTCTTCTTTGAGTGCTTGCTCATGTAAATTCCATTCTAGGTGTGCATGCACCCACGTGAGCAGTCATCAGAGATTTTTGCCTTAGCAGTATCGGTAGGGCCAGCTGTGGCATGCTCTGTAGTCCTGAACTCATGCTGTGGTATGTTAGACACCACTATCCCTATGCCCTTTCAGCTACACTTGCTATCCTTGGTGGCCGCTTCTGTCACTTGTTTTGCAAGCAGTTCTTTCTCTTGTCTTAGCATTGTGCTTCTAGTTGTAAATAGTTCTGTTAATTAGTAGTTAACTAACTGAACACTTAATGGTTACTTAGGATCCCACGTGAGGCATGCCCTGGTTTCAAGGTTTTGACCCCTGCTCCATGTGTAACAGCACTGAAAGGCCTGGAGCATCTTTACCTGCATGTCTGGGACCTTGTACCCCTTGGGACCTGAATCTTGTGTTATCAAGGCTCATGGGTGCTCCCTTCAAGACCCTAGCTTCCTGCTCCTTCCTGCTTCTCTCCTGAAAGATCTCCTTCCTAGTCTCTAACTTAGGCCCGTCGAGTGCCTAAAAAAAGAGTGCTAGAATCTGAATCCCCTTACACGGTCTTCTATAAGGACAAGGTCCATCTGCAGCTGCACTCAGCTTTTCTGCCCCTGGTTCCATATTGGTCAAGACCTATACTTGCTAGTCCTTTGTCCAAAGCTTTACTTGACCCATGAGGAATGCAGGTTGCATACCCTGGATGTGAGATAGGCCTTCTACATAAATAGAACAAAGCTGTTTCATAAGTTGAAACAGTTTGTGGAAATTGCAGACAAGATGAAAGGTTGCCCAGTAGCTGCACAGAGAATATCTTTGTGGATCACAGCCTGCATCTGCTACTGTTATGAGCTAATCAGGGTGCCCCTATCGCCGACAGTGACTGCTCACTTGACTAGAGCACGGGCGCCCTTGGAAGCCTTCCTCACTCAGGTACCAGTCAAAAAAATATGTTGGGTGGCAGCCTGGGCATCCATCATTCCATTCACGTCACACTGTGTGCTGAACCAGCAAGCTTAAAATGATGAAGGCTTTGGCACAGCTCCAACCTACAAGTCTGTACATTCTAAGTCCATCTTTGAAGATTCCTCTTGAGTCACCTAGAATGGAATTGACATGAGCAAGCACTTGAAGAAACAAAACTATTTTGTTTCTAACCTTTTGTAAACTAATCTTTTAACTATCGTTCTTTGAGATGTGGTGTTCATGTCCATTCCATTACCTGACCTCTTACCCCTCTATCAGAGTTGTGGGCAAGAAGGAACTGAAGGGGCATAGGGTTGGCAGCACTTGATATACAGTGGCATGAGCGTGGTACTCCAGGGGGTGTCCCAGCCCAGCCCTAAGGATACCACTGAGGCAAAAATCTGCAGTGATCACACATGTGGGCACATGCACACGTATAATGGAATGGACATGAACAACACATCTCAAGTAGGTAGCCATTTTTAAGCATTTTTGTTTTAACTTTCACAGAAAAACAATCATCGTTAGGGGATATGTGCTGTCAATGTCAGATCCAAAGCTAATGGGATGATGAAAATAAGAAAAATAGTGGAGAAGGGTCAGACTATCTTACTGAGTGATATATTTTAATCTACATTGGTTTTCTGAAGTCAGATCAATAAATTCAGTCCCTGATTTTACAAACACTCATTTGTTCATCTCTAAGCAAGTGAATAGTTCCATGGTGATTTCAGGGCCTGTGAGTATAAATTAGTTTCAGAGAGGTAGCCGAGTTAGTCTGTAACAGGAAAAACTTAAAAAACAGCAAATAGTCTGGTAGTACTTTAAAGACTAACAAAACATGTAGATGGTATCATGAGCTTTCGTGCGCACAACCCACTTCTTCAGATGACTGGAGTATTAGAAGTCCAGATCCAAGAATAAATAAGGTGGGGAGAGAGGAGGGGAAAAAAGAGAGAGAAAAAGGGGGGCGGGAAGAGAGAGAGTAAGTAGATGGTTCAAGTAGTCACAACAGGTTGATAAGAACAATTAGCATCTCCATTGTTTGTTTGGTTAAATCATTAGGATATGGAAAGTAGTGTGCAAGCCAGCAGATGTCCCGGTTCATACCATTTGCATGAGAATTAAACTTAGAAATGAAGTTAAGTTCCAATCATTCCCTGTGTATTTGGCTTGTGGAATTGGCCTGAAACAACAGGGTGACTTAGAGATCCATTAATGAGTGTCCAGACAGATTAAACAGGTTTTTGAGTATTGCCTTTTTGGATATCTGATTTGTGTCCATTAATTTTTTCCTGTAGAGACTGTCCAGTTTGGCCAATATACATGGCAGTGGGGCGTTGTTGGCATTCGATCACATAGATTACATTAGTGGATGTATGCCATCAAATGCCAACAATGCCCCACTTCATTTACAAGTTTAATCCTTATGCAAATGGTATGAACAATGACATCAGCTGTCTCCAACACTACCTTCCACATCCTAACGACTTAACCTACCAACCAAACAATGGAGATGCTAATAGTTCTAATCAGTCTCTTGTAATTACTTGAACCATCTACTCACTGTCTCGCTTTCTTTTTCCCTCCCCTCCTTTTCTCTCTTTTTTTTTTTTTTTTCCCTTCGCCCTCCCACCCCCCTTATTTATTCTTGGATCTGGACTTCTAATACTCCAGTCATCTGAAGAAATAGGTTGCACCCGTGAAAGCTCATGATCCCATTTACATATTTCATTAGTCTTTAAGGTGCAACTAGACTATTTGTTGTGTTTTAAGTTTTTCCTGTAAAAATTACGTGCATGTAGTTCAGTGGTACTCCATCTGTATTCCTACCAGCAAAAAAAATAAGTAGGATGTAGTGGAAATTAAAACATTTTTTCCAAATGAGACAGTAATAGTATATTCTGAGATATTATAACATTGTTTTATGGTTGCTTTAATTTATAGCTATGTTATGGTTGATTTAATCTGCAGTGATACTGCCTTAACTCAAGATTTTGTGCTGATGTTATTTGGTTTAAAAATGTAAAAGGCTAACTGGTTACCTGGTAAGGACTAAGCTTACTAGAATGTATAGCAGTTAGCGGGACTGCTAGTCTAACCAGGTCAGGAGGACATCAGCACTGGCTGTGCTGCAGCAGCCCCAAACTTTCCCATGACAGCACTAGTGGGGACATGCAAGACCCTGGCCACGCTACAATGGCCTTGGCAAGGTCAGGCGGGATACGATCCCTGGCTGTGGCGCAGTGGGGGAGGTGGGACGCTGGCCGTGCTGCAGCGGCCCTGCCAGGACCCGGCCCTCAGCTATCCTGGCAAGGGAAGATGGGATCCGGTTTCCAGCCTATTTGCCCACAGACACAGTAGGACCCCCCACCCCAGCAACTCTGAATCCACCAACTGTTAACCAGTTAAACAATATAATTTTAACCAGTTAACTGTTTTGATCAATATTTGCTTTCCTAATTTGGTGTGCCTATGACTTGTTTTGATGACAGTTCCCTTCAATATTGAGGAGCACTGTTCTGTTCTGGGGACGAAAGCATGGCCTGGTGGTTAAGGCAATAGACTGGAACTTAGAAAATACAAGTTCTGTGCCTGATTGTGCCATATGTTTTCTGTATGACTTTGGGCAAGTCAATTAATGTGAAACCCTGGTTCTATAAAAGTCAATGGCAAAGATTCCATTGAATTTAATGGTGCCAGGATTTTACCCCATTATTTGTTTGTCTTTCATTTTTTGTCAATAAAAATTAGTGTGTATGTGGGTTGTATATTATGCTATTAGGGACCACATAAATTGAATAGTCCTAATAAGCAAATTAAATTCTCGTTTTCACTGTTGCAGGATTAGTATTTTGTAAGTAAGTATTTCCATAGAGCCACTGATATTGTTTTACTGATTGTTTGTGCCAGTAATTCTCTTTTGAGGATTGGTAATTGATTTCTATCCTGCCTTTTCTTGGCATGTGAAAACTAAGCATGCTCTTTGATTTGTTGCCAGAGAATGTTCACTGGCATCATTAGCAAAAGATGTGGGGGCAGCAACTAAAGTGCTTGTACCGTCATGGGAAGACTACGCTCACATTCTTTTGTTTTATGTTAAAGACTCAAACAGTTTAATAGTACATGTGAACACAGGCTACTTCATATGGCTGTCATCTTCTTAAAATAAGTCAGAGAAACTACACACATTCTTAAAGATTAAAAACGCATCACTATGTCAATATACTCTGTCTATTTAAAATTTCCTTCCAGTTACAAACTTCAGATGAACAATCTACTCATAGAAAACATTGTTATTCCATAATTGGAATCAAAAGATTGACTCTTATTTTTGTTATGGAAAACAATATAAATCTATACTTTTGGTCCAAGAACTTTGTGGTCTGTTTATCCTCAGTTTGGTGGTGGGTGGAAGCAGTCCAACTTTAAAGTTCTGCTTCAGTTTCCAGCATTTTATAACCAATTGTGTAACAGACTTTTTCTTCAGGCCATTTATTCCAGACATGCATCAGTATCTAAAATCTACAAGCTTGACTGTTTCCCTGAGATCTGTACTCCCCTATCTCATCTGTGTCCCTAGTGCACAACCTTGGCCTGCAAAAAACCCTTTGTAGTTCTGGGCATCTTTCCTGGTAAGCAGGCAAGTCTTAAGGCAAATCAGTAGGAAAATTAATGCATCTGATGTAGGAATGTAAGGGAGTAGTCTACTACTTGACTACTCGATAAGCATATGCTTATGGGGTAGTTAAGTAGATTACTTGCTCCCCCAGCGTGCTGCCTCTATGTCAGAGGCAGCATAGGGAAGAGGGGAAGCAAGAGCATGTGGTGGGGGGAGCCGGTTTAAAAGTTGGTTCCCTCCCAGCACCATCTCCATGGGGCGTAGGGGAGGTGCAGAGCTGCAGCGTCCCAGAGACGGAGCGAACTGGAACTGTTTAGTCCCAGCTTGCACTGGCCCTGGGAGCTAACCCTGCTGTGGCTCTGCATTTTAAATGTAGTAAGGACCCAGTGGGCTCTTACTACATTTAAAATGCAGAGCTGCAGTGGGGGGTAGTGAGCTCCCCCTTATTGACTAATGAGTAGTCTATGGAAATTCCGTCGACTACTCAATTAACTGATTAACCCCAATGTAACATTTCTAATCTGATATTACATTAACTTGTCTATGAGTCTTCTCTAAATAAGAAACCCATTCTTAGTGAAAAGGAAGGTGCAGTTAGGAGAAGGATTAGGGACTGGATAACTGGAATGAAAGCAGAATCTCAGCGTAAGGGATGACCTCATGCATTAGGTAGAATCACAGGATCTGGAGGAAGACAATCCTGCTTATTTTGCAAGTTAGGTGAAAGTCTTCCCCTTGAACAGTTTAGGGAAATTCCCTGAGGGGAACCTGGCTGAGTCTTCCTCCCATTGGGGAGCTTCAAAGGGATTTACAAAGAAGGCTGTTTGGCCCTATATTTTACCAAAATGCCAAATGGATACAAAAATATATTTTTCAGTCATAAAAAACTTTACACGTGATTGCAAGCTGGGAGGGATTGCAAATATTTTTGATGATAGGGTCAAAATTCAAAATGATCTGGACAAACCGAAGACATGGTCTGAGGTAAATAGGATGAAGTTTAATAAGGACAAATGCAAAGTACTCCACTTAGGAAGGAACAATCTGTTTCTCACATACAGAATGGGAAATGACTGTCTAGGAAGGAGTACTGCAGAAAGAGAGAGCTAGGGGTCAGAGTGGACCACAAGCTAAATATGAGTCAACAGCGTGACACTATTGCAAAAAAAGGAAACCTGATTCTGGGATGTATTAACGGTAGTGTTGTGAGCAAGACATGAAAAGTCATTCTTTTACTCTACTCTGTGTTTAGGCCTCAATTGGAGTGTTGTGTCCAGTTCTGGTTACAGCATTTCAAGAAAGATATGGAGAAATTGGAGACAGTCCAGAGGATAACAACAAAAATAATTAAAGGTGTAGAAAACATGACCAATGAGGGAAGACTGGAAGAACTGGGTTTGTTTAATTTGGAAAAGAGAAGACTGAGAGGGGACATGATAGCAGGTTTCAAGTGCCTAAAAGGGTGTTACCACGAGGAGGGAGAAAAATTGATAGGACAAGAAGCAATTGGCTTAAATTGTAGCAAGGGATGTTTAGGTTGGCCATTAGGAAAAACTTCCTAGCTATCGATAGGGTTGCCAGGTGTCTGGTTTTTGCTCAGTTAGTTAATTTTTTTCTGGCCCCTGTCCAGTAAAAAACAAACAAACCATGTTTCTCTCGGGTGAGGACAATCTTCCTCTGGCATGGGTGGGGGCAAGTGAGGAACGCAGGGATTCTTAAGGTGCAGCGCCTTCCCTCCCCAACCCTTCCTTCCCAACCAAGTGTGGTCTCCCGGGGTGTGTGGTTTTTTTTTTTTTTTTTTTTGCCATGTTTGGGATTTTTGGTGAAAGCATCTGGCAAGCTTAGTTATTGGGGTAGTTAAACACTGGAATAAATTGCTAAGAGAGGTTGTTGAATCTCCATCACTGGAGATATTTAAGAGCAGGTTTGATAGACATCTGTCAGGAATGATCTAGATCGGGGTGGGCAATAATTTTCACAGGGGAGCCACTTAATGATTTTTGGTACTTGTTAACCAGCCAGGTCCACCCTCAGAAGAGATGGGGCCTGAGGCAGAAGGGGAGGAGCTGGGGACTAGCCTCCTTACAGAGCTATCTGAGGCTGGAGGCTTTGAATTAAAAACACAGCAAAGGGCTTGTGCCTCTGCTGCTACCGCATTGCTTGGCACCCACCCGGGGTTGCTGCCAAAGGCCTCATGGATCTATCATCTGCCGCAACTGTGAGCCACGAGCCATTTCCTACTATCTGGAAATTCTATGGCACAGGCCACAGCATATCAATAGAAAGCAACCAAACGCAGTCTGTGGGTCGGATCAAAGTGTTAGGCGTGCCAGATCTGGCCCCCAGGCCGCATCTTGCCCAGCTTTGATCTAGATTGTGCTTGGGCTTGCCATCAGGGCAGAGGACTGGACTTGACAGCCTCTTGAAGTCCCTTCCAGTTCTAGTATTCTATGATTCTGTGAAAAGGCAGATAAAATATGTTGGTTATTCACATATATAAGGTATGACTATAAATCAAATGTACATATGATCTAACATTTGTCATAATCTAAGTAAAATTAATTTTCCATTTGATATCAAGGGCCCCTGTGCTGACCTTGAAAATGTTTGGGGGGTTTTGGAATTTTTTTTAAAGTCTTGCATCTATATACCAATTGCTGAGGGAGCCAAATAGAACTTTATCTACCAATTGTGTTTTGGCTCTGTGCCTCAAATATAGTATTTTTAAACTTCATCCATATGCAGCCATACGGTACTTTCAGTTCATTCATAATAACAGCAAGCAGATATTGTATTCTTCTCTTTCTTTAGAGAAATGGCATTTGTCTGTAAAATATTGATGAATCATTCTTAAATTTTTTGAAACCTCTGTCAGAATTCAGAGTCCAATAGAATGTAGTCCTAAGTGGAGTACAGGATCTGGTCCAAGAGGAGACTGTAGTAAGGGTGTTAAGTTTAGTTTAATCAACTAATTGACTAATCAATGGGTTTTCCATTGACTAGTTGATTAGTAGATAAGCGGGGGAGCTGCCGCAAGGTTTGCTCCTGGCCCTGGGAGCTAACCCTGCTGTTGCTCTGCCTTTTAAATGTATTTTGAGCCTGCCAGCAGGCTCTTAATACATTTAAAAGGCTGAAGCACAGTGCGGGGGACCCAGCGCGAGATGGGACAGCTGATTCCTGTCTTTTACCGGGTCCCCCTGCTGTGCAACAGCCTTAAACGTAAAAAGGCTGGAGTACAGCGGAGGGACCAGGTGCGAGCCAGGAATAAGATGTCCCGGCTTGTGCTGCATTCTCTTACTGTGCTGCACTTCTGATTTTTAAATGTATTAAGAGCCAGTAGGCTCTTAATACATTTAAAAAGCAGAGGCACAGCATCCGAGAATGGGAGCAAGACAGGAATCAGCTGATTCTTGGCTTGTGCCCGGTCCTTGCAACCCCCTGTCCCCTGCGGAAACTGTGCTGGGGGAGCTAGATTTTAAGGTGTCTCCCCCAGGACTGGCTCATAGAGGCAGCAAGGGTGGGGAGAAGCGACTAGTTGAGGAACCGGTCAAGTATCTGATGAGCTTTTTATTTCAGGAAGGGGAATTACACAAAAATGAGGTTAGTAAAACAGAAATTAAAAGGTACAGGAAAACCCGTGCAAGATGCATGGAAACTTTCAAAGACACCATAATAGAGGCTCAACTTAAAAGTATACCCTAAATTAAAAAACACTGTAAGAGAGACAGAAAATTGCCACCATGTCTTAACAACCAAGTTAAAAACGTAGGGCGGCATTGTTTTAAAAGTGGAAGTTAAATCCTAGTAGGAAAATAGAAAGGTACATAAGCTCTGTCAAATGAAGTATAAAAATATAATTAGGAAGGCCAAAAAGGAATTTGAAAAACTGCTAGCCAAAAATTCAAAAAGTAATAGCAATTTTTTTTAAGTATATCAGAAGCAGGAAGCCTGCTAAGCAACCAGTGGAGCCACTGGACAGTCGAGATGCTAAAGGAGCACTCAAGGATGATAAGGTAATTACAGAGAAACTAAATGAATTCTTTGCATCGGTCTTCATGGCTGAAGATGTTGGGGAGATTCCCAAACCTGAGCCATTCTTTTTAGATGATAAAGTTGAGGAATTATCTCAGACTGAGGTGTCATTAGAGGTGGTTTTAGAACAAATTGATAAACTAAACAGTAACACGTCACCAGGACTAGATGGCATTCACCCAAGAGATCTGAAAAAAACACAATGTGAAATTGTGTAACTATTAATTGTGGTTTGTAACCTATCCTTTAAATCGTCTTCTGTACCAAATATCTGGAAAATAGCTAATGCATCACCAATTTTCAAAAAGGGGTCCTGTAAGTCGATAAGAGGGAAGGTCGTCTTATGGATTGATAACTGGTTAAAAGATAGGAAACAATGAGTAGGAATAAATATTCAGTTTTCAGAATGGAGAGAGATAACTAGTGGTATCCTGCAGTAGTCTATGCTAGGGATCATTCTTATTCATCTTATTCATAAATGATTTAGAGAATGGGGTAAACGGGTGGCAAAATTTGCAGATGATACTAAATTGCTAAAGTCCAAAGTAGACTGTGAAGAGCTTCAATGGGATCTCTCAAAACTAGGTGATTGGGCAACAACGTGGCAGATTAATTTTAATGTTGATAAATGCAAAGTAATGTATATTGGAAAACATAATCCCAAGTATATGTACAAAATGATGGGGACTAAATTAGCCATTACCACTCAAAAGAGAGATCTTGGAGTCATTGTGGATAGTTTCCTGAAAACATCCATTCAATATGCAGCAGCCATCAAAAAACAATGTTAGGAATCATTGAAAAAGAGAGAGAGAATAAGACAGAAAATATCTTATTACTTCAATATAAATCCATTGTACACTCATGAATACTCCATGCAGATGTGGGTGCCCCATCTCAAAAAATATATCTTGGCAATGGAAAAAGTTCAGAAATAGGCAACAAAAATGATTAGGGATTTGGAACGGATGTCACGTGTGGAGAAATTAATAAAACTGGTACTTTTCATTTTAGAAAACAGGAGAGTAAGGAGGGATATGATAGAGGTCTATAAAATCATGGCTGGTGTGGAGAAAGTAAAGAAGGAAAAGTTATTTACTTGTTCCCATAACACATGAACTAGGGAAAGAACAAGTAGTCCTGTGGCACCTTAGAGAATAAAATATATAATCTCTATAGTGCCACAGGACTGCTTATTGTTTTTAAAGTTACAGACTAACATGGCTACTCTTCTGAGACAATAACTAGTCACCAAATGAACTTAATAGGTAGCAGGTTTAAAGCAAGCAGAAGGAAGTATTTCTTCACACAACACAGTCAACCTCTGAAACTCCTTGCCAAAATGTTGCGAAGACCAGGAGTTTAACAGGGTTCAAAAAAAGAAATGTATGGAGGATCGGTCCATCGTTGACTATTTGCCAGGATAGGTAGGAATGGTGTCCCTAACCTCTGTTTATCAGAAGCTGAGCATGGGTGACAGGGGTAGGGCAGGGAGGGAAAGACTCCTAGGGTATGTCTACACTTGCACCCTCTTTCGATAGAGGGATGCACATGAAGACATTTGAAATTGCAAATGAAGCCGGGATTTAAATATCCCGCACTTGATTTGCATACTCACATTATGGTGCTATTTCGAAATGGTGCTATTTCAAAATAACAGACGCTGTTAAGACGCGGTTATTTCAAGAGAAAACCCTTCTTTCAAAATAACCGGTAAACCTCATTGTATGAGGAATAAGGATTATTTCGAGAGAAGGATTTTTCTCTCAAAATAACCACGTCTTACCAGCATCTGTTATTCCGAAATAGAGCTATTTCGAAATAGCTCCATAACGTGAGTATGCAAATCAAGCACGGGATATTTAAATCTTGGCTTCATTTGCAATTTTGAATGGCTTCATTTGCATCCCTCTATTGAAAGAGGGTGCAAGTGTAGACATACCCTTATTGAATTCAAGACACTCTGAGATCAGTTTATGCCCTTTGTGTGTGGTCATTTTCACTGTTTCCCCTTTTTAATCAATCAGTTCCCTCTGTCTGCAAGAGTCTTGAATACATAAGGACTCAGACATGTATAGTATCTGAAATTATTTTAGTACATTTAAAAATACATATTACATCTCTCATTCTTGGAGTCCCTTTTAATTGCCTTTTTAGCTTGAAAGATTTACTAAGCCAAATTATGGCCTGCTTAGCATGGCAGTGGTTAAAGACAGGGGTGGGGAGCTATTATTGGGTTGCGGGCTGCTGACCCACAGAAATCAGTTGAGGGCCACGCACAAGTGAGAAGCAAACCAAAAAAAATTAAACTGACATGGTCCCCAACTGAGGAGATAGATGCTCCTCACATTCCTCTCCCACACCACAGCTTAGGGGGACCTAGCCTAATAGATTTTGTGTGCTCCAGCCCCATGGTTGGACAGCAGGAGGTGGGGGCTGGAACACCAGTTTGGGCTCCCCAATGCTGGGAGAGGCCCTGAGCCTTGGGGGCTGCATCCAGCCCCTGGCCTGAGGTTCCCCATGCAAGTTGCCTCCTTTATGGCCCTACACTAGTTACCACATGAAAGCATCTCAGTCAGAAAACAGGTTTCAGAGCTGCTATGCCCTTTCTTCTCACTGGTTAATTGAAGGAGAATGAATAGGATGGGCTTGGGAAAGGAACATTGACTTGGTACACCATCTCACTCTCAAACATGTCAGCTTTCATAAATGTTCAGGATAGGGATGTTGAATAGTCAATTAATCTCATGAATTCTTGTTGATTATTCAACTATTCTATAGTCCCCAGGGATGGGGCTGGCAACCAGTGCGCTCCGGCCCTACTCCCTTGGCGTCTCTGCCACTCCATTCTGCTGCCTCTGTATCAGAGGCAGCAGTGCGGGGTGGCAGCAGCTCCTGTCCAGTGCTTGCCCGCATGGCTCCTAATACACTTTAAATGCAGAGCTGCGGTAAGGATAGGTCCTGGACCCAGCATGAGCCAGGACTGAGTTGGGCTGCTGGCCATTCTGCTAAACAATTTACTGGCTGGGGGGGTGGGAATGCGTGTAGTCTATAGCATTAACCTATAACCTTTTACTAATAGGTTAATTGACTACACAATTACATCCCTAGTTTAGATGCAGTAGATTTTAATTTCTTCCTTGAACTACAGCAGACCTTGGAGTGAGAGATACTCTCTGAGTCAGACACTCTCCTGCGTCGCTCTTGGGGCAGTTCTACAATACACTAGCTCCTTACTCTGGGATTTTTGTAAAGTAACAGTTGAGCACTAAGTCAATTAGATCTTCCTTGGAAAAGTTTTGGAAGAGGAAGTGGACACCTTTTTAAATATAAAAGTCTAAATGTAATTCTTTTATTTACAACTAAAAGACTTACCCGGTGTTGCTTGGGTCCTTCAAGAGCCAGGGCAGGTAGTGGGGGATGTAGAGGGTTGGATGCTGGGGAGCTCAAGGCGGGTGGGTGTAAGATTCAGGGCATGGGGTGGGGGACTCAGGACTGGGAGGCTTGGGGGGGCTTACTAGGGCCACCCACAGCAGCAAGGACAGCATTGCGGTTGCTGGCACCCCTCTCCTCCAGCTCCTCAGTGCCCAACCCTTGGGGTACATCTAGACTACATGCCTCTGGCGACAGAGGCATGTAGATTAGACTACCCGGCATAGGAAAATGAAGCGGCAATTTAAATAATCGCCACTTCATTTAAATTTAAATGGCTGCCACGCTGAGCCGATCAGCTGTTTGTCGGCTCAGCGCGGTAGTCTGGATGCTCCATGGTCGACGTCAAAGGCATTTGTCTTCTCATACCTGGGAGGCCGACAAATGCCTTTGATGTCGACCGCGGAATGTCCAGACTACTGCGCTGAGCCGACAAACAGCTGATCGGCTCAGCGCGGCAGCCATTTAAATTTAAATGAAGTGGTGATTATTTAAATCGCCGCTTCATTTTCCTATGCCGGGTAGTCTAATCTACATGCCTCTGTCGCCAGAGGCATGTAGTCTAGACGTACCCTTGCAGTGCTCCTCTGAAGAGGGAAGGCCTGGTTGCGGTGCTCAGCCCTGGTGATCTTACACTGGCGAGGGTGGGGTGTAGTTGCAGTACCTGGTCCTGGTGGTG
Source organism: Pelodiscus sinensis (assembly GCF_052426305.1). Classification (NCBI taxonomy): domain Eukaryota; kingdom Metazoa; phylum Chordata; order Testudines; family Trionychidae; genus Pelodiscus; species Pelodiscus sinensis. The sequence continues at coordinate 33,828,135 of NC_143057.1, forward strand.
ATCCTCTGGGGAAGGGATAGAGCTGCATGGCTTCACACCATGCAGCTTATCGGAGGGAGGGGAGGAATGTCGCCGGGGCACTGCTGCCTGGCCCTGGCTTGCAGCTTCTCATGGGGAGGGACAGATCTCTGCTGCCTGGCTCTACTCTGCGGCTCCTCTGAGGCTGCAGAGCTACTGGCTAACAGGGCTACTTACCTGGGCCCATGCCTGGCAACATGAAGAGCCCTGGCCTCTTCCTGGTGCGGCAGCTCCCCCAATGGTTACTCAACAATATAGCTGTCCCCTGCACTAGCTGCTCCCAGGGGTCATTCTGCTGTATAACTGTTCATTTTATCAGCCTTCTCTCTTTCTGTGTTTTGGAAAACAGTCCCATGCCAGTCACATCCCGTTTTCCTGGCACAACTACAACCTGATATTGTTTTAAGTTATGATAAAAGGAAGCTGCATGCCATACTTACCATTTAGAAGGAGTTCTTGAACAGACGGACAACTCAGATGCACAAACTCTCTTAAAATAGATAGATTAGGGATGTTTAAAAGCTCTTTAGTTTATTTTTTTGGTAAATGTGTAGCTGCTGAAAATCTCAGCGGTTACATATTTACACACGGGGGAGGTGACTTTTGAGCCAGTTTCCTGCAAGCACTGGCTCCCATGGAGCCACCTGCCTCCTCCCCTCAGCTCCCATGCACTGTTGCCTGTTTCAGGGAGCAGGCAGGAGTCGTTGCTCGCAGGGAGCCAATTTTTAAGTGCTGCCTTCTCCACGCTGCTGCCTTCACAGTTACACACAAGGGCTGTCCCTGCTGCCTCTGTAAAACCCTGCTCCCTGTGATAGAGGCAGCAATGTGAGAGGGAGGAGGTGACCTTGCCTGTAACCATGAAGGTTAACCATGTACACTATCACATTCCTAAGGTAGACAATTAAAGGTGTGAATTTAATTTCAGAATTATGTTGTGAGCCTTTCTTTATTGGCAAGTATATTCAGATTTATAGATCTATTGCTGATGTTGCACTATAGCTCCTAAACCACTTGCAAGTATAAGTGTGTATAATTTATACAGAATTGTCAAAGTAGTAAACATCACACTAGAGTAATTACAATGCAACTACGGTGTCTAGGAACAATTCTCTTCTGATGAACATGTGGCTTTTATCAAAAATTAATTTTATAGTAGACGAACATTTGGTGCTCCAAACTGAATGTCCTTCCAAAGTCTGATATTTTTTCATATTTCCTATCATTTTTAAAAAGGTAGATATACAAAATAATTATGACTAATTTCTTGTTTTTTTCTCATAATTTCATTGTATGCAGGCAGCTGAAATCAAAGATACTTCTCAAAGGTGTAAACAAAAACAAGATGCTGTTGAAAAGAAAGACAAACTAGTAAGAGAACCGAAATGTGGGCGAGGGGGTATTCTTATTTGCTGATGCTGTGAATCACTGACATAATACTAAATACATTACATAAAGTTTTCAGGTAAATATTACGGAATTTAATGTTGTGTCTGAGCCACTGTTTGGAATCTTATCAGTGACACCCATATTTTAGCTGATGGTGATGGAAAGTTCATCTGTATAGAAAACAAATAATGTTGCAAGCTGTCTGCATCCTATTTTCCTCTAGGGACCCTCAACTGGTTCATACAGCCCCCTCCCGAGATGCAAATTTGGAGGCAACAGGGACAGAATACCCAGGAGATTCATTGCATCTCTCAGCATCCTCTGCGCTCAGACTTGTGGAGTTCCTTAAATTTGCTTTCCCTTAGAAAATGAAACTTATCAGTAAAACAGAGTACTTTCACAGAACGTTTGTCTTCTCTGAAAAGCTAGATGCAGTGTTTTGTTATAAATAATTTACTTTTTGAATTCAACATGCATATTACAAGCTTCTGATTTTGTTGACTATTTTTACTCCATTGGAATATTTTTCTACTGCTTACTTACTCTTATCTGCTATAGTTGGATAGCTTGAATCTGACCAGATGAAGAAGCAGAATAGTTGCTTGATTTAGAGAGCTTCTATATATAAAAAAAGCAAAAAACTGATAAAGCAACAGGGTAGATGTCTAAGCAGTCAGTCAAGAAATCTGAAAATTAAACATAAGAAGGAGAGTTCATGTTACATGTTCCATTCTGTTATGGTAAACTTATGCAATTCTGTACTAATTCTCAAACTGTCTGTTAGCATGCAACTTTTACTATAATTACAGATAAAGTATGTTTACAAATCTATAATAATGTGTTTAAATATTTGGATTGTAATACATTTGTTCTTTAAAACTTGGGCAGAAATTCTAATTATTTTACAAAAAGGCATCAATTTGAGATGTGGGGCAAGGTGGGTTTTTGAGCAAGTATGAGACCTTACATTTTTAAACTTGCTTGGCTACATCAACATTTCAATATCTGTTACAACAATCTTTTGTAACTGTCTTTCGTTGTGCATGCAAAAATTCATTTGTAAATGTCATTCTGGGAAAATATTTGCATTTCTCTTAGATTGAAGAAATTCAGCAAGCATTGAGAATGAAAAAAGATGAAGAAATGGATCGACGAAAAAGAATACACATCACTCGTAAGATGATAGAGGACTGGCAGAATGAGCTTAACAGTACAGAAAACTCTGAGAATCTTCAGCCGCAAATTGATTATATTAACAACGAGCTGAGACAGTTGCAAGAAGAAAAGGCAAATATTGATGGTGAAATGACTGATCTGCGAAGAGAGAGAGAGAACCTAGAGAGAGAAAAGAAAAGTGAGATTTCTAGATTCTTTCCTACTATGGTTACTACTTGAAATCCTTTTGTGTTGGCAATTCACAGACACTTACCTTCCTTCCTCCCCCTTCCCCCCCCCCCCCCCCCCCCCGCATCTCCCTTCTGTTCTGCAATGTGATTTGTCCTTTTCATATTTGTTCATTTTTTCAATTGTATCCTTTGGTATATATGGTTGTGACTACTTTCTTCCACTATTTGATCTGAGGAAGTGGGTCTGGCCCACGAAAGCTCATCATCTAATAAACCATCTTGTTAGTCTTTAAAGTGCTACATTGTCCTGCATTTTGCTTAATTGTGACACTAAATCATTTCAAATCTTGGTAACTGTATTTTTGTATGTCTCATTATTGTTTTCATCCTTACAAGGCCTGTAAAAGTGGCAGGAATAGCTTATTTTTGAAGAGACACCATTTCCATTTCAAAAAATGATTTCATGTAGCAGCAGTAAACCTGCATTTCACAGATGCTGCCAGTTTGTATGTTTTTTCCAATTATTTGTTGGAAATCCCCATACAAATAAAAGGAAAACCGATGAACTGTACAGGACAAATAGGGAAAATGATTTTTTCAGTCTTGTCAAATTCATAAGTAAACAAAATACAGGCAGCTTTTTAATTAATATTTTTAGCTATTTGTAACATTAAGTAACAATCTTCACAATTGGTCTTTTTATTAAATTGATAATCATTTAAACTAACGCATTAAATGTGTGGTGATGCATGCTTCTATGTGTAAAATGGTGCTATCTTAATGACTGTTTCACCTTCTGTCTTTGTTAGATGAACTTGAAGGCCAGTGTTTTTTATCTTTAATTAATTAGGTTCACTTTTTTATTAGCCTAGCCTTTCATGTTAGTTCTATCTTGATGTAACTTGAAAGGTAGAATTAAAAATTATCCTTTTAGAGTTCTTCTTGATTAACTTATTTCCAAACATTTTTATGTATATGACCTCCATGGGCGTATTGGAATATCTCCCATATATTTATGGATTTATAGTTGTGGCACTGAGGCACAGAGTTACGAAGTGTCCTGCTAAGGTCTAGCAAAACAGGAAATTGAACCCTGTCTCCTGAATCCCAGTCCAGTATTTTAAGCAGAATACTATCTTCCCTCCCCAGTGTTGGAATAATGTAGATTGGAAGCATTTTGTGTATTCTTGCAAGATTTTAGTATCATGGGGGAGACCTCAAGGTCCCTCCCATGAGGAGGTGACAAGAAGAATGTTATTTCTCTGTGTCTTCAGAAGGAGAATGAATTCTCCCTTTTCTCTCTTGAAAATAAACAGAAAAGTACTCCAAAATAGAGGGCTCTTATTCCCTACCTCCTCTAAAAGTATAAAATATTCTTTTTTTTTTCTAGTAGTGGAAAAGGTAGGGTTAGTTTTGGGGTTTTTTTTCCTCTTTTTTTTAAAGATGGGGCAGTTCAGGATTTTTGGCAATTCTTTACTTGAATGTTTCTTCACCAAGATACGCTAGAATAGATCCATTGCAAAATTTGATGTGAATATTAATATTTATACCTGGACATAATTAAACTGTTTTGGAGTACATTTTTGTTTATTTCACTTAGCTCTGGGATTTAAAACTTAAAATGTTAATGGAGTATATGCTTTAGAATAGATGGGGGTACTAATTATAAGTGTTTGAAAATAAGAAATGTTTTTCCTAACTTTAATACTGTAGCACTGTAGTTATTAACTATTAGACATCTTTATTGTGTTGTATAGGCATGACTTAATAAAACTTTCTTAAATAAAATTACAGGCGTAACTGATCGCATTGTACAGTTTAATAATATGATGAATCTGAAGGAAGATAAGCTCAGAGGGAGATACAGAGACACATACCATGCTCTTCTGTGGCTAAGGGAGAACAAAGACCAATTTAAAAGAAGTGTTTGTGAACCCATGATGCTTGCAGTAAGAAAAGTTGCTTGAATTTAATACTAATTAGTAGCTAATGATGTTCCTTAAAAAATGAATTTGATTGATTATTTCTATTATAAACCTAAAGTCTAGAGGCACACTATTTTATCTACTGTTTTACGAGTTACTAAAACTAGAGTACATGTAAATCACTGTTGCAGATGGTTAAGATGTGTAACATCTCCTGTGAGTAATGTAACAAGTATGAAAGTTTTACTAGACTCCCTTGTACCTTTGTTATGTTAAGTATCATGGAGGAACACAGAATGCTTTCAGCCATCCAACATATAGGGTTGCAGTGGAATTGGCCTTTTTCAAGTTGGCCTCTACACATTTCAGCTGGTGAGATGTATCCTTCTCGTGTTCCTCTGAAATTTGAGCATCTTCTAAAAAAAGCAGTAGCTGTTGGCTTACATGGAAACTTTCTCATAGTTCTGAATATTCAGAGCATAAGTTATAAGAGGACTTTGCTTCCCACCAGTTTCACTTGCTTCTTTCCCACAAATAGCTGCTGGGCCAGAGATATTCAGTCTGCGCTCAGTCTTGGTTTGTTTCTTGACCAGACTTTCCAATTACTTTTAATGGTAGTCAGTAATGTTTATTTTTATATAGGTTTTAGGGTACTCAAGAATCAGTAACTGAGTTTAACTAAACTTTCTAAACCTGTTCGTGCTGTTTTTTGGAAATGCCAGTAATGGTTTTTGCATTATCAGAATCAAATAATATTTTTGTCCTTTTCAGATGATTTGATTCTGCTGGATATAGCACTGTTATATCGAGTTAATCAAAAACATATAGGCTGCGTCTAGACTGGCATGATTTTGCAGAAATACTTTTAATGGAAAAGTTTTTCCGTTAAAAGTGTTTCCGCAAAAGTGCGTCTAGATTGGCAAGTGCCTTTGTGCAAAAGATTTGCTTTTGCGCAAAAGCGTCCATGGCCAGTCTAGATGCGATTTTGCGCAAGAAAGCCCCGATCGCCATTTTAGCCATCGGGGCTTTTTTTGCACAAAACGATTCTTCCCTGTCTACACTGGCCCTCTTGAGCAAGTATTCTTGTGCAAAAGGGCTTTTTCCCGAGCGGGAGCGGGAAAGTATTTGCGGAAGAAGCACTGACTTTGTACATTACAAAGTCAGCGCTCTTGCGCAAATTCAAGCAGCCAGTGTAGACAGCTGGCAAGCTTTTGCGCAAAAGCAGTTGCTTTTGCGCAAAATCTTGCCAGTCTAGATGCACCCATATTGTTCTAAGGGACATTACCTTTCTCCTTCAAGGCTAGTCTTCTCAATGCCCCTGAACATCTGGATCTTTTTTCCCTTAATATGTATGGTACAAAATATCCCTGTTTGTTTTGAAGGGTATAGGAACATATGAAACTTTTTAGACCAATTAGAACTGACTCAGCAGTTCTGAAATCCTTAAGGGAAGCAATCCAGGTTTGGTCAACTGACACCCTTTGTAACAGAATTTTATAGTGGTGTGCATTTGTTTTCTCAAACATTTTATTCTTTTACAGCTAATATTATGACATAATTTTAGTGTACAGGCAGTCCCTGGGTTACATGGATCCGACTTACATCGGATCCCTACTTACAAACGGGGTGAGGCAACCCCACACTAGCTGCTTCCCCCCAGCAGACCAGGGAGACGTGAAGCTAGCACCCCCCCCAGCAGACCAGGGAGACGCGGAGCAGCTTTTCTCAGCAGACACCTCAGCTTGAGAATAAAAGACTGAGGGAAGTGAGGTGTGGGAGAATAAAACTGAGCTCTGGAGAAATGTTTGGCTAGAGTTTCCCCTACAATATGTACCAGTTCCGACTTACATACAAATTCAACTTAAGAACAAACCTACAGTCCCTATCTTGTACATAACCTGGGGACTGCCTGTATTCAGTAGCTATATTTGATCCTGATAATACCATATTTTGCGGGGTACAAAAATCTTCCTTCATCCTAAACAATGGATTTTTTTGTCTGAGAATTCTTTTGAGAAAATCAGATTAACTTCTAGTAAATTCCAAATCCTCTGTCTCCTGACAGGGCCGTGGATTTCTATATATATGTTTAGATGTGCTCAATGGCTACTAGTAAAATCAATAAGAACTGAATGTGAATATCGTAAAGATGAGTTTGGCGTTTTCTGATATTTACACCTTTCCTTAGTACAAAGTATTTCCTTAGGTTTATTAAGTGTTGGCTTGTATATTACCTTAAAGTTATTTATTGTTTTTTCATGTATTTTTATTATTATTAGGACTATTGATTAATTGCAGTTAACGCATGTGATTATCTCAAAAAATGATTGATTAATCACATTTCTAAACAATAGAATTCCAATTGAAATGTATTAAATATTTTGGATAAACAATATACAGCTTTTTAGCACAAGGAGTAAGCTCTATGACCAACAAGTTTGTTTACATTTACAGGCAATGACCTTGCTTCTTAGGCTTTGTCTATACTGCCAATTGAATGACAAAATATTTGTCATTCACAGATACTTAACCACCCTACTTCCCCATAACAAAAATTTTGCTAAAGCCAAGTGGCAGTGTAAACAGCTCATTGTCCCCAGGAGCATTTTCCTGTTGATAAAGCAAACCCCGCTTTTAGAGGGTGGAAGTATTTTGTGCACAAAAGATTTACTCTGCTTAACTTTTAGTGACACAGCCATTACAATGTCACCTGAGAGTGCCAACGGGTGTTTCTATGGCACTTATGTAGCCAGTATTACAAGGTCTTTACATGCCAAATACGTTAAACGGTCATATGGCTCTTCATGATTTGGTTTGGCCACCATTCCAGAGGACATGATTCCATGCTGATGATGCTCATTAAAAAATGCATTAATTAAATTTTGTGACTGGACTCATTGGGGGAGAACTCTGTCACTTGTTCTCTTTTACCCACACTGCCATATATTTCATGTTATAACATTCTCAGATGATGACCCGGCACATGTTTGTTTTAAGAACACTTTGATAGCAGGCTTGACAAAGCACAAAGAAGGTACCAAGGTGAGATTTCTAAAAATAGCTACAGCACTTGACCCAAGGTTTAAGAATCTGAAGTTCTGTCCAAAACCTGAGATGGATGAGGTATAGAGCATGCTTTCAGAAGTCTTAAAAGAACAATTCATTGTGGAAATTACAGAACCCAATCCACCAAAAATAAAGAGTAACTTTCTGTTGGTGGCGTCTGTCTCAGATGCTGAAAATGAACATGTGTTGTCCAATCTGCTTTGGACCATGATTGATCAGAACCCATCATAAGTATGGATGCATATGCTTTGGAATAGAGGTTGAAGCATGAATGGACACGTGGATCCAGGGCCAGATTAAGACTTTTAGAGGCCCTAAGCACTGAAAATATTATGGTGCCCCCCAAATGTAATTCAGAATAAAAACAATACTATACCATAAAATAAAATTGTATTTTTTGAAATGACACAAAACTCACATGTCTTCTGAAATTAAATTAGCTTCTTTCTAGATTTTCTGATTGCAAAATTCTGGATACGTTCATCGAAGCTTACTTGACGAAGCACGTCCGCTTCCATACACAATAGGGAAAGTGAATCGAGTCTGTCCTGACACATTGTTGTTCTCTGAGTGTTCTGCAGAGTTCTGACTTTTCCCACGATGACAACTTCAATGCTTTTTTTTTTTTTTTTTTTTTTTTTTTGGTGCCCCTGCTTTGCTGGTGCCCTAAGCATGTGCTTAGTCTGCTTATCGGCTAATCCAGCCCTGCGTGGATCTGTAGTGCATCTGACACATAAATATCTTGTGACACTAGCTACAACAGTGCCATACAAATGCCTGTTTTCACTTTCAGTTGAAATTATAAACAAGAAGCCGGCAGCACTCAAACTGCAATCAAACTTATTTGTCCTAGTGATTGGCTGAACAAGAAGTAGGATGAAGTGGACTTGAAGGCCCTGAAGTTTTACATATTTTATTTTTGAATGCAGTTTTTTGTACATAATTCTACATTTGAGTATTCACAATAAAGAAGTTGCACTGTAGTATGTGTATTAGATGGATAGAAAAATATAGTGCAAATATTTGTAATAAAAATAAATATAAAGTGAGCACTGTACACTTCACATTCTGTTGTGTTGTAATTGAAATTATTTGAAAATGTAGAAAATATCCAAAAAATTAAATAAATGGCATTCTGTTTAAGAGCATGATTAATCATGATTCATTTATTATTTTTAATTGCTTGACTGTCCTAATAATTATATTACATCAGTCTTTTCATGATCCACCTTTGTCTTTTTATCTGCGCAGATAAACATGAAAGACCATAGACATGCTAAGTATGTTGAAAATCATATTTCAGCTAATGATATGAGGGCGTTTGTTTTTGAAAGTCAAGAGGACATGGAAATATTTCTTCGGGAGGCAAGTATTCAGTCATATAATATGTTAAAAATGTAGTTTAGAATAAAGAATATTGATGTAGGAGCCCTACAATTTAGGGCCTACCTATTAGGACCACTAAATAATTTCTTTATTATGTAATACTTTCGCTAGGTACGATAATTTTTAAATAAACTATTTATACTACAGACTCCTACCTGATTGTTCTCTTGTATAATTTAAATAAAAGAGCAAGATTTCTCAAAATCCATAGGGCAGGATATTTTGGTCTTGCATTCCTGTGTATCTGACTAACACCAGCTACTTGGATGGGATAGTGAGCTCTGAATTTGACTGTCAAAATCTGTCATTGATTTGACTAATGTGTTTTCTGAAAAGCTTTCCCTACATAATAGTAATTAGGCAGGCTGTGGCTTTTGGCGAATTCAGCTGGTTGGGGCACCGCAGTTGTGGGCTTTTATGGATGCTTGCATATGTTTGTAGTGTTTTGTGTTCTTTTCATGTTTGTGTTAAGACATGTTTTTTATTGGATATTTTAACTTGTCTAGTAAATTGAAAACTTATATATTTAAAGAATTGGTAAAAAGATCAGTTAAACATCTCAAGGTTTTAGTGGTTATTTCACGTCTGTATTCCATAGTTATCAGATGCTGATGCAGAAAGGATTTTCTTGCTATAGTAACTAATTTCTGCCCAGGATTTTGTAGATCATCATGGCAATATTGCTAAGGAGATTGTTCACTAATAGGAAAAAATAAGCATAAGGAGGTCTCTCTTCTTATTTTCTACTGGCCAACTGACAACAGTTTTCTGCTAATGCAATAGTTCTGAAAGCATGATCCACAGTTGTCTTGCAGGTGGGCCATTGGCTCAGGGCTTATGCGCCCCCTGCACTGGGGAGCCTGTACTAGCACTTCAACCCCGCATGTGCCCCCACACCATGAAGTTGGAGCACAAGTGCTGGCTTCCCACTGCAGGGGGAGGTGGAACAAACCTTCTGGGCCAAATCCAGCTTGCAGGGGAAGGAAGCAGATCAGCACACTGTTCCACTCCCAGATGGGGGAATGGCAGCGTGGAAACTGCTTTCCTGGAGGCTTTCCCCGCTGCTCCCATAGCCAATGAGAGTAGTGGGAGGCATGGAGCCAGGTAAGCACCCCCATTCCTCATGCCAGACCCTGCACCCTCCTCATGCCTAGGGATGTGAAGGACTAGTTGACTATCTGATAAGCAAATGCTTATCGGATAGTCACTAGGATAGTTGACTAGTCGCTCCCCTTTTCTCCCCCTTGCTGCCTCTATCAGAGGAGGTACTTCAAAGTGACAGCACTGCTTGAAGCTGGGATGACCCCGGGCTCCACATGGCACAGCCACTTTGAAACGCTGCATGCAGCCCAGGGCCATCTGGGGTGTTCCCAGCCTGCACGTGGCATTTCAAAGCAGCAGTGCCATATGGAGACTGGGGTCGGTGGGGAAGTCCCCAGCTAACCCCGGGCTCCATGCAGCGCTTTCGCCTTTGAAGTGTAGCAATAGCCCTACACTTCAAAGGCGGATGCGCCCTATCGACTAATCGAATAGTCGATGCAACATACATTGACTATTCGATTAGTCAATTAGACGATATTTAACATCTTTACTCCTGCCGAGACCATGCACCTCCACTCTGCTCTTGCACCATACCTCCCAGCCAGATCCTGCACCGCACCCATTTTGTCATCATGAGTGGTTGACTGGTGGTCCACGGAAAGGTCTGAACTGAGAAGAGTAGACCCTGGGCCAAAAAGTTTGAGAACCACTATGCTAACTGAATGTAGAGAAAATGAAAAACCCTCAATAGATGGAAATAACTTTGGGTATTGTGGGGGAGTCAGAATAATTTTAAATGTATGGTTTGGAGATTAAATCAATTTAAAGGAAATGTTTGTCTCTATGAAATGCATCTTTTTCATATCTTAGTATCCTTTTAATTTCATTCAAAATTCTTGGGTTTTGTTACTGAGTATTTTGTTTGATGTAATGTTTGTTCAGGTGCGTGACCACCAGAAATTAAAAGTTAACGCTGTATGTGCACCCAATGAGTCATGTGCTGAAAACAGACCTTCAAGATCAGTTGAAGAATTGCAGTAAGTTTTAAAACACTTAATCTTAAAACCATTGTCAACATAGTATTTTTTGGTGTCGGTGCAGAATGATGTAGCTGTGAACCATGCTTTTCCCTGCAAATCAATCTCTTACCTCAAGATCTGTATATTTGTTTTTTTCCTTTTGAATATTTGTGCTAACTTGTTATAACAAACGTGACTAAAGATATGTTTGTGATTTTTTTCTTACCTTTTCTCTTCCTCAGCCAATATGGTTTTTTCTCTTATTTACGAGAATTATTTGATGCTCCTCATCCTGTGATGAGTTACCTTTGTTCCCAGTATCGTGTTCATGAAGTCCCTGTGGGAACTGAGAAGACCAGAAGCATGATTGAAAGGGTGAGAGGTGCTAAATAACATGCATAGGACTATGATTTTGTCAAGGCTATATTTAGGAAAGTTGCTGGAAGATCAACATGAAAAATAAAAGTTGTAACCTGCCTTATTTTGGATACAAAAAAATTCACTCACTCAATGGGAAGAAAGCCATGGACAATGTCATGGAGTTTAGGTCCATCAATACTTATTAGCCAGAATGAGTAGGAATTGTGTCCCTAGCCTCTGCTTGTCAGGCTCTGGAAATGGATGACAGGAGAGTGATGATTCCCTGTTTTGTTCATTCCCTCTGGGGCATCTGGCATTGGCAACTGTTGGAAGACAAGATACTGGGCAAGATACCTTTGTTCTGACTAGTATGGCTCTTCTTATGTTATATTATGAGCATTGTGACGCTCTCAGGTGTCACTACCCCCTTGGGTGTCAATAAATCCCACAGTTTGTCTTCGGTTCCCCAACTCCCTTGCACAGCGGGAGGGGAAGGGGGGCCCGGGCCCACCTACTCTCACGGGCCCCAGCCCAGGGCCCTAAGGGTTCGGACTCACTCTGGTCCGACCCAGCTGACGGGGTGTGTAGCCTTAACGCGTCAGCCTGCCAGCCGATCTGGGCTCCGCCCTGGGCTGCTTCCTTCCCCTGCCCGCGCTGCTGCGGTTCCTGTCCCAGGTATCCCGGACGCGCAGCTGGTGCGCAGTTCAGTCGGGTCCAGGGGTAGCGGGCTCAGGCTCGTCAGCCACTTTCCTCCCCTGCTCGGTTCTCCTCCGAGGCGGTCGAGCTCGCCCTCCCCCCTTTCTTCGTCCACCCGGCTCTTTTAAATCCAGCGCCGGGGCCATGACCCCGGTGGCCCCGTCCCCCCCCCCACGTCTGGCTGACGGCGCGTTGCTGTGGCGCCGTGCCTCCTGCTCCTGCCGCCTCCAGCCCGCGCCGATCACCGCAGTGTCGGTCGGAGTGGGGCGCGCGGCGGCCAAGCAACCGGGACAGAGCCGGCTGCCGTCCGGCTGGCCGCCGTACAGCACCGTCTGGGGCTGCGTCCCCGAGCTGTGCGGGTCTAACCCGTCACAGCATATTTTGACAAATTGGTGCAAACAGTTGCAACACTCATAGGAAATTAAATGTTCATCTTAACCCAGTAATGCAACTAATTAAATGTCTAAAATTCAGAAATTTATCATGGTAAAAAGTCAAAAATATGATTCTGTTTTGTAATAACAATATTAGCTTTTTGGGTGGGTATGCCTGAAAACCTATGGGTACTTTTTAAAGTAAAATAATTCAAAGCATTTTACTAATTTTCTAAATATTACAACTAATTTTTTTGGTTTTGAAGCTAGGAAGTCTCATGACCCCTTCTTGAAACAGTGACATATTAAAATTGGGAAGTACTGTCTGTCTTGTAACCTTCTGACTATATTTGTTTTGATTAAAAAAAAAAATGCAAGTACTTTAGATTTGTTTTAAACTCCAATATTTAAACCAATTTTGCTGGAACATTTCAAACAAATTCATTTCTGGTCTCAGACCAAGCATCGGAAGTTTTACTCATAGCTGTGAAAGAGAAAAAAGAGTTAGAATGGAATTACCTTCTCAGTTTTAAGGCAAACAGTGAAACAAAATGAAGACTTAGTTTAAGCACAGATATCAGTATTCAGTGACTTTATAGTATCAAGTTTGTAGGGAGAATTTTGTACAGGTATTTTTAAGTAATAATTTTCAAATTATTTTCCATTTTTGAAATTTCTGGATTCATCATGGTTCATTAAGAATGTCACATAAGCCTTCTGAAATATTGCAGTACCATGGGTTGTAATGAGGTTTCTCTTATTTCTGATGTTTCCATCTGGAGTGTCTTCAGTGAATCATGAAGTACCAGATATCAAGGAATGTATGAGATTTTCAAAGAATAGTTAAATATGTATTCTAGTAATAAATTCTACTCCTTTCAGGTGTCTGTTCTTAAAGTCTCAGTTTTGCTTTAGAACTCACCTGAACCGGTAATTCTTTGGAACACCATAACAAACATTTATATTGCATCTTTTTTCTCTGAGAATCTTCAAGAGTTACCTGTATAATTTTGTGTCTGCGTAGTAGTTATTTAGTCACCATAGAAGTATAGCAGTTGTTTTACAATGTATGACAGCACAGAATGAGTGTAATCTGGTATGACATGACTGCCATTTTTATTGCTACTTTAATTCAGATGGCAAAAACTACAAATTTGTGATACAACAAACTTGTTTAATCTTTGTTCAGAATAGGTTAGCCTGACACAGTTATTTGACAGAAATCTTGTTTTTCATGTTTAGGTCATACAGGAAACCAAATTTAAGCAAATCTACACAGCAGAAGAAAGGTATTCAGTGAAAGTGTCATCTTATACAAACCAAACTATTTCTAGTAACACATCTCTGAGACCAGCACAGTTTCTCACCGTCACAGTGGATGCAGATGAAAGAAAGCAGTTGGAAAACCAACTAATGGTAGACTGTTTGAGTGTTTAAAAAAGAATAATTAAGTACATAGATTGAAATACTGCCAGTTGTTTGTTCAATACAACTAAATTATTTGGCCTTCATCTGATATGACTGTAATTATGACATTTTTGTGCCATTATTTAATATAGGAAATTAATAGAAATTTGCAGCTCCGGGATTCCCAATTGCGTACATTATTTGAGAGGCAAAAGTGTCTGGAACGCAAAGATAATGAGCTGAGACAGCAAAAGAAAGAACATTTGGAGAGAAAAAACAAAAGGAAACAACTGGAATCAAAAATTAGTATGAAACATGATAGGTATGACTTCTGATGAGCCTGCTTGATTGCAAATGTTTTGCTGAGACAGCATTAAGATGCAGAAATAAGTCTGAAATATTAATATCAGTTATGATTTTGTACATCAGTTACTAGGGCATTTTAATAACAAAATGGAAGTAACAAGCAATCCCTAAAATGTACCTTGGCTACATGTAGTCAGTAGATTCTGACCACATATCGTTTGTTCTTAAACTGAGTTGGGTTTCAGAAATGGAGTGATATAGGTCACTGGTTCCCAATCTGTGGTCTGCGATGGTACTGTAGGGGATCCACAGGAAATTGGGAGCTGAGAAGCTCCATGCTGGTAGCCAGTAAGTCCCTCACCCCGCACTGCTTCCTGAGAAGGCTGAGGGACATGGCTTGGGAAGCAGTGCAGGCTGCGGGACATGCAGGCTGCAGGCACAGCTATATTGTTTGAGGTGTCTGTAAAATTGTAATGGATTGAAAAGGGGTCAGTATGCTGGAAAAATTGTAATGGATTGAAAAGGGGTCAGTATGCTGGAAAAGTTTGGGAGCCACTGATATAGGTGATACACAGACTTGATTCTCCCTCCCTTCACTTGTGAGATTGTGTCTTCACTAGATGGTTGTACACATTAAATACCAGTCTAGTTAGAGCAGTATAACCTTTGTGTATAGACAAACTCTTAATCTGGTTGTTACAAGATAATCACAAGGAAGTTTCTTGGTCTTTGTTTTTAAACATTTCAAAAACCAAACTGAAGCCTCAACCCTAAAAACTTCATCTTCATATATTACCTCAGTACTCTCATGAAACACAATTATATTATTTTTTGTTGGTGAGATGGGAAATTAAGGTACCTTCTAACAAGTAGTACAAAGATAAATGGACTGGCCTAAACGTGGTCATGTAGTCTCCTTCCATTTTAGTGTTACAATGTTGCATTATTTTTCTAGGACATCATAAAGTATAGGCAGTGGCTTCTAAAATCAGATTCAGTTCTGCTTTGATGGCCAGCCAAGGATGGGTTACAGCAAATTAAAACTTCCTCTTCAAAACTAATCCTGTCTCTTAATCTCCAATGAAGACAAATTCCTGAAGTTTCTCATTACAGCTGGTTAGGATGAGTTA
The DNA here is from genome assembly GCF_052426305.1 of Pelodiscus sinensis. Taxonomy (NCBI): domain Eukaryota; kingdom Metazoa; phylum Chordata; order Testudines; family Trionychidae; genus Pelodiscus; species Pelodiscus sinensis. Next base: position 33,843,595 of record NC_143057.1, read on the forward strand.
CGTTGCACTGCTTCAGTACCAGAAAACTCAGTCACCTTTTTTTTTTAAGGTTTATCCTATTGTGGAAAAATATTTGTGTCAACTAAAAGAGAAGTCAAATAATTTTTGAAGCTCTTTGGTTCAGTGTATAAACACTTTTGAGATATTTGACCAAAATTTTGAAACTCAACTCCTAAATAAGTGGCTACATTTTCTGAAGTCAGTGGGAGCTGCAGATGCTCAGCATTTCTGAAAAGCCACTGTTATTTAAAAGCCTAACTTTGGGCAACCAGTTTAAAAATGTAGGCCACAATTCCTAACACTCTTCTGCAGTGAGTGCAATAATAGAAGATAATTCACTGCTTTTTATAAATTAATACATATAACAGAAATTAAAGAATACAACATTAACTCTGCCTTGTAGTATTTCCATGAAGGGAGTGGAAAATCAATTAAATCTGGTCAAGGAACACACACTCTAAAATGCCTTTAGTAATTATATAATTAATGACATCATTATAAGAGTTAGGGTTGTTTGGGTGTCTTAATTGTGCATTTCTTGCCTTAACATGTTCAGATTCCTTACAGGTATAATCTTAACACTTTCAATTTCTTACATTGGAAATGCTTGGTTTGAGGATACTTAGAATATTCTTGTTATATTCTTTACTGTAAAATTAGTCCTGGTTTACACTTAAAACGTAGGTCAATGTTGCTTCATCACTCAGGTCTGCAAAAGTTTTTGCATCCTGTGTAACATAGTTAGGTTGATCTAATCCCGTACTGTAGACACAGCTAAGGTGCCAGAAGGATTCTTATACCAATCTAACTACCACCTCTCAGAGAGGTGGATTACATACATTGATGGAAAAAACACTTCTGCTAATGTAGGAAGTGTCCTGCCTTAGCACTGTAGTGTAGACTAAGGATGTTAACTAGCGGTTAATTTACTAGTCAAGTAGTCAATGGAATTTCCATCGACTACTCGGCTAATCGATAGGCATTTCCACATTCCTCCTTTGAAATGTATAAGAGTTCCTGCTGGGGCTCTTGTACATTTCAGAGGAGGAATGCGGAACTCCATGTGCAACCCGGGGCCAGCAGGAAGTCCCGCTGACTCTGGGCTGCACACGGACATGCCAGCTTTGACTGCAGGACTCCCCAGCTGACCGGGGGTTCCACATGGCATTTCCCTGGGACTCCCCAGCTGACCCCAGACTCCATGTGGCGCTGCCGCTTTGAAACATCACCTTCGGTGTTTCAAAGGGGTAGTGCCTCACAGCTGAGCCCTGGTTCAGCTGTGCGGTGCTGCCGCTTTGAAGTACCCACTCTTTCTCCCCCCTGCTTTGCTACCTCTATCTGATAGAGGTAGCAAGCGGGGGCGGGGGAGACGGAGGAGAGTCAACTAGTCGACTGACTATCCAATAAGTATTTGCTTATCAGATAGTCGACTAGTCCTTAACATCCTTAGTGTAGATATCTGCAGAGCCATAGCTGTGTGACTGTAGTGTCTGTCGTGGAGATATACCCTTAGCAGTTCATACTCTCAGTTTTTATCATCAAAAGATGTTTGAGTTACATAAGTCTTTTTATTATAGTATCTAGTGATGGTACAATTATGTAGAATAATCTAAGTTCTGGAATAGGATAAATTCAGACTTGAGTTCTGAGAGAGATGGTCTTCTACTCCATAGAAAAACATTACCTTTTATGGAAAGCTTACAGACAATAGAGCAGTGGTCTCCAACCTTTTTACACCCAAGATCACTCAGGACAAGCCAAGATCTACCCAATCCTTTCCCCAAGACCCCACTCCTTCCTTGAGGCCCTGCCCTCTCTGTTCCCCTTCTCTCCATCGCGTGCTATCCCCGGCTCTTATACACTCTCAGGGTATGGCTATACTGCTGCTTTTTTTCGATCCTTCTGTTGGAAGAAATTTTTCCGACATTTGGCCCATCTAGACTGGACCAAATGTTGGAAAATCCCCTTCTTTTGGAAGCCCCCTCATTCCTTGTGGAACGAGGAATACAGGGGCTGCCAAAAGAGCATGTTTGCTGGAAAAACTCCTGCAATCTAGCTGTATCCTCACTGGGTTGAGACGAGGTGCAGACTCTGGGGTGTGAAAGAGGGGTTTAGGTGTGGGAAAAGGTGAGCGGTGCAAGCTCTGGGATGGAACTTGGATGCAGGAGGATGTCGAGAATGGGATGCTGGCTCAGAGAGGGAGCTCCAGGCTGGAAAGTGTTGGGCTGAGGTGGCAGGTTGGGGTGCTGAGCAAGCCAGTCTTGTGGATGTGAGGGTGCAGGAGTTTGGGTTGGGATGTGTGAGGGGCTCAGGGCAGGAAGGTTGGGAGTATGATGGGCTCAGGACACAGATTTGCAGTGTATGAATGGTGCAAGAGTGTTGTGGCAGAAGACTGAGGATGTGGGGGTGCAGGAGTTTGGGGATGTGAGAGGCTCAGGACGGGGGATTAGAGTGTATGATAGGCTCAGATTTGGGGTCATGGTGGGGGGTGAAAGAGTGTTATGATGCTGTGGCCAGATGGGGCTTGGCCCCAATTGGGGGCTTGTTGGCCAGGCTTTATTTTTAAATAAAATATTATTTCAAACACAAAAGATTTCAGCATTGTTTTTATTTATGAGAGGGGCGGGTAACCTGAGGCAGCGCGCAGCTTGCTCCTCCACTCCTCATAGCAGCACGCGCTGCCCAAGCAGCTGGAGCTGGTGTGCTGGGGACTTTATTCCCCTGCTGCCTTCCAGCGTGGGAGGAAGGAGAGGGGGAGTCATGGACTGCGCCAGCCCCAACCACTCGGGCCGCACGTGCTATTTTCCTCCGCTCCCCATGTTCATGCCATCCAAGCGGCCGGAACCGGCGCAGTCCCAGACCCCCATCCCCTCTCCTGCACGCAGGAAGGCAGCAGGGGAACAAAGTCCCCAGCGCGCGACAGACCGGTGTTTTAGGTACCGTGCCGGCTGGGGGAGAGCAGCCTGTGCGCTTCTAGGGCCTGGCATGCAGCTGCAGAACTTTTCCCCCAACCCACAGGAAGCCCACGCTACCTCCGTTGTCCCTGGAGGTAGCATCAGCGTTCATCTTGGAGGTGGGGGGGAGCGAAGGGGACCCCCCCAAAGCCTCGCAATCGACTGATTGAGCCTCCTGGTTGGTGACCATGGCAATAAAGAAAGGGACTAGAGGAATGTAAGATTTGTTTTAGAAGCATAGTTAAAAATGAGATTCCATTTACAGATAACATTTTCTGCTGAATTTTTTTACAAGCTCATTTAGGAAGGAAGGGGCAGGAAATCAAGACAAAAATCAATTCCTCTTTTTCTTTATTTAATAAGGGCAATTGCACCTTTTCTAATTTTCAGTGTATTTATTTGTGATGGATCCTTTAGGATTAAGAACCTGAGTATCTCAGCATTATTTAATCAGTAATAAGAAGAAATTGGTTTCTTTCATAGTTTGAAACAGATGGAGCAAGATACCATCAATCTAGAAGAGGAGTCTCAACAAACAAATGCCAGGATCAAAGAAATTAATATCCAAAAAGCAAAATTTGTTACAGAATTAATGCAACTCATAAAGGTATAGATTCTTCTTAGCTTTATACACATTTTTCCTTGCCATGAAAGGCTTATTATAGTTTTCAAAACAATACAAAGGAGGGGAAGCTGCCTTAATAGTGGGAGATATTTTGAAATTCATGTTTTTATTGTTAAGGGTTAAGTTTAATTCTGCTGCCATCTTGCTGTCTGAAAAGGCTTCCGGCCTAAGAAATTGCCTAAAAAATAAATGTGCAGTATTCAAATGTATTCACCACATTTCTTCTATCACCTTATACACTTTTCAATTAATTTTATTTTCTTTAAAACTCTTTTTTACTGTTGCTATATGAAAATATATTTGGTCCTACAAGAAATACCTTCTTTTATCATTAAAAAAGAATAAAATTGCTGTCTTTTTTTCGGGTATGTTTATTTTGTCTTTGACGGTACTTGTGCACGTTTTATTTGTTTCCATAGTTAATTTGTCTACTTCCGGTGGGTTTTTCATAGAGCACCTGAGACATACCCTGCCCTTATTTTTAATTGTAAAATCACAAAAAATCAAGAGGTGGAGGGTCAGGTGCATTAGCTGAAATTACGTTGAATTCAGGTTTTAAAGAACTGATTGATTAGTTTTTAATTTTTCTGTGGCCCTTTAATCATTTTAAACTCCTTAGAATTTGGAATCAGACATATTTTAAAACACTGTATATACCTTTGTTATATAAATAGTAATGGACACTTTGGGAAAGGTAGATATCCATAAACTAAAATCCTTAAGATTTAATAATCACGCTAGATATTCTGCCAACTCCTTAGTTATCTTCTTCAGTTCCCAGGACTCTTTTGGATGCTGTTTGTGCTAAATAGTCTTCTGTGTTATGTAAAAACCTTCCTGGTGCCTTTGGGGATATTCTGAACTTCTTCAAACTACTTCATACTTCTATCTTCCCTCTGTGGCCCCTAGTGTTTTGATAAGTGTTTGATCTCAGTCAGTGTTGGGTGTTGCCTGTGAAAAAACACTGGTTCTACTGCTCTGAGTAGCTGGCATTAAAAGAAACTTCTGTTTACCATGTCAAACAGATGAGTTGTCCTGGTGTAAACTGGTAATCCTTGAATGGTAGTGGTTGGCATCTTTCACAGATGGTCATCTGGCTGAAGCAGCTTTGAAAATCTCAGAGACTTGCAGAAAAAAAAACAATTTTAAGGCCTGATGTGCCCCCAGGGTTTGCAAATTACTTTTAAAAAGTAATTTTGTATAGGTAATATGCTGTTAATAAGCCACCACTTTTTAAACACAATACATTTTTATAAACAAAAATTTAGTTCCAAAATATCCATTTAGGAGAGCAACAGCACACTTTAGGATGATTGTTGATCAGTCAGCATACATACTTCTTGGGTGCAGTTAGTGTTCCTTTGCTTCTCATACACAGCACAGTTAAAGTGGCATATACAGTTACTGGCCAGTGTACAATCTCTGTGGAGAAAACTGGCTTTCTCATATGCTTTCTGTTCCTTGGCAATACAGATTGGAAAGTATTTTATTGCCCAGCTTCATGGAAGAATAATAATAGTTAATTGAGTATGACAGGAATGTATCATTGGTTTTACCACAGTTTAGTCACACCACCTTCTCACTACAGTGTTTCAAACGGAAGAGTTAAATTATCAGCCAAATTACCACGCTCCGGAGGCATAGAATTGACTGTGAACTCTTTTTTGGCATGGGTGAATCCTAAAAGAATTAACAGTTTCTTTCCCTCTTTTGTTACAGAACTTTAATTATTGTTAAATAGTTGTAACCTTTTAAGACTTCACAGCTTTCAAATAATGTAACGTGACTTAGGTTTTTTAAAATATTACTTCACAATTTTTGTAACTTTGAAGCAGAGGATTTTCCTAGATGTTCTTTACCTAATCTTCACAGCTGTGAGTAATGTTAATTTAGTTGCTCATCTCACGCATCAGCAAAGCTGCGCTTTTGCTACAAACAAATCAGATGTTTAGGTTCCTTGTGTGGGAGAGACGAGAAGTCTCCTATGCAAGAAAAACAAAACCAAAAAACCTTGTTGCTGGAGAGCTGAATCTGGAGTCCAAAAATTTTATAAGATATCATTTTTATAATGCTTTTAAAGCCTGATGCTGCTGACAGTGTATCAGTTTTGAGTGTTTCATGACAAAGGAGGTTTGTGAATATGTGTGTGTATGTGTTTGCTCTGTAGAACTGCATAACATTGAACATCCTCAAAGTGGATTTGGTTCTTGAGAGCACTACAGTGACTTCCAAGAAGAATAGACTAGAATCTGATTATAAAGCAGCAACTGTACAACTAAGAGCTTTAGAGGTAAGCTATGTTTTTTATTTCTCAGTGTATCAACATGAAAACACACTTTTTGCTTGGAGGCTTCCCCACTTGGAAATGGGCAGTTTCTGTTTAATTTCTTAGTAATAGAGATATCCAGGGCTCAACAAATGCACTCGCCTGTGGTGAGTAGATTTTTCCAGCTGGCGAGTGCAGGGGCGGATTGGCCAGGTGGGCCGTTGGGACGGGCTGGCAGAAGCCCGCACTACGGGCGGCATGGCCCCATCATATCCGCCAGGCGGCGGAGGAGCACAGCGCCGCTGGGAAGGGAGAAGTGCGGTGATTCTTCCCACTGGGCTGCCTGCGTGCAGCTCCGGCGCGAGGAGGCGGGGAGGGATGCCAGGATGCTGGTGTGACCTGGCCCCGCTGATTTTAAAGGGCCACGGCAGCTTTGCTTTGGCCGCATGTCCCTGGGAACTGGCTGCGGCGCGTGGCACAGTCAGGGTGCGGCGCGTGGCACAGCCAGGGTCCGCCCCACCGGCTCCAGTCCTGCCACGGCCCTAGCCCCACTTTGTCTCCACGCCGCCCATTTCCCACACCTCCCCTGCTCTCCCTTTTCCCTGTGACCCTTTGGCTCCTCGCTGCCCTTACATCCCGCACCCTGCTCCCCCCGATCTCTGCCCCCCCAGCTCTGTGCTGCCTATTTCCTGCACTGCCCCTAGACCCCTATCCCTCTGCCCCTCCCATTCCCCGTGCCTCCACTGCACCCTGCTACCCCCGATCCCTGCATCCCTTTGGCTCTGTGCCTCCCGTTCCCCGCGCCATCCCTGTACTTCCCCACTGCTCCCTGCACCCCTCTGGCTCTGTGCTGTCCCTGCACCCTGCTCCCCCTGTGGGTCGGGACTGAAGGGTGCTTGCCCATAGGGAGGGGCTGGACAGGGCAGGGAAAAGGCTGCTGTGATTCAGCAGCGAGTGAAAGGGGGAGTTCACTTGAAGCGTCTTTGCCTTTATGGAAAAAAACGAATGAAAATGCTATTTGTTATTTATAGGGCTAAAATGCCAGGACAAAAAAGAAAACAAAAAAAACCATTGCAAAATGCAAACATACGTAAAAGACAACAACAAAGGGGGGGGGACAAAAAATGTTTTGTTTGGGGCAGCAAAAAACCTAGATCTGGCCCCTGGGAAGGGGAAGGGGCTGGGCTGTGGGAAGGGGAGAGGAAAAATATGGGGAAGGGGCTTGTGCTGATGGGAGGAGGTCAGGAAAAGAAGAAGAAGAAGAAAGGGGAAGGCACCAAGGGACAGGGGTGCAGGAGAGAGAAATGCCAGGAGGCCAAGTGCAGACAATGAGGAAAAGGGCAGGAGGGGAGGTGTCAGTGGGAGGGGGGACAGGGTGATGCTGGGAAAGGAGAGTGTAAGGGCACTGGGGCTAGAGGGGTAGGGAGAGGTGCTGGGAGAAGGCTTGAAAGAAGGAGTGGGCATGAGGAAGGTGGAGATGGAGCAAGGCATCTGTGAGGGCACAGGGACATGAGGGGAACGGGGGCAGAGGGTGGTGAGGGGGTGGGTATCAGGGAAAAAGAGAGCAAAGGGGGAAGGAGCAGTGAGGGAAGGGGGAGGCACCAGGAGGGTGCAGGTGCCAGGGGATTCTGGGGGTGAAGCAGAAGGGCAGACACCTGCAAGGGAGGGACCAGCACCAGAGGAGAGAGGCAGAGCACGTGTGTAGAGGGAGGTTTTAGGAGAGGGGATGAGGAGGGGTACCTCACACGATCAGAGTGGGGCTACTGAAGGAGTGGGCACAGGGCGGAGAGAAGGGCTGGAGGAGGGGGGCAGGTCTCAGGAAGGCTGAGGGCAGTGAGAAGGGCTGGAGTCAGGACAGCAGAGGGTGAGGGGTTGGGGGGCAGCAGGCACCAGGGGAGCTGATGGAGCAAGGGGAGGAGATATGGCAGCAGAGAGAAAAGGTAGAGATATGATATGTATTAATAACCTGGGTGATATGTATTAATAACTTATTAATAATTACTGTTCTTATTCTTATTAGGAATTTATGCCATTAAAAAACCACTTTTTTGGGGGGGGAGGGTGGTGAGTCCCTTTTTTGTCTGGCAAGTAGGATTTTCCATAATTTGTCGACCCCTGGAGATATCTATTCCTGTTGCTAAGGTTTTTGTGCCTTCTGAAGCTTATATCAATTCTCCAGACCCCTTCCCTTCCAAATAGAAAGGAGCTTTACTTCTTATGCTGATTAATATAGCTACCTCTTCTGCGAAGATGTGCATTGTAAACAGTGTTCAGTGAGGGACCACTCTCCCAGAGCTGAGATTTGGTAGTAGGTTCATCCACATGGAACATGTCAGAGCCCAAACAAAGATCTGGACAAAAGTTTCTCCATAGCTCTATTTTGCTTATCCATTTTATTAAAATTCTGCCTTGCGGAGGCTTAGTGGAGTAAGTGGGAGCAAGTTCCGTCCTCATTGCCAGTTCTCCTGTACTGTGACTTTCAATTGTTAAAAAGTGCTGTGCTAAATGTTCCGCATAAACCAATTCTGTGGAGGAATTTAGCATATATGGTAAACATGAGGACTTTCCTAATTTGTGGCCTGATCCTGCAAGTACAAAACTCCGTTTCCTGGCAGTGATAATTTGGGTGTGTAAGGAATGCAAGAGGAGTCCCAACACTTCAGTTCAGAAATATTAAATTGCAGGCAAAGGTACAGAGACTAGTGCACACAAGAAGTGATTAGTATTAAGTATTACAGAAATTATATAGAGAAACTAAATTAAAACCTACAAAGACCAGAGCAGGGGACCAAAAAAACCCCCAAAAAACCCCACAACCCAGTGGTGCCTGCAGCTATATACACTTCACAGATGGTGGTGTAAAACTGCTCATGTGTTTGGTGCTAAGTGACACTGGAACACTGCATAGTGGGTTCACAATACTATTTGCTGAAATTTGATCCCGTAGTTCTGCTGTGATTATGGTCAGGTCAGTGGGCCAAACTAGAGTGGAGCTGTCCTGAGTTAGTAAGAATGGTTAAGTTCTACATACCACGTCAACATTTTCTAATGGTGCCCCTGGGAGAAACAGTGTACTTTTGCTAACATTGCATTTATTAATAATGTTTCTCTTATTCAAAATTATCTTTAAAATATTTTTGTAAGACTTAAAGTGCCCTCAAAATCCAGTTCATTCTCTCTTCCTGAAGAAAGAGGGCTGCATATGTTGTTGTCAGCTCGAGGATTCCGTGGGAATAGCAGCACATTGGGTGCAATTTAGACACTTGGACTGAAAGGCATTTTCCTTCCCAACATGTATGCTTCAGAATGTGTCATGTTAGTTAGCAACAGATTTGTGGGTTTTTTTATTTGTCATGGCAGCTCAAGTCAGAACCTTAGTATTATTTTAACAACTTTTTGTATTTAATTTGTCTAATGAGCATGAGAAGCAAATGTGTGTTTATGACCCATATTGAACAGTAGGGAGGATTGTTAGCCCCATCTGCTCATTAGATAATTGGCACAGTCGCCTTTGTGTTTATGATGATTGAAAGAGACTTGCTAATTGTCTTGCTTTGATAATTTTTACGTTCATTTGGTGCAATTTTTAAACAATTGGTATTAAACTCAGTATGTACGTAATTTTTTTCTTTTAGTCCAAGTTTGAAGAAAATGCAAATGCTGTTTTCCTTCTTTATGAATATCCCGTCTTTAATTATTTAACTGCTGTCACTGTGAATGCATTCAAACAAACTTTCATGGGAAAATATTGGCTACTGGCTACTGTATTTTTTGACTAGTTTCTCATTTCCCCCAAAAACCAATTGCACTGCTTATGAATACAAAAGAATACAAATTACTTATGAATATACAACATCAGAGGGTTCTAGTATCAGCATGCCTCTTGGTAGCTATGCCTTAGTTCTATGCTAGAGTGGAACTATCTCCTTCACTATCCAAATTAATCTCTCTTTCTGAATTAGTTCTTATATTGTCAGTTGGGATAACAGTAATCACTGCAAGCCTTCTTCTTTAGGTAGAATTTCCCCTCTAAAACCCATATATTCCAGATAGAATTTCCCTGTTCTGAGAAGGGCACTCCCATATCTCTTATATAACTAACTGTACTTGCCGCAATGTTAGTGTTTCCATGAAATAGTTAAAGCATCCTAAATGGATTGGTCTGTAGAAGGTTACATTTGTAAATACTTAAGTGTGAATGAGAAAATATCCATCTTATCTTCTGGATGTAATAGCCATATAATAAATATCAGTTGTGATGAATTTATTACACACATTTGAATGCCTCACCTACTCACTAATCCATTTATCCTGGTATTTTTTTTAATGCTTCCAGCCCAGAACAGCTTCAAACAGCTGTTTTTAAAAAAATAATCAGTTTGCCCCAATATGTTTCCTTTTTTTCTTCTTCCCAAATACATGTGTTTTCCCAAAATTACAGCTCTCCAAGGCCCAGGAAAGTCAAAATTCAGTCCTTTGCCTATCGTAGGTTTTCTGTGCTTAAAAATATCACTTTAGGGCCTATTTTATGCAGTCCTGCAGGGTTAGAAATGGAGACTTTGTGCATTTTTAAAGTTGAGAGTCCCACCTTCCATAAGGGACTTCTAGCCTTGGAATTTCCAGAGATGACAGAAAATTGACATTTTATACACAGAAAGATAATGGGGCAAATAAGTAAGCAATTAATTTGCAACATCTAAAATATAGTAAGGTAATAAGTAACAGTGAGCATGGAATTGTGTGGTGTGTTCTGGATGGGAGCTGGATGCATGTAGGTAACTGTATGAGTCGGTGGGTTTTCTGTAGAGAGTGGTGTCTAGTTTTCCATTGTTGATTTGTACGGTGGTGTCCAGGAAGTGGATCTCTCGTGTAGAATGGTCCAGGCTGAGGTTGATGGTGGGGTGTAGGTTGTTGAAATCTCTGTGGAATATCTCCAGTGTTTCTTGGCCATGTGTCCAGATCATAAAGATGTCATCGATGTACCGTAGGTAGAGGAGGGGTGAAAGGGGACGGGAGTTGAGGAAACGTTGTTCTAGGTCAGCCATAAAGATGTTAGCATACTGTGGGGCCATGCGTGTACCCACACCACATGATCCATCGTCTATAGCCAAGCCCTTCGATACAACCGCATCTGCTCTAATCCCACTGACAGAGACCAGAAGCTTCAGGATCTCTACCAAGCATTTATAAATCTCAACTACCCACCCAGAGAAATAAAAAAGCAAATTGAAAGAGCCAGACGAATACCTAGAAACCATCTACTTCAAGACAGACCCAAGAAAACCAACAATAGAACACCACTTGTCATCACCTACAACCCCCAACTTAAACCTGTCCAACACATTATCAATAAACTACAGCCTATATTGGAACAGGATACCATACTCAAAGAGGCTCTGGGAGACAGACCCATAGTCTCCTATAGACAACCACCTAACCTCAAAATGATTCTTACCAACCACCACAGGACATACCACACTAATACCAACCCTGGTACCTTCCCTTGCAACAAACCCCGTTGCCAGCTTTGTCCACATATTCATTCTGCTGATACCATTATTGGACCTAACCAAGTGAGTTATAAGATCAAGAACACACATTCCTGCGCATCCAGAAATATAATCTATGCTATCATGTGCCGAAAGTGTCCGTCTGCTATGTACATTGGACAAACATCTCAGACACTTCGCCAAAGGATTAATGCCCACAGAACAGATATCAGACAAGATCACAAAGAGAAAACAGTTTCTTGCCACTTTAACCAGAAAGGACACTCTCTAAATGACTTAGCCACCTGCATTCTGCTACAAAGACCTTTTACATCTGCACTTGAAAGGGAATCCTCTGAACTGTCATTCATGTTAAAATTCGACACTTGCCAACAAGGACTTAACAAGAATTTGAATTATCTCACCCATTACCAAGACAGTTTCCCCAATTATCACCTGTAATACCATTAACTCACAAACATCCCACTCTCCCTACCTTTAATATCAGCAATTCACAGACACTTACCTTCCTTCCTCCCCCCCCCCCCCCCCCGCATCCCCCTTCTGTTCTGCAATGTGATTTGTCCTTTTCATATTTGTTCATTTTTTTAATTGTATCCTTTGGTATATATGGTTGTGACTACTTTCTTCCACTATTTGATCTGAGGAAGTGGGTCTGGCCCACGAAAGCTCATCATCTACTAAACCATCTTGTTAGTCTTTAAAGTGCTACATTGTCCTGCATTTTGCTTCAACTACCCCAGACTAACATGGCTACATTTCTATCACTATACTACTTGTTTGGTATTATTCATTAGAACAAAGATAAGAATAATCTAATTACATTGACAGAATAATTTAAACACATTTCCCCTCTATCGAGTGGTCAGTATATTTTTAAAATGTGAAACAAACACTTGATCCAGTAGAATATATAAACTTTGAAAGTGAAAAAAGATCTATTATATAATTTTGCTGTAAACTTGTTCATAAACAGAGCATCTACTAAACTTACACCTTGTATGTGCTGTCAGTGATTAGGTGTATAGAACAAATATTTTAAATTATGTTTAGTTTTTTAATTATTGTAAAGGTAGTAAATAGCTTTTTATTTGTATTTAATGTTTATGTAACCAAAGACAAAGGAATTTTCTTTAAAATAAACCCTCTTTTTATATTAGCAACAAGTTTCTGACTTGGGTGAAAGAAAACGTGTTCTTTTGGAGAGGTGCAAAGGATTGATGAAGAAAGCTAGACAGGCATGTAATCTCACACCTGATCAAGAAATTCCAAAAGACTTTCAGATGGTAAGTGTTTAAAACAAAAGGCCACATTTTTACAAAGGTAATTTTTTTTACTGGATAGTTACATCCTTCATTTGGGAGTTTGTAAGACCATTTTGAAAGTAGGTTGAGGCCACCTACGTTAAGAAAAAACTTCATTATGCGAGTAAAATATTTAAAATGCTGTAACTTGAAAATGTATTAATTTTAAAGAGATATTCTATCCTAGGATGAATTGTGTATGTGATTATGCTAAATTTTTCAAAGGGGATATTGGGAGTAAATAGACTTGAAAATCAAACTGTGTTTAGATAAGTGGCCCATTCTTCAAAAATGTTGAGCTCCAATTAAAATTTTAGAAACTGAATGAAGGTAGAACCCTTTTATAACCTAAGCTTCGGACAGTCTACTGATTGGCTGTTTGTACTATCTTCTACCCATTCCAGTTGCTATAGTCCCTCTGCTGCTGGCCTTACTTTTCCTGGCCATATTGTTCCTCCTCGACAGCCTTCCTTCCCTTTGTTTTTATCAACTTATCCCTTCTTTTTGTCCGTCCTTTCCTCTATTCTTTGTTCTTATTAATTCTTAGCTTTCCTTTGATTTCTCCTTTATACCACCCTTGCCTTCTCTATGACTTTAAAATCATCCTGAAATAAATGGTTTAAAAATATATGCTAGTAAGCTTTTTTGAATGTTCATCTTGTCTCTGATCTCTTCACCTGCACCCTACATAGACCTTTGAGTTTTATTTTATCTTGTTATGTTCTATATTCCTTAATATCTCTTCTGTACAGAAAGTGTGTGTGTGTCTGGCAAGCACTTCTCAAAAAAAGTTTCGCTTTTTTCCCCTAATATCCTCCATCTAACCCTTGTGATTTGTTTATTTTTTTCTAAAATAAGACTTAGTCTCACAAAACCTTTTTTGTATGAGGTTTTTACCATTTGCTTCAATATAAAGAACTATTCATGTAAAAATTTGCATTGTGCACTTTGTCATCTTACAAATAGGGACCATGTCTGTGTAGTTGGTGCTATATAAATTTAACTACTACTTCCCTTCATTTCCCCGCCCCTCTCCCCCCCTTCTTCTTCTAGGAACTAAATAGTATCTTAAGTGTAGTTTGTTTTTGTTTTTATGCTGTCATGAAAACATATATCCTGTGATCACAAAAAGATTTTTTTCCTAGCTTATTCTATATCCACAATGCGGGGGGAGGGGATAATGTATTAGGTTAACTAATCAAAATGTCCAATTTAGGGGGGGAAAATTTAGGCCAGATTCTCCTTTCTGACTCAGCTTAGGCAACATGAAAGGACCAGTGCCTGGATCAGTCTGTCCAGCTGAGTGTTCCTCCTGTATCAAGAAGCTCTCATCTGGCATAGCCAGCTCGTATACTGCCATCCCTTTCTGGGTGGATGACCGCAGTATCACTGCACTCCTGACAGTTTTTCAACTTGTGGGGCTCTTGTGGACTATTGCCAGGTATCTTAGGCTAGAGCAGCTGCACCAGGGTTGGGGTTATACAGGCAGAGAATGAGAGAGCCATAGTTTGCTTCCCGTGACCTCTTCACCCCTCACTGCACCCTACCCCCAGTTCCATCTCCAAGAACTTGTCAGGAAAGAATCTAGTCCAGAGATGAGCAACTTAGGCTAATGAGTGGACTGCACGAGTGACCCTCCTTCCTCTTGGTGGGCTGCAAGATTGTCATAATCAAGATAATCTCTTGGAGTTTTGCTAACTGTACTTATGTACCTAGAATTTTCAGGGTGTGCCAACTGAACCATAGCAGTTCTCTGATTAAATGCAGAGAGAGCACATAGCTCTTAGTCAGTGTTGTGTGCAATGAGCATACACCTCATTTAATGTGCCTTTGCTTTAAGTGCATGTCACATTAGAAATACGGGTAAGAAAAAAACTTATGTGCTTGGAAAGCACCAGAATTTGGCAACCCTGCACACGGGCAACAGTAAACAAAATGTCTTATGGGCCACACCTAGAACCCAATGGGCCTCATGACCCCTTAGGCCACAGGTTGCTCACTACTGATCTAGCCACTTTAATTTAAATGGATTGTTTCTTAGTAAAGTGATCTATTAACTAGCAATGTTCTTGGTTGTCTGGTTTCTTCCTATTTTTAGTCTTCTTTCAAGCCTCTCTCAACATTAAACTATCTAATGAATAGATTATTTTGCTTCCTGTAGGCATTCCAGGACCTTCCAAACACATTGGATGAAATTGATGCTTTACTGAATGAAGAGAAATCAAGAGCTTCCTGCTTCACAGGCCTAAATGCTTCAGTATGTTTTCTCCAGTACTGTACATGCCTCCCACTCTGTACTGAAACTCTTGGTAATAATAAGCTAGACAGCAGGAACAATGTGCTATAAATGCCAGATTCTGAATCTATTAGAATTTTAAGTAGGTTCTTCCAAAGGAACAGCATGTTCTCTGCCTTTTGTTTAGAGGAAAATAGTTGGTTAACCATAAATACAGCAATGGCGCTTTGCTTTAAAGAGACAAGCATGTCCAGTGCAATACAGGCAGTCCCCGAGTTACGCGGATCCCACTTATGTCAGATTCGCAGTTACGAATGGGGCTTTTCTCGCCCCGGAGGACGGGAGTGGCGGGATGCCCAGATGCGCCATGGTCCCACCGCCTGCGTCCTCTGGGGCGAGAAAAGCTGCTCCGCATCTCCCTGCTCTGCTGGAGGGGGAGCCCCCCCCCCAGCAGACCGGGGAGACGGGGAGCAAAGCCTCGGAGGATGCCGGCAGCGGGACAGCCGCGGCGCGTCTGGGCTGTCCCGCTGCCCGCGTGCTCCGTGGCTTTGCTCCGCGTCTCCCTGCTCTGCTGGGGGGAGGCCCCCCCCCCCCCCAGCAGACCAGTAAGATGCGGAGCAAAGCTGCGGAGGACGCGGGCGGGACCGCGGCGCCTCTCGGCAGTCCCGCCACCCGCGTCTCCCTGGTCTGCTGGGGGGGGGGGCAGCTAGTGCGCCTCCCGGTTCCCCCCCCCCCCCCCCCCCCGGCAGACCAGGATTTTCTCGCTGACGACGCCTGGGGTAGAGCAGCTGGGGTGCTGCCGGGTTGGTCCCCGCAGTGCTGAGGTGCGGCCCTGTGGGGACCTACCCGGCAGCTCCCCAGCTGCTCTGTCCCAGGCATTCAAATTCAGCCACTGCTGAAACTGACCAGCGGCTGATTCCAGGAAGCCCAGGGCAGAGCAACTCTGCCTTGGGCTTTCTGTAGTCAGCCGCTGGTCAGTTTCAGCAGCGGCTGAATCTGGACGCCAGTTCTGACTTACATACAAATTCAACTTAAGAACAAACCTACAGTCCCTATCTTGTACGTAACCCGGGGACTGCCTGTATATAAACAATGCATGCATGACTTAATTGTATGTAAACAAATGCAGTGTTTACATATGTATTTTACTGTTAAAATTTGAATTTATAAGTATCTATTCTGTTAATATGAAAAACTGTTTTTAAAGGATGATGCCTTTTCCTGACAGGTTGTGGAAGAATACAATAAAAGGGCACAAGAAATACAGCAAGTAACGGAGGAACTAGAGGAAAAGAAAAGTGAATTGGAGAGCTATAGGCAAAACATTTCACAAGTAATATTTGAAATCATTACTGTGGTATAATGAATGTAGGAGGAATTTAAATGGAATGTCATTTACTCCTTTTAAAACATACCATATTCATTTAAAAAGATATTTAAAGTTTTGATGATAGGAAAACTGACATGTTGATATTTCCTGTATGCAGTAGTGAGCTGTGTTGATCCCAGGATATTGGCAAGGTGGGTGAGGTCATACTTTTTTATTGGGACATCTTCTGTTGGTAAAAGAGACAAGCTTACACAAAGTTTTCAGTCTGAGAAACTTAGTGTCACTGTTAAATGTAAGGTAGGGGGGCAGAGTGGTAAATTGGCACAAATATTTAACACATGTTTCAAGGGACCATTCAAGGTGAAGTAGCTCTTTAGCAGCCCTCCAATGATAGGGAGAAAAGGAAGTGTGAGGGAGGAGTAGCTCAGGGTGGTGGATGTTAGTGTGTTACAAATTGTTATAATAAGCCGTAAATCAAGTTTCTCAATTCAGTACATGATTTTTAGTATCTAGCAAAATGTTATGAATTTAAGGTCCCAAGCTCATCTTTTCAAAGCGTTATGCAGGTTTCCTTTGAGGAGGAGGACTGGTAGGTGAGATACAAAGTGAATGCTTTGTAAAAAGTGTTCAGCCACAGGTGATAGCGTTTTTGTCTTTTATCATTTTCCTTTATGAATTCATTCCAGAGCGTAGTGATTATCTGATTTCACCCACATATTTGCCATTGGGGCATTGAGTCAGTGGATGAGATTTTCCACATGTTGCAATAGGGACACGTGGTTCTTGAAAGATGTATTGTAGGAGGTATTGGTAGAGATGTGTCTTCAGTGGTTTCATGTCTGTTGTTCTGGCATGGTGTGATGCTGCTTTGAGTTGCTGTATTCTGGTCTGTCAGGAACTTGCTTTTGGTAATGAGCTTGAAGAGGTTGTGGGAGTTGTATAAAGCTCAAAAGAGAGGGTTGAGGAAAAATTTATTTCAGGATAGGTCTACTATGAGTAGTAGTTATGTGATAATACCTTGTGTGGGTTCCACTGAGGGTATTAAGTGACAACTAAGAGTGTGCATTTGGAGCAAATTTTATTTCTGTATTTGAAGCAGGTTCTTGGAGTATTTGGGTGGCCCATATGATGCAATGTAATTCCCTGGAGGCATGTCTTTGTTTGGTGAAGGCATTTATGAATGTGTTAGGCAGCTGCTCCAAGCAGTTGATCGTGGAGGCTCTAACAGTCAATCTGTGTCTCAGTCCCACATCTCCTTCCTCCATTTTGTTTTCCAGGAGCAGACCATGCTTTAACAAAACAGCAGCTAAACTAAAAGTACAGGCTGCATGTTGCTGTAGCCCCAGGCTGATTTGCTGGCTGCCTTCTGAGCTGGGTTGTCTTTTTCTGGTGTGGGCTGAGTCTATTGCTTTGAATTGCTGCTATGTTTCCTCCTCTGGTCCTGAAAAGAGTCAGCAGAGAACTGACCTGGGCAGTAGCTGTGTCTGTAATGCAGAACAAGTTCCAGCAATATCCAATGGGTCAGAGTGCTTCCTTTCCACTGCCAAACGGAATCTCCGCTCCCCACCCCCCCATATATAGTCTCCTTCCCCAATCATTGCAGGCTCCCCAGCTGCAGCAACAGGTTGGGGTAGGAAGGAATTAGCCGGGGGATTGGGCTGCACTAACTGCAGATGGGATACCTTCCTGAAGAAAATCCAGTCACTTTATGGGGTGTTCAGCAAGGAGAGAATGGAACTAGGATGGTGGTTATGTGGACAGGTGTGTGCCTGTGTTTGTGCTGTGCTCTGGGGGACCATCACAACCAGCATTTTTATCAGCATATCTCAGCAAAATACAGATTGTCCGACGCACTCTGTTCTGGCAACATCCATGGTCCAACATGATTTTAGTTAGCTGGATGTTCACTTATGTGAGGCTAAGTTTCCCATGATCCCATAAAGTTTTTTTTACGGCCACTAGTCTGTGTTCTGTGCTGTTAGCTCTAATTTACCCCTATATAGCCCAGTAAACAGTGGAAGTGTTGGTAATGCTGCTAGACTACATTGATCTCTTGTGGTTTAGTAAATGGTCTGGTTCAGCACCAGTCAGGTTCAACCTGTAAGCTATATTGGCAAACTGCACATTTGCCTCCCGTCTGCTCCCAGCCTCATGCCTATCCCTCTGTTCCACGGGATCCCTGCCTTTCTTCCAGTCCCAGCACTCACCTTACCTGTGCTTTGTCATCTCCTTCCTCTTCCTTAGAAGCCTAGCTCCCCATCTTCCACTCCCCACAATCCGCATTCCCTTTGGTGACCCAACCCTCCACCTAACCTGCCTCTAACCCCCCCCCCCCTTTCTGCTCAAATCTTCAGCAGAGCCAGTTTCCTTGTGGAATTGATTTGGGCTTTAAAATGTTGTGAGTGCTGGAGTTTCTTTTTACTTCAGTGGGGTGGGTAGGCAGTAAACACGATAGTCTCTGAACGTCCTCCAGCATGACAAACCAGGAACCCCTCCCTTCTCCTTTCATGGAGCCCCAAGAGAGCAGCACTGAGATGCTAGCAATAATGAAGCCATGTCAAAGCTGTTCTCATTTCTCCAGCAGGGAGAAGGGCCATTGCAATGAGCATGCAGAGTGAGTGAGGGGTTGAACTATCGGGTCTAAGTTGAACTCCTTTGAACCCTAGAAGACATTCTGATCTCATAGACTACCTTGTCATTTGCTAAAAGTGCCTTGTTTTCCTGCCTTATTACGTTTGGGTTACTGTTGCCCTTTCCCTGTGCTCCTACTCCTCTATCTCCTGCTGCCTCTCACCCACTTATCCCTCAGTTTTTGCTACTCCTTGCCTTCCCCCTCCTTCTTGGGACCCCTCTAATTTTCATCCTTCTTGCTGCTGCTGCTGCTGCTGCCTCCAACCCCACCCTTTCACCCTTTTGCTGTTGCTTTCTCCCACTCTTTGGTGTTCCCACCATCAATTCGCCACCTCAGCCCTCTGCTACTACGTCAAGCCACTACTCTGTAATCTTGTTCAGGAAGTTTGCTGGTGCATGAGGGGTTAACATGGGATCTGATGAGAGAGTTTTCATCCAGCTGCTGTGGCAAGTGGTGGATCTGGCCAGCAAGAAGGTATTTCTCTGAGTACGGCACCCACAGCCTCAGTAGGAGAGGCTGCTTGCACGGATTTCCCTGTGCATTCAGGAGGGAGTTCTGAGAGGTGGGGGAGGAAGAGATTATAACAAATTGGCTAACCAGCTGCCAAGGGAGTTGGGGCTGGTGCCTGTGAGCATTGAGGAGAAGGTACTGTCTCAGCTAGTAGCAAAGATGACGTTAGATAACAACCCAGACCATCCCATTACAGGGCTTCTGGACAAGCAAATTCCACCAAGCCCTGTGGCATGCCCATCCACACAGGCTTTTCCCTTGGGCCTCCAGCCTGCGAGGCAACCTCCTGCATGTTAGGGGGCTCTGAGGGGGGAAATGCAGACTGAATGCTTATGGGAAGCAGTATGAGCTTTCTCCTTGGCTTGGAAGCTTGCTCAGGCCAACACCCCCACTTGACCCCAACATTCTGCTCAGCCTTGAGCCTTCTCCCAGAGACAGCCCCTGTACCCTTTCTATACCCAACACTCTGCCCAGCCTGGGCACCCAAGTGCCTTCCCAGAGCTTGCACCTCTCACTCCTTCTAGCACCCAAATCCCTTGGGCCTGACCCAGAGTCTGCACCCCCTGTCCC
This sequence comes from Pelodiscus sinensis, assembly GCF_052426305.1. Lineage (NCBI taxonomy): Eukaryota > Metazoa > Chordata > Testudines > Trionychidae > Pelodiscus > Pelodiscus sinensis. The sequence continues at coordinate 33,863,532 of NC_143057.1, forward strand.
AGCTCACTGAAAGTGAGTAAGGGTAAGGGAGAGCATGTGATGGACAGAGGGGGGAACGGGATGGGTGAGGCCTCAGAGAAGAGGAGAAATAAATCTTGGATTGCCCTGACATGTAAAAAGTGATCTTGGGTGTAAAAAGATTGGAGAACACTGTGTTAAGGTATATATCCCAGATTTTCTCCTCAGCATATTTTGTGGTGCGAGTGCCTAGCTGTAGAGACAGATTTCTTGGTACATTTTGGGTAGTTACTTGATCTGTGAAGTCTGTGGACTTGATCTGTGGGGGTCTGTGGACAATTTTTAATTTAAATTTTACTATAATAGTTAAATTTATTATTTTGTTAATTATAACTTAAACTATAAATTCTTTCAAACGTTGTTTTATAATAATCTCTCTATTTTTAGGTTAAAGAAAGGTGGCTAACACCTTTGAAACAGCTGGTTGAACAAATTAATGAAAAGTTCAGTAGTTTTTTTAGTTCTATGCAGTGTGCTGGTGAAGTTGATCTTCATACAGAAAATGAGGTATGATTATATTTCCATATCAGTGAATAATAACTTCTACTTTTTTGTGCTCAATTGTCTCAAGGATACAAAATAATTTGGGAATAATCTGGTTTATGGGGAAAGGAGGACCACCTTCAGGCATTAAATTTAGGTTCTCTTGAACCTTTTACATTAAAAATCTAACTTCTCTTTAAATATCAGAACTCACTAATTTGTGTGTCCCCAGAGGAAAGAAGGACTACCACCAGCTGTGGAATAGTAAATTGGGTTTCCAAAGCCAGATGGAGCTGAGTGATGCACTCATTCCAAAGACTTTTTTGTCTGTCACATTCTTTTTAAGGAGGTTTAAAACTTTTTAGATCCCAGCTTCCTAGATATTCATGTATCTCTCTGTCAAGAAAAACCCCTGGAAAGATCAATGACTATTATAGCTAACTAAATGCTTCATCATAAAAACCCAGGGGATTCAAAGAACCATGGACCTTACCCCAAGTTCCCTTTTTGTTCGCTTCAGTAGATTGGAAACTAGGGATGTGATAGTGTATTTGTTTGGTATACAGCACCCTCACAATGCTTAATGCCATAGCAAACACAATATTAAACCTTGTTTTTCAACCTTTTATTAAAGATACAAAAAAGAAGGAAAAAGTTAAACCATATAAATGTAAAGTATTAAATAAGCGTTTTAATTTAACTGTATCCCGTGTTCCTTTTCAGCTGTAGAGGGATTTTAGAAAGAAACTTCTCCCTTCTTTGACCCATTCTTGGATGGTGACTCCTTTTTTGGGGAAAAAGAGAAACAATTGAGATAGTTTGTAACCGGTGTTATTGTTGCTAAAACTGGTGTAGTCACACACATACTCTCTTTTCCCTCCCCTACCCAGGGGAAAGAAAAGATAAGAGAGAGAAAATTAAGCTTCTGTTTCTTGTGTTGATTCTCACTGTTGGGGAAACTCATTCGGTCTTATTAGCCACTGCAAGACATGGCAAATGTATCTCAGCATTGGGCTGTTTAGGTCATTGCTTTTATTAGGTCATTGCCTATCATTTTGCTCCCTGGCTCACAGGAGCATTGCAAAATATGCAATTTTAGGTGGCTATGCCAGAGTACTCTTAAACAGAAGGCAAAATGAAAGGGGTAGAAAAGAGAAGAAATAAAATGGAAAAGAAAAAGAACACATGAGAAGGGGGAACAAAATCTCATTTCACAGATAGAAGTTGGGATTTAGCCAAAGTTGGTGGGGATTTCATGTTGGTTCTTCTCTCTGAAGTTAGGACATCTCTTGAGATTAGGGTGACAAATGCCCAGCAATGATACACTGAATCCCAAGAAGTGGCGAGGGTGGCAGCCAGAATGGTAAGGCTCTCTGCAGCAGTTGTTGGCAGACAGCTTCTTCAGCAAAAGCTTTTATTTTCTTCAAGAACTTGAGAAGGAAGTGGTGGACAGAATAGCCCATTCCATCATTATTTTTTTCAGTATTAGGCCTAATTTCTAATGCAACAATTTTGGTCAATTTGTTGTACCAATAAAAGCAAGCAGGATCTTATGAGGGGGATAAGGCAAAAAGCCACATTTATTGTAAAAATAATAAAGAATAAAGAAAAGATAGAAGCAAACAACGTTGTTTAACTATTTATTCCTATCACTACTTAACCCTTATACACTTATATATATATATATAAAACATCCATTCATACATCCATTCATTCAAGTTCTGTGTATAGTTACCAGCCTGGAAGTTGCCTGTGACAGAATACTGGCCAGGTACTCTGTACACAAGTGATGGTAGTGGGGAGCGAAGTCATGATCAGATGCGCATCTGAAGCTCCTGGTGGGCTGGCAGCAGAACCTTGGACTCTGATTCCATAGTTTTTTAGTCCAGTTCTTATAGGAATTTCTTCCTATGCCAGTCTATGGAAATTGCTGCATCATGCTGATGTCTCCAGGGTGGCTGCCAGGTGCTCATCAGTGATCTCATCGGGTGGACCTCCAGTACTTGGTTTTCTCCTCTTGACACCTTTTGGTTGCCCTGGCACCTGACGCCTTTTTCAGCCCTTTGTTTCTGTATTCTCAGGCTGGCACCTCTCAGAACCATTCATTCATCGTCCAAGCACTCTCTCTCTCACATACATTACCTAATTAATGTTTCCCATACAGTATTTCGTATAATAACAACTTTACATATTCAAGAGTTGTAGTTACAAAAAAGGCAAGTTTCTGGGTGGCATTTCTTGAAACATTCCCTGTCTGAGTGCTGAGTTAGTTACAGTTGTTTTGAAGAGAACAGGCGTCAATTATGTAACAATGCCCTTAGTCAATTACAGGGCTTGGCTCCCATAGCAGAGTTAGTGGCTTGACAATGCATTGTTACAATGTATCTCTGCAATGTCAATTTCAAGCAGCCCCTTGCACAAGCTTGAGCATGCCCTGGGACACAGAGGGGGGGCTGTTTCTGGCTACATAAGATTATATTCTTAACAGTTCTAAGTTACATGACCTAATACATTATATTCTAAAGGGGCAATAATAATAATAAATCTAAACATTTAACAATCTTAACTAATAATAATAATAAGAATTAATAATAAATCTAAACACTTTAAGTTGTGAGGAACAAATTATGGGGAGTCACTTCCATTTGGGGGAATCATTTTCAATACATTAATATGTTATCCCTACAAATTGATTTTTTTTATTCCACTCTTGCATGTTCAACAAGTTTAATCTTAACACAATCCTCGAGTTAAATCAGGAGGTCTTTTTGTCTAAACTAATTCATTTCTACTGATTCTTTTTTTTTTTAACCTTTTGCCATTAACGTTTATAGTTACAGGTTATGACATTTATAAACTTTTCACTCACTGTTTCCAGTTAAACTCACAAGTAGGGTAAATTTCTAGGCCGAATTAGTACAACAAAACTTCTCATGAAACGTTCACTTTTGTATTCAATTATGATTTTATTTATAAATCTCTTGCTGCCAAGGTTTAATTTGTGAGATGATAATTTACTAACAAGTGTGTAGAAAAGTGTTATAAGAGCAATTTTAATATCTTACCAGCTTTAAAATTACATGCCAAATTGGTTAGCTATGAGATGGTATAGAGAAAAGTTTTTGTAAAAAGACTAGATCAATTCTAAGAGATAAACCATACATAAATTCTTTTGATTTTCCTAACATAGGACACGCGTAAAACGATTTCCTTTAACTTTTGCTTCATCATCAAGTAGGATGCACCATAAGAAGCTGTAGATAGCTAATGTTTCCTGTTTACTTTCACAGGAGGAATACGACAAATATGGGATTCGAATTAGAGTTAAATTCCGTAGTAATACCCAACTGCATGAACTGACTCCCCACCATCAGAGTGGAGGTGAGAGAAGTGTTTCAACTATGTTGTACTTGATGGCTCTGCAGGAACTCAACAGATGTCCTTTCAGGGTTGTAGATGAAATAAATCAGGTAATGTCATGAGTGCATGAAACCAGACTTTATTCCACAGGAGTCCATAGAGCGATCAAAGGGATTGTAAAAGTATATATATATATATAATTTCTTTTTTTAAAGGGAATGGACCCAGTCAATGAGAGGAGAGTTTTTGAAATGGTTGTGAAGACTGCTTGTAAAGAGAGCACTTCTCAGTATTTCTTTATTACACCAAAGGTAGGTAACTGGAAACTAAGTAAAAAGATTATTGTGTGGACAGTGTGTGTGTGTGTGTGTGTGTGTGTGTGTGTCTCTCTCTCTCTCTCACACATAAAACAATAAATTGCATAGGTATAGGTGATGTCTAAATATCTTCTGGTTTGTTCATTTGAGCCTATGATGGATAAAATAAAAGATTACTATAATAGGGCAGTTTATCCCCTTTAAGAATAGTTCTGGCCTGGGCTCAACCAACTCTGTTCCAAGATTCAGCCTGTTTAAGAACAAGCATTCTGGGACTTGTGGTTCCCTGGAATGAACCATTGTACAAACAAGCTGAAGTAAGCACTGCTGGCAACCAGGGGAGCCTAAAGAGACAGGGATATGGAATAAAAGGCAAGCCTGTAGCTTAAATGAAGGAGGAAGATAAAGGTGAGACAATTTCCCTTAATAGTCAACCTGAGGGCTTAGGAAGGTTAGTGCTGCAGTCCTGGGAAGGAGAACTTCAGAGAGCCCTGCTCCTAGAGAGGAAAGACTATTTAAGCCTGAGCACAAGGTTGATGGCTTGCAGAGACTGAAAGGGAATTATGTTGCACTCTCTGGAAGAAGGGCTGCAGAGAATTGACTGACCTCAGAGGAAGTACTGTCAGTGGCTCTGGCAACCAGATGAATGGTTTATACTCTCATCCAAACAGCCCCAAGAAGGAAACTTATTTACAAGTTATATTTATTTGAAGTACTTTAGCAGAGCTGAGTGGTTTGGTTTGAAAGGATTAATGGGATAGCCTGCTCTAATGCAGTCTCAGCAAGTACCTACACTGTTTACTACAGGAAATTAGAGATTATAGGGGTAAATTGTTTGATCACCAATGAGGATATTAAGTATCATATCCCTACATCTCAAAACTTATTTTATTTAAATGAGCTAACAGATCTGATTATATGGCAGTCAAAAGTTGACTTTTTTTGGTTGGTCACCTAAACTTCAGTATCTGGCATAATTTCAATTTAGCCTATACTTAAAACTTGAATGACATAACTGTGATGCTTGGGGGTGTGAAAAAACACGCCCCGAGCACTGTAGCTATGATGTCCTAATACCCTGGTATATAGAATCCTAGAATAATAGAACTGGATGGAACCTCAAGAGGTCATGAAGTTCAGTCCTCTGCACTCATGACAGGAACAAGCACCATCTAGACCATCCCTAACAGGTATTTGTCTAACCTGCTTTTAAAAATCTTCAGTGATGGACATTCCACAACATTCCTCGGCAATTTATCCCAATGCTTAACCACCCTGACAGGAGGTTTTCCTAATGACCAACCTAAACCTCCTTTGCTGAAATTTAAGCCCATTGCTTCTTGTCCTATTATCAGCAGTTGAGGGAAGGTAATTTTTCTCCCTTCTCCTTATAACAACCTTTTAGGTACTTGAAAGCTGTTATGTCTTCTCTCAGACTCTTTTCAAGATTAAACAAAACACATTCTGCCAATCTTCTCTTAGAGGTCATGGTTTCTACATCTTTAATTATTTTTGTTGCTCTTCTCGGACTTCCAATGTATCCCCGTCTTTCCTGAAATGTGGCACCCAGCACTGCACACACTATTTCAGTTGAGGTCTCATCAGCATAGAGTAGAACAGAAGAATGACTTCTTATGTCTTGCTTACAACACTCCTGTTAATACATCCCAGAATGTTTGCTTTTTTTTGCAATGGTGACACACTGATTCGCATATAGCTTGTGGTCTGCAATAACCCTGGGATCTCTTTCTTCAGTAACCCTTCCTTAGACCGTCACTTTTCATTTAGTACGTGTGAAACTGATTGTTCCTTCCTAAGCATTGTAGTTTGCATTTATCCTTATTGAATTCCATCCTATTTACATCAAACTATTTCTCCATTTTGTCTAGATGATTTTGAATTATTATCCTATCCTCCAAAGTACCAATCCCTCTTAGCTTGGTATCATCTGCAAATTTTGCCATTATGTAAATCATTGCTGAAGATGTTGAACAGAACTGGTTCCAAAACTGATCCTTGTGGAACCCGACTTGTTATGCCCTTCCAGCATTACTGTGAACCATCTTTGATGACTATTCTTGCTGAATGGTTATCCAACTAGTTATTCACGCACTTTATAGTATCCTATCTAGGTTTTATTTCCCTAGTTATTAATGAGAAGGTCATCCAAGACTATAGCATATGCTTAACTAAAGTCAGGGTATATCACATCTGCCGCTTCTCCCTTATCCATAAGGTTTGTTAGTTATCAAAGAAAGCTATCAAGTTGGTTGGGCATAATTTGTTCTCGACAAATCCATGCTGACTGTATCACATTATCTTCTAATTGTTTGCAAATGGATTCCTTGGTTATTTGCTCCATTATCTTTCCAAGTACAGAATTTAAGCTGATTGGCTGTAATTCCCAGGATTGTCCATATTTCCATTTTTATAGATAGGTGCTCTTTTTTAGTCTTCTGGTCTCTGTCCAATCTACCATAACTTTTCAAAGTGGATAGCTAATGGCTCAGATATTTCCTCAGTCAGCTTCTTGGGTATTCTAGGATGCATTTCATCAGGGCCTGGTGACTGGAAGATATCTGACTTGTCAACATAATTTTTAATATGTTCTTTTTCTATTTTAACTTGTGAACCTACTGCATTTTCACTGGCATTCACTATGTTAGGCATCTAATCCCAACCAACCTTCCTGGTGAAAACCAAAAAGAAGACATTAAGCACTTCTGCCATTTCCACGCTGTTACTGTTTTTCCATCTTCACTGAGTAATGAGCCTGCACTGTCTTTGCTCTTCCTCTTGCTTCTAATATATTTGAAAAATGTTTTCTCGTTACCCTTTATGCCTTTAGATATCGTTTTGTGTCTTGACCTTTCTAATTTTGCCTTTATATACTTGTTTATTTGTTTGTATTTGGCCTTTATAATTTGACCTAGTTTCCACTTTTTATGCATTTTGTTAATGGAGTAATGCTTCTGTTGACCTGGTTACTATCACTTGGGGAGATGCTGTTCCTACAGCAATGGAAAGCCTCTTCCATTGCTGTAGGCTATGTCTACGCTACAATGTTTTGTTGGTGTGACTACAGTGCATTGGCTTTCCCACTGCAGTCCCTCTCATGCAGATATGGCTATAGAATGGGAAAGTCGTGGTGGTATTTGTAATTATTTCTATCCTTTCACTTCCTTAACCCAGACTGTCGAGGCACTGGGAGACATGCGTATGTGGTCAATGGCAAACAGTGGTAAAAGCAAATGCAAAAATTCTTTGGGAGAAAGGTTAATGTGTTTTAACTAATACAAAGTTATGCTTGACATAAGAGGTGTTGCTTACTGTGATCTTTTTTTTTCCCCCTGTTTTTCACAGCTCCTGCAGAATCTCACATATGTTGAAAAAATGACAGTGTTGTTTGTCTACAATGGACCTTTTATGCTAGAACCAACTAAATGGAACTTAAAGGCATTTCGTAAGAGGCGACGACAAATTGAGCAAATGGATCAGTAGTGAATTCCTAAGCCAAACTCTGCCCCCACCTCCCCCCTCCCCCCCAAATTTTAGCTTTTTAAACAAAAAATGTATTTGGGTCACTAGCCTTGTTTGTATTTCTCAGAAGGAAGACTCCTTCATCACTTCAAAAACAATTGTGTTCTCTCCTGGAGAACTACAAACAAGATAGCTTCTGGAAATAAAATCAGTTTAAATGTTGATTGTTTTTGGTGTTGACTGTGGAAATTATTCCTGTAGGATTTTACACTTGAACAGAGCTATTCCTCACAACTCTTAATTTCTTTAGAATGGTTTTATACTCCTAGTGAAGGATAGATCTCTCATGAAGTAGCCATTAAATTTGCTGGTGGGGTTTTGGACATATTTGTGAAGCATACATATACAATAGTTACTGTTTTCAAGAGTAAATGTGAACTCCTAAAATAGAATGTCAGCTGGTTGAAATTCTTATCTGTCTAACTAATCTGTCATACAAAACTAAAAAATTGGAAGACTGCTGTCAGTTACCTTTTACATCTAATCTTTAGGAAAATGAACCAGTCTTAGATGCTCTATATAGCAATATGTAATATCTTTATTTTCACTACTGAAAGAGCCATTTGAAGGATGGCATTAGTTTGATTTGCATCCCATTTAATTTGCAGTGAGACAAGTCACATTTTAGAAATTAAAGCCTTATTTAACAGGCCACTGTCCGGTCAAATTTAGCCCTTTATGTAGGTTTTGTATAAAACTTAGGATTTTTTCACTAATGCACTCTTACAATAGACATCTACTTCACCGTTTACAGCAAATGGAGAACCTGAAAGTGAAGCTCACGTGACTATTTTAATTCTCCAAAATGAGAACAATGAAGAAAAAATGAATAGCATAAACAGCAAAACATAAACTAGATTCTGAAAAAATCAGTTCTTAAATTACCCTGATTTTTAAAAACACCTTTACGTTTGTTTTCTAACAATTTTTTTTGACTGGAGGGTCCCTTTAAATAGCAAGGGTGGGACTGAAGGAGTTGGTAAAGGAGTAAAGAACTGTATACCTTTAGATTAACTGGCTTGAATTTTGATAATTGCAGATTAAAATTAATCAACAGATATCAGTCCTAATATAAAATAAATTCCTGGAACTGGTCAATTTCTTGAGGACCAGTGTCCATATAATAGAAATCATATTTGGGAGAGGGACTGAATGAATAAAGGAACTCATTTTATGCAGTATACTCCTGTAGTAGTAGATGCAGGAAGCCTCCTATTCACTTCAGTGAGGCTCTATATGCGCATAAAAGTCTGTCTGCTCCTCACCAGAAGATGAAGCTTTTTTAGCTTAACTTTTGGTCCTTACAAATGGTCTGTAACCCCACGACTAAGTTGACCTTCCCCTAATATTGAATTTACTTGGTTAAAATGAATGTGCTATCCTGCTTATCCTTTGAAGATCATTGTAAGAGGGATGCCATTTTTACTCCATGCCAATGAGGATTAAGCTGCACACTGAGATATGGTACACATATATTAGGATGACAGACGTTTAGGGGCTTAAGGTTTATTCTTGTAGGAGGCCATGATTACACTGTAATGGGTTTGCCAAGGCTGGTGTTAGACTAGGGCCAGCTAAAGCCCAAGTCCCACCATCTGGGGGTGAAGCCCAGAGCTAAGGCTACATTGCTTCTGCCCAGGACAGAAAACCCTGGACTTCAGCTTTGTACCTCCCCAACTTCTCCGCCTTTGCCTGGGGCAGCAGGACTAGAGTAGGTTTGGCCTTTCCCTCTCCCTCCTCCCATTATGTAGTAATTGTTGTCAGAAGATGAATCTCAGGGCAATGAAGTTTGAGAACAGCAACTTCAGACACTGAAATGCTATGAAAACCTTTCAATTGATAGTAAATGTAGGGGTGTGTGTGTGAGAAAAGGGATCAGAGAAGGCAGACAGAATGTCAGATTAATATATTATGGGTAATATGTAAGATTTAATATTGCTTAATAAAGTACCCTTCACAAAACCAGAACTGAAAAGACAGCTCAAATAGCCCTTTGTTTTTAACAGAAAATGGAATTTGCTTTAAAAAAAAAAAAAAAAGTGCTGCTTATTTTCTTCTGTTCTTTTCTAACAGAAGTGGTACTTGAGGTCCCTTTCCACCTTCAGATTTTGGAGGGTCATTCCATGTTTGATCACTAGGAAATCACTTAGGAAAGTTAGATGTCGGCAAGTCACCAGGTCCTGATGAAATGCATCCCAGGATACTCAAGGAGCTGATAGAGGAGGTATCTGAGCCTTTAGCTATGATCTTTGAAAAATCATGGAAGACGGGAGATTCCAGAAGACTGGAAAAGGGCAAATATTGTGCCCATCTATAAAAAGGGGAATAAGAACAACCCAGGAAACTACAGACGGGTCAGTTTAACATCTGTCCCAGGGAAGATAATGGAGCAGGTAATTAAGGAAATCATATGCAAACACTTGGAAGGTAATAAAGTGATAGGGAATAGCCAGCATGGGTTTGTGAAGAACAAGTCATGCCAAACTAATCTGATAGCTTTCTTTGATAGGCTAACGAGCCTTGTGGATAAGGGAGAAGCGGTGGATGCCATATACCTAGACTTTAGTAAGGCATTTGATACGGTCTTGCATGATATTCTTATTGATAAACTAGGCAAATATAACTTAGATAGGGCCACGATAAGGTGGGTGCATAATTGGCTGGATAGGCGTAGTCAGAGAGTTGTTGTTAACGGTGCTAAATCCTGCTGGAAAGGGATAACAAGTGGAGTTCTGCAAGGGTCTGTTTTAGGACCTGTACTGTTCAATATCTTCATCAATGATGTAGATATTGGGATAGAGAGTACGCTTATTAAGTTTGCAGATGATACCAAACTGGGTGGGGTTGCAACTTCTTTGGAGGATAGGGACATAATTCAAAATGACCTTAGCAAGTTAGAGAAGTAGTCAGAGGTAAACAGGATGAAGTTTAATAAAGAGAAATGCAAAGTGCTCCACTTAGGAAGGAACAATCAGTTCCATACATACAAGATGGGAAGCGACTGTCTAGGAAGGAGCATGGCGGAAAGGGATCTAGGGGTCCTAGTGGACCACAAGTTGAATATGAGTCAACAGTGTGATGCTGCTGCAAAAAAAAGCAAATATGATTCTAGGTTGTATCAACAGGTGTGTTGTAAGCAAAACTCGTGAAGTCATTCTGCCGCTCTACTCTGCACTAGTTAGGCCTCAGCTGGAGTACTGTGTCCAGTTCTGGGTGCCACATTTCAAGAAAGATGTGGAGAAATTGGAAAGGGTACAGAGAAGAGCGACAAGAATGATTAAAGGTTTAGAGAACATGACCTATGAAGCCAGGCTTCATGAACTGGGCTTGTTTAGTTTGGAAAAAAGAAGATTAAGGGGGGACATGATAGCGGTTTTCAAATATCTAAAAGGGTGTCACAAGGAGGAAGGAGAAAATTTGTTCCTCTTGGTTTCTGAGGACAGGACAAGGAGTAATGGGCTTAAAGTGAAGCAAGGGAAGTTTAGATTGGACATTAGGAAAAAATTCCTAACTGTCAGGGTGGTCAAATATTGGAATAAATTGCCAAGGGAGGTGGTGGAATCTCCCTCTCTGGAGATATTTAAGAACAGGTTAGATAGACATCTGTTAGGGATGGTGTAGACAGAGCTTGGTCCTGCCTTGAGGGCGGGGGGCTGGACTCGATGACCTCTCGAGGTCCCTTCCAGTCCTGTGATTCTATGACTAGAGGACAGGTAAAAGCATTCCATAGACCTTTAGTACTTTTATGTTAGAGGGTGAGGAATCAGTGTTGGAGAAACAGGCAAAGAATAAAAAACTTTCACATACATTGTATTCATAGTTAAGTAATTAATCACAAATCCCCTTGTGATACACAGTGGGGAGGGATAGCTCAGTGGTTTGAGCGTTGGCCTACTAAACCCAGGGTTGTGAGTTCAATCCTTGTGGAGGCCATTTAGGGATTTGGGGCAAAAATTTGTCAGGGATGGTACTTGGTCCTGCTGGGAAGACAGGGGACTGGACTCAATGACCTTTCAAGGTCCCTTCTAGTTCTAGGAGATAGGCAATCTCCATTAATTTATTATTTATTAACATCCTCTACCATTTTTATTTATTTCAGAAGCTGGCCCCAGGCTTCAAGCGGTGCTGCCACTTTGAAGTACCCTCTCTTCTTCCCCACCCTGTTGCCTCTATTTTATAGAGGCAGCAAGATTTTGGGGGGAAGCTACTATTATCCTGTCAACTGTTCGATAAGCATTTGCTTATTGGATAGTCAACTAATCCTTCACATCCCTAAACCCCATCCAACCTTCCACCTGAAGGTACTTTCCTCTTTCCACGTGGGTCAAAATACCTTTCTTCCAGTCTTTTACCCCAAGCCACATAACTCAAATGAGGAGTGACACCACCACAGCTTGGAAGTTAGGAGACTACCTGCCTTTTACTTTGATCACACTAGGCCCTTTCATAAGTAATCCCAGTTCTTTATTGCTCATGCCTAAAGAATGAAAGGGCTCCTGGTCTCCATGCACAGAATCTCCAACTGGATAGCCTCTTATATCTGGATATAGAATACTAGAACTGGAAGGGATCTCGAGATCATCAAGTCTAGATCCCTGCCCTCACGGCAGGACCAAGTACCATCTAGATCATCCCTGATACATGTTTAGCCAACCTGCTCTTAAACATCTCCAGTGATGGAGATTCTGCAGCCTTGTTGGCAATTTATTCCACTGTTTAACCACTCTGACAATTAGGAAGTTTTTCCTAATGTCCAACCTAAACCTCCCTTGCTGCAATTTAAGCCTATTGTTTCTTGTCCTGTCCTCAGAGGCCAAGGAGAACAATTTTTCTCCCTCCTCCTTGTAACACCCTTTTAGATACCTGAAAACTGCTATCATGTCCCCTCTCAATCTTCTCTTTTCTAAACTAAACAAGCCCAGTTATTTCAGTCTCACCTCACAGGTCATGTTTTCTAGACTTTTAATCATTCTTGTTGCTCTTCTCTGGACCTTCTCCAATTTCTCCACATCTTTCTTGCAATGCGGTGCCCAAAACTGGACACAGTACTTCAACCAAAGCCTAATCAGTGCAGATTACAGCTGAAGAATGGCTTCTTGTGAATTACTCGCTACACTCCTGTTAATACATCCCAGAATCATATTAGCTTTTTTTGCAAGTGTCACACAATTGACTTATATTTAGCTTGTGGTCCACTATGACCCCTAGATCTCTTTCTGCAGTACTCCTTCTTAGACAATGACTTCCCATTCTGTATGTGTGAACTTGATTGTTCCTTCCTAAGTGGAGTACTTTGCATTTGTCCTTATTAAACTTCATCCTATTTACCTCAGACCATTTCTCCAGTTTGTCTAGATAATTTTGAATTTTGGGCCTAGCCTTCAAAGCATTTGCAACACCTCCCAGCTTGGTATCATATGCAAACTTAATAAACATAGTTTCTATGCCATCATCTACATCGTTGATGAAGATATTGAACAGAACTGGTCCCAAAACAAGCCCCTGCAGAACTTCACTTGTTAGCCTTTCCGTCATGATTGTGAACCGTAAATAGCTACTCTCTTAGAATAGTTATCCAGCCAATTATGCACCTTATAGTAGCCCCATCTAGTTTAATGATAAGAAGGTCATGCGAGATCTTGTCAAATGCTTTACCGAAGTCCAGGTATTCAACGTCCACCACTTCTCCCTTAGCCCAGAAGGCTTGATATCAGATTGTTTTGACATGATTTGTTCTTTACAAATCCATGCTGGCTGTTTCCTATCACCTTATTATCTTCCAGATATTTATAGATGAATTCCTTAATCACTTGCTCCATTATCTTCCCCGGCACAGAAGATAACTGACTGGTCTATAGTTTCCTGGGTTGTTCTTATTTCCATTTTTATAGATGGGCATATTATGACTTGGCAAGTCTTCAGACTCCTCCATTGGTGAGGGCACACTGAAGCAGAGCACAGTCTTCCTCAGCAGCCTTCCTGGCTCATATCCCCATACATGACATCTGCAAGGCTGTGACGTCCTTGGTTCATACATTCACAACATAATATACCATCACACAAGCCCTAGAGGATTCTGGGTTTGGCAGAGCCCTGTTGTAAACAGTACATCTTTAAACTCCTACCCACCACCGGAAATACTGTTTGTAGTCACCTACGATGAAAGGATACATGCAAGCACTTGAAGAAGAAAAGACCTACCTGTTTCTGCAAATGTTATGCAAGATATGTTGCTTATGTCCAAGCAACACCCTGCTCTCCTTCCCCACTGTTGGAGTTTTCAGCAAAAGGAACAGAGGATGGAGGGGGTCTGACAACACCCTATATAGCATGGCATATGCATGCCATTCCAGGGGGCACTGAAGCTGGACCCTATGGGTACTGCTGAGAGAAAATCATTCAGTACCAGTACACCACGCACACCTACACTGAATGGCACAAACAACACCTCTCGAAGAACAGCAGTTAAAGAAACAGGTATCTCTGAGTTAGTCCCATGTTAATCTGTGTCTGCATTAGCTGCTTCAGTGCCTCATGGGCATTGTAGTTTGAGTGCCTCGGGCTTCCGTTCTTCTCCATAGGCTAGGCAGGGCGTGTGGCCCATTTCCCATGATGCATAATAGACTTCCCTATAGGATGAACTAGCACAATGTATTCTGGAAGTCACATGATCATAATGTAGCATGGAGATATAGCCTGGCAAGGGAGCCCAGCCATAGAGGATAATGGGGCCATGAGACTCTATGGCAGCTCATGAAGCCGTAGATTGTTAGACTGAATTAAGACGGAATCTGTCAATTTGGGAATGTCTAAATGAAACGTCAGAAAACTTTTATGTCCACAAAAGAATTTAATGTTTCAGATTTGTCCCTAACTGGAACAAAACAAATTTCAAAATATAGGTAGCACCTCCCCAAACTGGAATTCTCTGGTCTGGAAACATCTGTGATCTAGCAGGACAATGGATGTTCCATAGATCAGAGAACCCTGGTAGTCTAGTGGCAGGAGGGAAATTCAGGAGGGGCTGGGCTGAAACAAGGGGTGGCAGCCTGGAGCAGCAGGGCTGGAGCTAACAGCAGCTCCTGACAGTCTGTGGCACTTGAACCAGGTCGGGCAGCCCCCTGCAGTGCAGGATTGGACTGCTGACAGCCCGTGGCAATGCGGGGCTAGAGCCAGAGACCCAAGCAGCCCACAGAAGTGGGACCAGATCCCACGGGCTGGTGCTGGGCAGGAGCTTGCACTCTCGGCAGCCCGCAGGACCGAAACCAGCAGCAGCCTCAACAACACGCAACAGCATGGGGCTGGAGCCCTGGACAGCCTGTGGAAGCAGGGCCATAGCCTTCAGGCTGCCACAGGATTGGGACCGGAGCCCAAGTACTCAGCAGCCCCTGGCAACCTGACCAGGGCCAGAGCCAGCTGCAGGCTGCTAGAGCCCATCAAGCAGTCTGGCTGGGGCGGCAGCGGCGGCCAGCAACCCAGCAGGAAGCCTGACTGCCCTCTCTGCCCCAGCTTGCCACAAATTTGGTGGCTTGGGGTTGTGGTCAGGAACTTTCTCTAGTCCAGCAAATTCCCTGGTTTGGAACTGGTCAGGTTCCAAGGGCATAGGATAAGAGATGTCCAACCTTTACTGGAATTTCTGCAGAATTCTTTCAAAAAGCTCTACCAGGTATGCTGCAAGGGGACTTGCATGGGAGTCAATGCAGCTCATGTCACACTCACACAAGCACATTCGCTCAGCCCAGACTAAGGATGGAGTTATTCAGAAATAAACACTTAATATTAACTTCCAAATGTAGACAGGCCCTAAATGTCATGTAACTGCAGTTCAATAATGCCAGATGCTGTGGTGTGTGGTGCCTTTTGGACATGAGCAAGGAAAAAGCCAGTGGCAGCAGCAGGTGGCAACAGTAGTTACATAAGGTAAGATTGGGACAGGCCTGGCCCAGGCTTCCCTTCACAGCAATCTGACAATCCCATCCACATTAAGTCCCATCTTTCCATCAGCCATTAGCCACGATGTACTCTCAGATGCTCCCACAGCCACCCCATCTCTACCCCCCATTCCCCTTTTTCTGTGCACTCCCCATAAACTCAGCAGTTCCCCGTTCCTGTCTCTTTTGACATGGTCTATAAATCCAACTTTTCTTAGTTACTGCCTCTATCTTGTGACCTCTGCCCACTCCATCTTCAACCCGTCCACTTCCCAGACACTCTTCAGCACCCACCTAACTGTGACATTTGTGCAGCTGTATGATGACCTACACCCACCACTGCATGCAGACAGGTGTATTCACCTTAAGATGAAGTTTATAAATTATGTAATAGAGTTTTTCATACTTGCAAATAATTTCAATACATTGTTATACATGGAGCTGCAAAATACTTGGCAACTATGGCACATTTCTCATTTTGGGGAGGAAAAGAGCTCTAGCATCATTACCAACATTTTCACTGCTTACTGGGCTCTTAGGAGACATTTAAAGGTAAATTAGAGCTAAATAACAGCATAGAACATAGAGCCAGGACTGGTCGCTGTAAATAAACTTTATGGGACCTCAGAAAACTTGGCCACACACATGATACATGGACTTCTGGTTAACTAAAATCAATGCTGGACCATGAATATTGCTGGACCAGAGAATGCCAATAGAGAGGCTCAACCTGTATGTGGTAAAATGTTCAGGTTTTCTAACCATTTTTTTTAAAAGGCTGGAAAGAGTACCATAAATAGAAGGACAGGGATTTTTCAGTGTTTTTCTCTCCTATTTTCTAATGATAGGTCACACTTTGCAAAGAAAGTTCATTTTTCCTTCCATGTCCATTACAGTAAATACCTCAGAGAAAAAAAATAATATAAATAAATATGATAGAGCTAAATTTTGAGCCAAATCTTCAGCTGGTATAAATTAGCGTTGTTCCATTTAAGCTAATGTATATCAGCTGAGGATCTGACATGTTACCTGTCACATGCTAGTACTGTACATACCGTTCTGTTTCAATTCATAACAAGAAAGGTCTCAAACCAAATCTCCAAGCATTTGGAGCTGTGAAAAGTTTGGATTCTGCTCTGAACTTTGGAATCTGGACCCATTCGGAAGAAAAGTAAGTATATAGGGTATTTATTTTTCTGCTAGCTTTTTCATTAAAAGAAATATAACTTCCTTTCTCCATCATCCACTAAAGCTGAGGTGTGCAAAAATACAGGATTTGATGGTAGGATTTTTTGTTTATTATATGCAAAATTCTTGAGCAAAGGATTTTTTTTGGGGGGGGGAGGGTTGATAATAAATTGTCCTGGTTTATAATCCAGAAACAGATAGCAAAGGGTATAGTAGTTTATACCAACTAGGGATGTTAAAATGCAGTTAAGTAAGCATGCAACCGCTGAAAAATTCTGCGGTTACATGGAGGGAAGGGCAGTTGGCTCCCCAGGAGACATGTGTACCTTGTGCTTTGCCCCCCTGTTCTGCTTTCTCTGATACAGAGGCAGCAGTGTGGAAAGGGTGGGGCAGGTAGGAGCTGGTGGGCACGGGGAGCCCCAATGTGCACCGGGAACCTGCGTGTAATTGTGAAGGTTAACCAGTGAGTCTAGACTCATCAGTTAACCATGTACATGGTAATACTTTCACATCCCTACTACCAACCTGATCGTTACCCTTTTAGCAAAATAATTAACCCCTCCAAAAGTCTTCAACACTTTAATTCTATTTTTTTGTCCACAAAGGTTTTCTAGTTCCATTTGTTTGCTTTTAATATGAAATCTAGTACTTCAGGGCTTCTGAAATAAATAAAAAGGGCAGAGATATTTTGTTTTGCAGCAGATAGTCGTTGAAAAGATAATGAAAGATAATAGTAACAGGAGTTAAAGGGAATTTTAAGAAAACTGCAGGCTGATGACGAGTCTTGGTCACAACCATAAATAGGTGATGTATAGAAGACTCAGAGGGTTAGTCATATTAATTTGTAACTTTAAAAACAATGAGTTTCACCTTAGAGACTAACAAATATATACAGTACCATGAGCTTTTGTGGGCAAAACCCACTTCAGATGAGCTTGAGTCAAGGAGGTGGGTTTTGCCCACAAGCTCATGATAATATGTATGTACACATACGTCTGTGTGTGTATATATAAAAATTTATTGTTTGAGGGTCTACATAGAGGCCAGGCTCATGCTGCCTTGAGGGCCAGGTCTCTGTGGTCAGGGCTCTAAGATAATATAGATAAATAAAGATAATATAAATAAATTGCTCACAGTGGCATGATTCTTACAAAGGGAAGTGGATGCTTTAAAGACTGCAACCAAGCTAAAACCAAGGTGTCTTATTTACTAGATTCGTTGCTACAGTCCCACGTGCCACTATTTCTCTAGTACCTGGCTGGGTATCCTTGTTGCATTATTCAGAAGGGCCTAGATTTTTAAAGGTTTTTAGGTAACTGCTGCACTTAGCATTGCAAGGCCTAAATCTCATTTTCAAGGATATTTAGACACTTAAGAGCCAAAATCCTTTTGAGTTATGGGATTTAGACTTGTGAAATCATTTTTGAAAAAAGTCTTAGGTGCCTAAATCAGTTAGTCTTGCAGAGCTGAGTGTAACAATGCCAAAATACCTTTTAGAAATTTGGGCCAAAGTTCTATGTGTTGCAATATCTGATTGCAGTATCCCACTCAGACTTGCCTGTTTTTCCATGGACACTCCTTTCAGTTTGTTTCCCGTGTCTTTACAGCAAGAAGGATTTAATACCCACTGTCTAGGCTGGCATGTTATGGCACTGAGAAATCTTATTGGCAGAAAAAAATTAATTTTGTGTCTTTGTTGTTGAACAACTGTGCAGATTTGCTTCTTCACACAGCGCATTGTCAATCTGTGGAACTCCTGGCTTGAGGAGGTTGTAAAGGCTAGGACTATAACAGGTTAAAAAGAGAAATAGATACATTCATGAAGGTTAAGTCCATAAATGGCTATTAGCCAGTATAGGTAAGGAATGATGTCCCTAGCCTCTGTTTGTCAGCGGATTGAGATGGATGGCAGGAGAGAGATCGCTTGATCATTACCTGTTTGATTCACTCCCTCTGGGATACCTGGCATTGGCCACTGTCGGCAGACAGGGTACTGGGCTGCATGGACCTTTGGTCTGCCTCAGTATGGCCGTTCTTATGTTCTTATTTAACCAGTATCTTTCCATACTTTGTGAGTCCTACATTTTTTTTCTTTCAGCATAAATAAAATGAAAACAACAATCGTTTTTTTTTCTTCATGGAAAAATTGAACTTTCTTAATCAACTGATCTGGAGTCATAGATCTGCTTACTCTGTGGACTAAACTACATGTTATGGCTAGTGCTCCAATGGAGACTTGCCATTCATCTTACCTAGTGGTTAGTCCAGTTTGTGTTTAAATTGTTCATGCACTGAGGGGTGCATTACTCTTGCTTTTGGAGAAAATATTCCACAGTTGGGGAAAGCTCATTATCATGAAGATTTTGCCTGAAATTGAGGCCTTATCTACATTAAGAGGGCTTTGCCAATTGGTTACACTGTCCCCAACCTGTTACTGTGGATGCAGTATCAGGTGTGTCTACACTATGGGGGCTATGCCATCATAACCCCACAGTATAGAGGCAGACCACAGTGATGGAACACATTATTCTGTCACTGTAGGATCACCTCCTCTCCTAGCTGCATCTACACAAGAGATTAACATGGCATAGCCTGATTTTTCACACTCTTCTTGGAGAGATATATCAACTGAATTTTAAGTGTACAGTATAAAAATGGGGTAGTTTAAGCACAGTGTAATATTGATGTAACTGCATCTGCCCAGGGCTTTTACAGGCATAACTATGTTGGTAAAAACCAACCCCCTAACCAATATAACTATGCCAGTAGAACATTTTAAGTGTACATCTGGCCTGAACTTCATCCCGTGAATACTCTTGTACCACCTAAATAAGCTTTTTTCCTTGTGTCGACATTATTCAAATATTGGGGATAACATCCTTTCCTTAGTCTGTATATTTTCAAATCTCTTACTTCCCCACCAATGGCAGTCCCTCCAGCTTGCTGGATACATAAGCTGTTCTTTTCTGAACTCCTTCCCATTTTTCAATATGTTCATTTTATCAATGGAAAGATTAGGTGAGGCCCTTTACTGTCACAATGTGGAAACAAACCCCTAAGCTTAGGTCTCAGAGGGTAAGCAAAGGATAAAATAATTACTTCTACATTTTATTTTGTAATTTTAAATTTGCAAATGAAGAACAATATACTGCCTTGACTTTACATTCTGTAAGGTCCCACTGGATATAAACCACAGTCAAGTGTGGCCCTTCAGTGACAATGCCCCCACCTCCCATTGTTAAAGACAGAATCCCAAATTGTTAGACAATCTGTTTTGTTACTTTTTCTGCAAAATTTCTATTTAAAATTAAACCAGCCCCTCCTTTTGTTCTGTTTATATAATAGACAATATGCCTTTTTTAAACAAAGATTGCCACCCTCTGTCCATGGCCTTACTGTTTTTAAAAGTCTTACTATGCAGCTATAACCATGCTGACTCCCTGTGGCTCTGGCTTGCCCTAATGGCTGAATCATACATAGATTTCTTACTCTGTACAGCAGTGTTCTACAATCTTTTTAAGCATGAGATCACTTTTTAAATGTAAGTGCAATCCAGGATCTACCTTAAATCCAAACATCCTTGCCCCACCTCTTTCCGGCCCCTTCTCTAAGGCCCCACCCAGGGCCGGATTAAGACCTTTAGAGGCCGTAAGCACTGAAAAGATTGTGGTGCCCCCCATATGTAATTCAAAATAAAAATACTATACTGTAAAATAAAACTTTATTTTTCGAAATGACACAACACGTACATGTTTGCTGAAATTAAAATAGCTTCTTTTCTAGATTTTCCGATTGCAAAATTCTGGGTAAATTCATCGAAGCTGACTCGACGTAGCATGTCTGCTTCCATACACAATAGGGAAAGTGAATCAAGTCTGTCCTGACATGTTGCTCTCTGAGGGTTTTTTATTCTTTTCAGCTGAGAAAAAGAACATTCTGCGGAGTTCTGATTTTTTCCCATGATGACTATTTTGATGCTTTTTTTTTGAAATATCAAATATAAATTTTTTTAAAAACAATCTCTTTTTTTTTGGTGCCCCTGCTTTGCTGGTGCCCTAAGCACGTGCTTAGACTGCTTATTGGGTAATCCAGCCCTGGCCCCACCCCTGCTTACTACATCCTCCCTCCTCCACCCCATCTTCACTGAGGCAGACTCTGATCTTGGGCTAAAGGATTTGAAGTGTGGAAGGTGTTCTGAACTGAGCCTGGGGCAGGGAGTTGAAGTGCAGGAGGGGGTTCAGCCTCTGGAAGGGAGTTTGGGTTCAGGGGGACTCAGTGCTAGGGAAGAGGTTTGGGGTGCAGGACTGGAGCTGGGGTTCGAAATGCTGGCTCCAGCTGGGCACTGCTTATCACACTTAGCTTTTGGGTTGTGGTGCAAGGGCTTAAAGCAGGCTCCTCCCTTCCCTGGCCCTGCACCACTCCCAGAAGTAGGCAGCAAACTCTCTATTTCTGTCCCCACTCTGCTCTGTGGAGATGAGGAAAAGTTTGGAGGGCGGGGCACTCTGACATCACCCCTCCCCCCTTCCTCTTCTTCCTGTGCCCTGTACAGCAAACAAGAGGCCCCCGGAAGTGGGGGACAGCTCCAAGGCAGAGGGCAGGAGCAGCACGGTAGTGCTGAGAGGGGCAGATGAAATAACAGCACTAAATAGCCTCCCAGCCAAAACTGTCAGGGTCACCTATCAAAAGCTCCAAGATCTATCAGTAGATCCCGATCTACTGGTTGATGACCACTGCTGTACAGTCTTTGCAATAACAGAGTTGGGTCCTATAACAAAGGCATATAAAGAGTCCTATTTTACGATGCAGAGATCAGTCATTTGATCTTTGTTAAAGATAACATCCCCGGATATCATGTTACACAAACAAGTAATCACTTTTCAAAAATTAATCAACTGATACACAATTACAATGATACAATTCACTTCTTATTGGGAACCTTTCAGTGCCAACTTGATGCCTCTAAAAACAGGTAAGTGCATCTCTTGAGAGCCCCCTAATTTAGGGCCAGATTTGCCCCTCTAAGAGTGAAACCTACAAAAAGAACATGGCATTGCAGCTCTGAAGAGTTAAAAAAAAATCTGGCCTCCTAAATCACGAAAGTTGCTTAAAAATCGATTTTACATAAATACTGTTTGGTTTTTTTTGCTTGTCTTGGGTTTGTTGAGCCTTTGATGTTCATTTTCAAGCTTCTCTCTGCAACCCTGAGAGCAAAAGACACCCTTTTGGGTCCCCCACCCTCAGATTAAAGGTAAGATTTTTCTGATAATTAAATTACTCTAGAGAGATAGACCTTTATCCTATAATTACAGAAATATAGATCAGGGATAGACCTTGATCTAGTCCAGCTTCTTGCACTGAGGCAGGCCTAAGCAAACATAAAACATCACTGACAGGTGTTTGTCCAACTGGTACTTTAAAACTTCCAGTGAGTGGGATTGCATAAACTCCTTTGGAAGGAAGCCTATTTTAGTATTTAAATAACCTTTATAAAAGGGGTGGGTAATTATGGTGTGTCTACACAGCAAAGTTATTCCGGACATTATTCCAAAATAACTATGTGAGCATCTGCACATGGATTCCATTATTTTGAAATAACCGACGGCTTATTCTGAGTTCTGTAAACCTCATTCTATGAATAACACCTATTCTGAAATAGCTATTTTGAGATAAGGCATGTGTAGATGATCCACTTCTCCTGTTTATCCACTGGCAGGCCCCCACACCGCTGTATTTACCTGCACCTCTGCAGGTCTGGGGGAATCACAGTTATGGATGTGGCCTATTGGCCATGGATCACCATTCCTGGCCAATAGAAGCTGCAATTGCCTGTACCTCCAGAGGTGCAGGAATAGTGACAGCAGGTAAAGTTCCCCTTACTTCTTTTCTCAAGGTTAAACATACTGGCTGTGTCTACACTGCCACGATCTTGCGCCAAAGAGGCCGCTCTTGCGCAAAACTTGCTGCCTGTCTACACTGGCCGTGTATTCATGCGCAAGTAAACTGACATTCTACTGTATGAAATCAGGGCTTCTTGCGCAAGAACTATCATGCTCCCGCTCAGGAATAAGCCCTTTTGCGCAACTGTTCTTGTGCAAGAGGCCAGTGTAGACAGACAACATGAATTTCTTGCGCAAGAAAGCCCTATGGTTAAAATGGCCATCAGAGCTTTCTTGCGCAAGAGAGCATCTACACTGGCATGGATGCTCTTGCGCAAAAGCACATCTCTTGCGCAAAATCACATGCCAGTGTAGATGCTCTCTTGCACAACTACTTTAACACAAGAACTCTTGAACTAAAGAGTTTTTGCGCAAGATCATGCCAGTGTAGATGTAGCAACTCAGTATTTTAGCCTATCCTTGTATGTCAAGTTTTCTAACCCTTTATCATTTTCGTTGCTGTCCTCTGGGTTCTCTTCATGCATTTGTTCATCTTTCTTTAAAGTACAGTACACCCAGAACTGAACACAGTAATCCAGCCCTGACCTCACTAGTGCTGTATACAGCAGTATAATTACCTCTTCTGTCTTACATATAACATTTCTGATAATACACCATGGAATATTAGCTTTTTTAGCAGCTGCATCACATTGACTCATGTGCAATTTGTGATCTGCCAGAAGCCCAAGATCCTTTTCAGCAGTTTTACTTCCTACCCAGCTATTTTGTAATTGTGCATTTTGATTTTTTTATGATTGTAGCTCTTTGCACTTACCTTTACAGAATGTCATTTTGTTAATTCTCAGGCCAATTCTACAAATCGTCTATATCATTTTGAACTCTTAGTCTGCCCTCCAAAGTGCTAGCAACTGCTCCCAGCTTGGTGTCATCCACATATTTAATAAGCGTACACTCCACTCCATTATTCAAGTCAATAATGAAAACATTCAATAGTACCGAAAACACAGGATAGGCCCCTGCAGGATCCTATTGCATATCCCCCTTGCTTGGCAGCAAGCCATTGACCGCTGCTCTTTGAGTAACGTCTTTGAAATTCACTATAAGAATTGCCAATACTGACTGTTGTGCTTCTACAATTGGGTATTCACCATCCTTTCCTCCTGGCATGGAACAATCAGGGTGTTTTACTTAAACTAGAGACCGTCTCAAGAACCCCACACATCTTAGGATATCAGCAAAGGCCCAGTGCCTCTACACAATTTCAAACAGACTTAAGTCCTGGTTGGGTATCTGCCTAGTGACTGCTTCCCAGCCGCATTTTTTCTGGTTCCTATCCTCCAAACATCTGTGGAGCCTTCACACCACAGTGCTATGGCAGAGAAGCTTCTCAGGTTCCCAGAAAAGGGAAGCCTGCTGCAGAGTTGGTACTCTTTCTCCTCAGCAAGTTATAGATGGTTAATTAAGCTCCCAGCTCCTTCTATTAGTGAAGGAGAAAATATGGTCCTGAATATGACCCCATTTCTTAAGTCACCATCAAAGTTTAAGATTTTGAAGCTGACACAGGGATTTAGCCATGTCACTTTTATTAGTTTAACTTGGAGGTGTATGCTTAAAGGGCTGCCTAATGAGCCCTGTGCAGGGGCTCAGAGCTGCTGTGGATGGAGCTGCTGAGGCCATGGCAGCTCCCTGCTGGGGCCAGGAGAGCACGCCTGTTCCCAGCCATGGCAACTACCTCGGGCTGGAGGAGAGGTGTGCTCTTCTGGCCTCAGCAGGGAGCTGGAGCAGCCATGCGCTCCTCTTGTCCCAGTTGCAGGACCAGATTAAGAAAGGAGATTTCAGGGCTGCAGCTATTAAAGCCCCTGTGTTCTGGGCCAGCCTTTCTTGATGTGGGTGCTACAGTTCCTCCAGGTGCTACAGTTCCTATTCCTCCCCCATCTGGAGCTGTGTTACTGTGGCCAACGGGTGCTGTGGGGGGTGGTGCCTGCAGATGAACACAGGGCAGGGTAGGCCACTCAGAACGCCATTCCCCTCTACCACCAAATAGGAGTTGCCCTAGGTAAGTGCCCTGCACCCCTCAGTCCCAGCCCTGAGCCCCAGTCCTGCACCCTAAATCCCTATCTCCCTCCCAGACTCTATACTCCAAACCAAAGCCCCAGCCCTGATCCTGCTCCAGCCCCCCAACTCCCACCCAGATCCCCCACCGCCACCTTGTGCCTTGAGCCCATTTCTTCACTCCAAACCCCTTGGCCCCCACATAGAGCCCCTTCCAAAATGCCCTAGCCCCAACCAAAGCCCTCATCACCCCCCAACCCTGTGCCCCCTCCCACACTCTAAATCACTCGGCCCCATCTCTGCCAGAGATCTTCCATAGGCAGAAGGAATTTTGTCATGACACCAATGTGGAGGTGATGTGCAGTACATCTTTATACTGGTGCACATAACAAAATTCATTCTGCACATTGACATACAAAAATTATGGGGACCACTGCAGAGTACCTGGATGTTCATCTGCAATAGTGGATGTTTTCTTGGTCACCCAAACTGACTTTTCTGCAGGTAAACTCTGATTTAAAATCATAACAAGAAGATAATTTTTTTTATTCCTTTCTTTATTTGGACAATTTATATACATATGTACAAAAACACCTATGCCTACTTTTTTTTTTTTACAAGTTCATGTGATTTACAAAACAGGACAGCAAAATAACTTATAAAGGATACGAATACTGTACAAAAATAAAACTGATTAAATTGTTGTAAAGGTTGGTATTTTACAGTGTACAGATCTTTAATCTGTAGTAAACCAGCATTTTGAAGAACACGCCCAGTCTGGTGTGTACTGAACGAAGTCCGTCTGCAAACTCAAAATAGAATGTAATGTGTTGTATACCTATACCTTTAAAGCCATGGCTTCTCTATGCAATAGTGAAGGGCTTTCTTAACTGAGGAGAGGAGCTGTCCTAACTTCAGCACTATTAAGTATTTCCCAAATAGTATGACAAGTACATATAGTATTAGAGAACCTGATTTTTCTTTCTCTTCCAACACCTGCAACAGTCTCTTACAGAAATTCAGTTTAAGATACATATGACTATCCTGCAATTTGTTTTGTATGTGAAATCCATTGTCTGTTTTCACTCAAAACAAACAAAAATATTTCTTCATGTATTTTTAGTGGTTAATGAACCATGTTAATCCCATCTGAACTGAGATACAGTATATATTAAAGCAAATTAGATGTTGCTTTCTTTTGGGGAATTTTTATAAACAGGGTCTTCTCACAAATATAGACATGAGTTTATACATTCCATTTTGTACCTGTGAGAGTACCTTACAATTTTTTTAGAATTTGAAAAGCAATTAACACTTGTTTAAATGTACATTCTGCCCCAAATGGTAAAGCTTCGTTGACTATAGCTTGACACCCATATCCATATTTAGGCTCTTGCTGGTAGCTAGTGGCCTGATTTTTGTTTTTTTAAGAGGTATTGCTCCCAACATAGTCAATATGAGGTAAGGACACTCAGCATCTCACATGATCAGTCCCTAATTTGCTAAGTACTGTACTTGTCCCACATAATGGCAACAGTACACATAGAACAACTGCTGGATTGTAGAACTGACTCTAAACTCTGTATTATATTTTTTGATAGAGAAGGGGAAGGTGAGTGTAAAAATATTACTTTGTGAGTTGCTGGGCTACCACATGGTCCTGACCCCAAGGCAGCAGTTACAGTACTGGTAAGCAGAATATGTTTTTTTACACTAGGTCAATAGAAATAGCCAGGCTACCTATTTTATTAGGAAGAACAAATGTCCCTACAACTTATTTTGGACACCAGAAATGTTTTTTTTAAATAACTGTTTCAAAAAGCTGAAACGGAGGTAGAAAGTGTGCTTGGTTTCCTGATGTCTTCATTGAAGAAAACTCCTCCCTTTTTATTCCACAGACTGCTCAATATCCCTAATGCCTTAAAAGCAGTTCTCTTTACATAGACTGAATTTCTAATGAACTACACAAGTGGAAATGCTATAGACAAACTGATCTCTAAAGCTGGAAGCCAGGTATAATTGTAGAAGAAAACATTCTACTTCTTAGTAGATTTTTGTTTCTTTCTAGGAAGCAAGCTTTTTCATCAGGTGAAACAAGAAGAAGAAAATTGTAGCTGCAAATGTACTAACAAGATTTTTTTATGTACAAAGTTTTACAAGAGGACCCAAATAACATCCCCAGCGCAACACCACTGACTTCATTGTGGTTAATTCAGAGATGAATTTGGCCCTAGATGCCTGTAATAGGGCTGCACCTCACCTTCCTTCTTTTGAAGGAGGGGTAAAACAAAAGACCAGGAGACTGTTTCTGGAAAGAAGTGTGTGTAAACATAATTCTCCACCATATAAGTGGATGAGGAGGAAAAATCCATAATAGTTTTTTAAAAGTTCATGCTTTTAACTTAAAGATGAAAACTCAGATAATATATTATCTTTAATTTTCCTTCAGTGATGTCTTAACTCCTCTTAAAGAGCAAATCATACCTTTTAAATAAATGTAATATTGCCATTATAATATGTTGTACATGATACACAAGTACTATACAAGGTACCTAGTGGTGAGGTTCATGCCATAAGGAATGTTATGACATGCCTTCTCTATTGTAGTTCTAATTATCTCATGATTTCCCCCTAAACTCTATATAACAGCTATGAAAAGATAAAGAAGCCTTAGCTGTTTCCATTACCATAGAATGCTCTTAAGGAAAGGTCTAGTCTCTCCATAGTGCGCACAACTCCCACTGGAATTTATAGGAGTTGGAAAGTGTATGAAGAGTATAAACCTTTAAGGCAAGTATAAGAATAGGAAAAAACTTTTAAAAAGCAGCAGTTTCTAAAGATGGTAGCTGTTGTTATGCATCCATTCAAATAAAACAACAGAACAAAGCACTGTTAGTGGCATTTATATAGTACAGTATATATTATCAAATGAAATTATAGGAACAATTCAGAGAAGTATATTTCTGTTTTCATACTCCTGCCACGTTATTTAGAATGACTTTTCTGGCAACTGAATAATAGAGCTAAAGGTGTGTGATGTCAGAAGTCGTCTTGAGTTTTGTTTTTTGCTTAAACTTTCAGCTTATTAGACACCGTTTTATTGGAAAAAAATCCAGACGTGTCGTTTATACAAAGAAATTAGACCCAGTTTTCTTTATAAATGTAACTTACTTTTGTGTATCAAACAGATAGATTAGTAACACATGTAATGCATTTCTTAACAGTCTTTAAATGATGGAGCATTCTGAGATAGAAGTGAACCCACTTCTAAAGTGTGTTCTATGGAGTTTTTACTTGAATTATTTAAGTGACTTGGAAAGTGGTTTTACTAAACAAATTTTAAATACAAGCAGCATTACATTGTTCAACAAAACATGTTTATGACACAGCAATCACAAAGACCTTGGAATCACTATTGTGGAGTCACAGGTCAGACCACCCAGTCAGACATATATACACCAGTGTTGATTCTTTAAGTTACAAAAGAAATTAATCATCTACTCTGATCCCCATCTCTGCCCCCCACCTCACTTAGCAGTCACTTGTTTAAGACTGTTGTTATCAGCACGGGGGACAAATTATTCTGAATTTCAGCTACATGTGCTTTAAAATGCAAGTAGGGAATATTAATTATACAGTGGCAGACTTCTTGTGCTGATCAGTTATGCCTTTACCAATGTCTTTTTTCCCCCAGTGTAGTCCATCATTCAAAATGAGGTGGAGTTGGACTTTTTTGTTCTCTTGATCATACTTGGATGAAACTCAGTGTGGCGACGGGCGTGCTTTGTCAGGTGATCACTCCTCATGAACCGCTTCTCACAGAGAGGGCATCTGAATTGCTTTTCACCAGTGTGGGTTCTGTAGTGTCGAGTCAGCTCATCTGAACGAGAGAACTTTTTAAGGCAATCGGGCCACGTGCATGGGAATGGTCGTTCACCTGTAGGAAGATGGTGGTAACAAAAGTAGAAAGTTTAGAAGGAAAAAAAACAGGAATCAAGATGACAGCAGAGTAAAACCAAGCAACACTCAGAGCTTACACATACATTGATAAGCTTACACACATGTTGCTTATGACAATTAAGGCTGCATTAGAAGATTCTCCACCAACTCTCACATAGAAAGCAGGGATACCACAGGCGCTGACTTCATGAGTGCTCTGGAGCACCCATGGGAAAAAAATATTGGGTGCTTTGCACCCACTAGCAGTCCTGCCAGTCAGCTCCTCTCCCTTCCCCCCAGTGCCTCCTGGCAGCCAGTGTTCAGTTGTTAAACAGCATGTAGGAGATGCTGCAGGGAAGGGAGAGGAGCAGAGATTAAAGTAAGGGGGTGTGCCCTGGTGCACAGTTCTGAGAAGAACTGGCTGAGCTACAGCAAAAGCCAGCAGGGAGCTATTTAAAGAGCTGACAGGGACCTGGGCTGTGATAGGATAGTGCCTGTAAGAAATTTTAAGTTCCTTTCACCCCTGAGTGCTCAGAGAAATGGGCATCTACATGGTTTGTTAGTCTTTAAGGTGCTGCTAGACAATTCATTGTTTTTAAAGTTTTTTTCAGTTACAGACTAACTCGGCTACCCCTCTGAAACCTGTATGACAGTATGTTATTGACAGCACTGCAGGCAAAATGAAAGTGGCAAAAAATGCAGGATGCTTTTCCCTTTCCTTGGTATTTCCATGACTTTCATGTTGTCAGTTTGTGGGGAGTGTCCTAGAGCAACCTTATCTGTCACTAAATTAAGTTTTTGTGTGTTCATTTCCTAATGTTTTATACAGGGTTGAAGTACTTGAGTGAATTGGTCCCCAGGGGAAAGAAGCTAATGGCTGAAATATAACATATCTGTATTTTTATGTCCTGCTATAATTTACATATTGCAAGAATTCATTTTATAGTCAAGTATTAATGTGTGAGATATTGTCACTTTGTATCAATTAAATAAACCAGTTTTTTAAAAAGGAAAATCTGAAAGATAAACTGTGACGTGCAACCAGAATAGCCCCTCACACAGGTCAGCAGCAAACTTTGAACCCCCTTAACCCTCAAACCCAATCTCTACTACTAGAGCTATAGGAGTATTTGCTACCTCCAGTCAGGTCAATCATAATTATGAGGGACTTATACATCCCCAAGGGGTTACTAAACTGTTTACCAGAGAATAGAATCATACAGGAGATCCTAGTGACTATCACTGGGTCTTGAAAGAGAGTTTAGAGTTAAAGACAGACTAACCAAAGCAACATCAATCTGAAAGGCTGTGTGGCTAAGAGATGCTAATTGGTCTGGTATTGTTAATCCTGTCGTCTACTTCTGATTGTGCCTGCAGTGACCTTGTACAATGTCTCTTTTAACATATTTTGTAAAATGACATGTTAATTCCTACTTGTCTTCTAGAATTGGGTTTCGTGGACTTGATGGATAATAAGGGTGGTGAGGTTCATGGGCATATAACTCTCACTCAGTAGAAATGAAATTTGAATTTCTGATGTCCAGCTTCCCTGAGGTTAGAGGAGTATTGGGTACAGATGTGTCTCATGTTCTCATTCTCTCTCACCTGCAAGTGAACATCCCTGCTCATTACAGCAAGGTCAGTGTAATGCATTTCTTTTCAGTTACAGGGAAAAGTTTAAAACTGATGTCAATTAAAGAACCTTATTAATACAGAATCGGTTACAGATGCATGAAGAGAAACATGTGATGCAAAGCACAGATCCCAGAGCAATTTTGTTGTCTTTCAAAAGATGTTGGAAAACAGGTGAGACAATCCAGTGTAAAAATACAGAAAAGGGGACAGTCTGAAGCTGACTAGTCTCTGTAACAATTTTAATTAAATTGCCATTAAAAAATATACAGTGTTAATCTTTTATAGTCTGTTTTGGGCCTTTGCCATTTTAATGGATTTATACAAAACAAAGGTTTTAAACTTACACTGAAAACTTGTGATTTGTTTTTAAACTATGAAGTCAAGACCAGCAACTCCATAATATTACCTTTTATACTCTGGCTTATCTAAAGCACTTTAAAACGATGCTAATACTTGAGATGAAATCCTGAAGTAGTCAATGAGTTTTGCCAATGACTTCAGTGGAGCCAGAATTTCACCTTAGATGCACAGTGACAATGTAAGCAAAATGCCAATTTGTTTCCATGAATAGGTCATCTACAGCGGTTTAGAAAAAAAATTAAGCATATGCTTAATTTTATTTACATAATGCTTAAGTGCTGTCCTGAACAGGGTTGCTTTTCTGAATCAGGGCCTAAAATCTGTTACTTCTTGTTGGTTTTCTAAATTGAGACAGAGAGTCCCGATTAGGCCACTAGTATTGTGGGATCTTTAATTTTCACCTTTTCACCTGCCATTGTGGTAACCCCCAGCGCATTAGTATGGGATACCTTGCTATAGACACTTAGACCTGTGATGATGAGTGCAACATAAAGAGCTACATAGGACAAAATGACTAGAATTTGGTTTGTGTGAGTTGTATCCAAAAACTTGGATTGGCTTTCTCTTTGCTTTCTGAAGCATGCCAACAAACACCCTCAAACATGCGATGGTTATTTTTTGAATACACAGACTCCTCTTATATTCCTGTTCACTAAATCAAATTATCTGGAGTTGTGAGAAAAGAAACTGAAGGGGCGCACACATCCCCGACACAGTTCCAAACAGAGAAAAACAAAACTGCTCAATCTCCTGGTTAGCTGCTTGAAATCAATTCAGTTCAACCACCTCGGTTGAAAATTTAACTTCCCTTTATCCTCAAGTCCATCAGTATGGACTGGTATGCTTCTGGGCGTGGGGAGAAAAATCCATTATCTTAACCCATAATGCATTACTGAATACTTTCAAAAACAAAGATGTCAAGAATGCAGTAACCATCAGAAGGGTCTTAGGCTCTCACAGGTTGCGTTCACAGATACCAAAATCTTAAAAATGAATCAGTGAAGATGGCACGAGTGGGAAGGAGTTAGAGCTAAAGCAATAACTAGAGGAAGAAGGAGAACTAGAAAAAGAAAGTATCACAAAGGCCCTAAGATGTCAAGGAGAGGATGACCAACAGCATAAAAAGCACCAAAGAATTTAGGGAGAATGATAATTGGAGTAAACTCTCTGAGGTTTGGCCAGAGAATGGTGGGTTTAGACAATAGTCTCTATGAAAACATCAGAGCTCAATATGCAGGCTCCAATCCATGGAGGCTAAGCACTGTAAACTGCCCTTCTGATTGGTTGGGCACACTTCTATCACATGCATTGTTGTCTGCAATACTGTCTGAGAGTCAGAGTGTAGGGAACAAACCAGGCCAAGCTATCATATAATTCTAGAAACTCTATACAAGCCAGAGAGTAGCTACTGAGGATGGTCCAAGCTGTATAATCATATAAACAGGAAGCTGCAGTGATGGACTCCTGAATGTACTCAGTGAGTTAGGTGCTCTTTCCTACCGATGCTTACAATCTATGATGCAGTTTTCAGCTCCCTGATGATGCTGATCACCTGTGCACATTGTGCTCTTGTCCAAAAGTGCGTGAGTTTCCACAGCAAATGGATATTAAGAGATTAGCAGGGGTACAACATTCCTAGTTCACATGAGTGGTGCTCCTCCTCCAAAGATAAGATGACCTTTGAATTAGCACTGTGTGTTGTTTCTGGTCTGAGAATAAGGCATCAGCCAGCCAGAGATGTAACAGGCTAGTTTTGTCAGACATGTCAGCTTGTCATCGAAGGAGCTAAGTGCGCTAGCACATATAGATGGAAGGCTGGGGTATAATTTAAGCTGTCACTAATAATGTGTAGGAATACAATTCTTCATGTCAACAGGCTGAATGTGACAACTGCTCTCCAGACCATGGAGCCCTATTCAGCTACACCAAACAGCAGTGCCAATGCAAATGAAGAAGGACCAAAGTTAAACTCCCAACAGCTTTCATGTCAAGGCAGCATGGGAAAAGATCTTCATTTTCAGGAGTCTCAAGCGAGGCTATTATGTTAGTTTGATAACTAGAGGGAATTTCAATATCCATCCTGGGACATAGATTAAGATGAATTGATTGGCAAGGCAATTGTTTAAATGGCAAATGATCGCCATTGGCTAAGTTTCATGAAGAATTCTTCACCGCCACTGGAATATATGGTCAAAATAGCAGCATGTACTTCTTGGCCTGTGTTTCAAGAAGGTCACATTGAACAAAAGTGGAGCCCACATGGACCCTCGTTTGGAAGGCCGTTGTGTAGATATGTGGGGTGACTGATTTTTCTCCCCAACTTGCAGAATGTAGCTTTGATTGTTGGTCATTTCTTTAATGAACTGCACTATCAGTCTACAAGGAATATTTTGCAACAGCTTGGCAATTAGCTTAATGTGCCACAGAGTTGTAGCCTGCTGTCAGATCCATATGGACTATGCCTACTCTTTTTCCTGACTCACATGCATTTTCTGTGTTTTAGAGTATCTGCTCTTGGGTTCATCCTGCCTCCACCCTGAATGTAAGGAAGCTGAGGACCAACTACCTTGCTACTTCACATCAGGATTAGTCTCTTCAACAGCTTGTAAATAACACAGAGCAGAGAAATTGATCAGGGTCTGTTAGTGGCTCCTCTGGCATGGGAACAGCTAGACTTTGCCCTGCACCTAAGTACAATGATTCAAAAATAAAAGTAGCCAATTTTTTTAGAATTGGCTCAAAGTAAGAGAGAAGCTCGTGGATGTAATCTATACCAGGAGCCTTGTCAGGCTGCAGCCAATATATAGCCAGCTCGAGCTCTTGATTGGTAAAAGGAGCCATCAGGTCAGGTTCATGTCTACACTTAGAACCTTCCAACCACCATTTTAACTGCACAGTTGAAAGCTCTGGCAGTGCCACTGACCTATCTGGGATGGAGTTTGCTGTCACCAGTATTCTCTCTTGTCCAGGTGAGAATTTCTGCTCCGTCTCTAGCTAGTTTGCTAGACTTTGTGACTGGAATGCATGACTTTTAGTGAATGTGGTAAAAGCTAAGTCTAATGGATGCAAACACTCACTTAGATCAAGTATTATGAAGTTTAGTCTTCTAGCTAAGTGGCATGTCTTGGGAGCTGTCAGACATTTCTGCCCAGAATGAAAAGGATATACAAGAATGCTGTGTATGTTGTTAAACTAGGACTCTTAGGATGTGTCTAAACTACATGGCTCTGTCGATGGAGCCATGTAGATTAGGCGGATCAGCAGAGGGAAATGAAGCTGCAATTTAAATAATCGCCACTTCATTTACATTTAAATGGCTGCCACGCTGAGCCGACAAACAGCTGATTAGCTGTTTGTCAGCTCAGCGCGCTAGTCTGGATGCTCCCGTGCCGACCTGAAAGCCCTTTATCGACCTCCCCATTATGCCTCGTAGGATGAGGTTTACTGGGGAGGTCGATAAAGGGCTTTCATGTCGACAGGGGAGCGTCCACACTGACCCGATTTGCCAACAGACAGCTGATCGGCAGAGCGGGGCAGCCATTTAAATGTAAATGAAACCGCAATTATTTTAATCGCGGCTTTATTTCCCTTTGCCGAACAAACAAATCTACATGGCTCCGTCAACGGAGCCATGTAGTCTAGACGTACCCTTACATCTTACAGGAGTGGATCATGACTCTGAAACTATCTTGATTTAGAGTAAGTCCAGAGAAAGACTGGCCCTTGGTCAAAGACGAATGAAAGGAGTAGCAAAATAGCGAGTCACTCTAGAGCACCAGTAGAAACGGAGAGAAGCCATGTGTTTGAATAATTCTACCCCTTGGAGCTCTGAATATCGTTATCCAAGTTTCTCCGTTTCTAAGACCACCTTGTACATTCACACACACGTCATGATTGCATTTATACTACAGAATGGAGTTGTTGTGAGTTCACAGTGCAGAGCATTGGTGTTGTGTGTCCATGTTAGCCATCTTATTTTGGGTTAAGGTCTACCCCAGATGTACTCAGGGATGTCAGT
Organism: Pelodiscus sinensis; assembly: GCF_052426305.1. NCBI lineage: Eukaryota > Metazoa > Chordata > Testudines > Trionychidae > Pelodiscus > Pelodiscus sinensis. The sequence goes on from NC_143057.1 coordinate 33,898,270, forward strand.
TGTGCTGCCCATTGAGTGCCCCTCTCTCTCACTTTCTGTATCAGTGTCCTAAAGCACTGTCTTGCAGGATGTTTGGAAATGCATACTGGGACTCCAAGAGAATTGTGGGAAAAGAGGTCAAAATCCCATCAATTTTTGGAAAGCTCAGCAATAATCAGGACATAAACTTAAAATGGAAGTCAGGCTGAAATGTCAGAGCTCATTCTTTGCTCAACCAGAAAATTTTCTGCTGGAGCTCCTAAAATATAATTACTTGTGTTTGGTAGAAGAGGCCATATATGGTATCTCTGCATTACCCATGGATAATCAAAAGGCCCTAACCACCAGCCTATAATAAATATTTCTGCCCCTCGCCTCCCCCCACCCCCACACACCCAGGACAAACAATTTTAAAATGTCAGGTTCATTGTTAAGCAGAATGGGAACATTTTTGATGTCTTAAATGTTGTGGAACAGAAAATTCATTTCCATTCCTGTCTCATATAGATGTTAGCATAAGTTTTTAGTGCATGATACAGGAAAATATTTAAACTTTGGACTCTTGAGAGCAGATAGAGATAGGGGAAGAGACCATCTTCTTGTCCAGAGCTTGTGATTCTGTGAGCCTGTAAATCGACTGCTCCCCTTGGCCATGAAGCCCTACTCAGTGCTCAACGAGAAATAGTAATTAATTGACTGATTTGACAGAGGCAATGTGGTAGTGGAGTGTGCATTTAGAAAGCTTTAAACAAGGTAGAGATGTCTTCTAACGTGCACTGATAGTGCAAACGGCAACAGGAGGCATCATATCTGCCCACTGCATTCTGCACAAAATTTGTGAAAGCAACAGGGAAGTTTTAAGAGACTGTGGAATGAGATACTTGCAGCAATTCATGCACAGGCAGACGAGCACTGCCAGTGGAATCTGTAACACATGTTAATGCTGGCTATACCAGGAATGTGAACTAAATGAGTAAGATCTTGCCAGGGTAGTGTAAAGAGGAGGAGGTTGTGATAATGATCATTCTTCCTGTTTCAAGCCTAAAGTATTAGCATGTGCTGCCCTTAAATGTCTTTGTTTCCTTTGGTGGCAGTGGGTTTCATCTTGTGCGCATATTGGCTTGAGACTGGTAAAGAAGATTATGGCATAATGGAGTGGTGATGTAATAAGAGTAAATTAAAAGTATGTTTTCTGGATTCTTAACACTGAAATAAATTATGCACATTTACTTTATTTAAAACCAGAAACATTCAAGCTGGCTTCAATGAGTAACCAGAGAAAAACAAATCAAGCACACACAGATTTGGGTAATGGGGCTATAGGACCATAAAAGCATGTTCTGCATACTCCAGTGTTGTCCTGTTCACCACCAGTGTTCCATGAAATTACCGGAGAGGGAGCAGATAGGAAGGAGGTAGTCCAGTATGAGGTGCTGCAGTTCTGTATGATAGCATCATGCTGAGGTGACTGAACAAGGCAAATAGGTACAGGGTGATGGGAGAATGATGTCAGCTGCCTTTGCTTCTCCACATATTCTCTTTGAAGAAGTTTTCTGTGGACTTCTTGAGCGGCAGCTTCATTTTTCTATCATGTCAGATATATTCCATAATTGATATTCTGTCCTCTAGCCTAAATTGGTCTTGTTTTTCAAAAAAGTGTTCAGTCCTTTGTGATCCCATTCTGTGATGTGCCAGCATTTCCACACGGGGCCTGGCTTCAGTCGGGCCATCTGAAATAAGAAATAAGTAGAATGTTAATGAGCTAATTCATGACATTCCAGGGTTGTCTATAGCAAGGAATATAATACAAGTAACAACTTCTGGTACCTTTCTCATGCCAATGCCTACTTACAGCAGGATGCTCTGCACTACTATTTAAGATAATCACATACACTAATATTTCTCCCCCCAGATTAAAACCAATTGTTAAGCAGGAGGAATGAAAACAATGTGTGCAGGGGTAGGGCTTGGTAGCTATAGTTCAATGGGACTAATAAAGGGTAGAAAGAACCTTTGTGCTGAGGATTCCAGAACAGGAAAGTTTAGTTTGAACAAATTATGGCAAAGTTGATAATCCTACAGTTGAGTTGTTCTACTGGCTAAATATATGTTCTGGGCCTGAAGAGTGTAGTTTAATTGCTCAGACTGAGCACTGATTTTTTTTATAAAATACTTTCAGGGATTACTCTGCGTGGACTGGAGAAAATTATAGTGAAAATACATGGATTTCTCTTCTAGATTTCTGTCCTACCTTTTCGGCTGCCAGTAGTGAGGTTTAACAGAGTCATTATTCCACATCCTCACTGGCAGTTAGTATAGAGCAGCTTGTTATCACGTAATGCTGATGCCCGGGTCTCATACATTCAATAGAAAAGCAGAATGAAATATAATTGCAGTGTGATAAGAGCAGAAAGCTAAACAGATGCTTTTGTCTGTTACATGGGCTGAGACAATGTCATGTACGTGGTGGGATCATGCTGCTCATTATACAGTTTCTTGTAATGCTCTTCTGCTTTTACATTTAATACATTTCAGAGTTTGTTTGACTCTTGGAACAGGTTTTCCTTTCTTTACCTCCATTTTGTCTGGTCATGTGACATCTGAGCCAGATGACACTACATGCCTACCCTTACTTTGGCATGTGGCTGTGTAGACAAAAGCAGAGAATTATGGTGAGTTTGTTCATCTTGACAGAATCGAGAGAAGTTCAACCAGGAGGGGAGGGAATGTAAAGGAAGCAACCACTTAACTGTGGTGCCAGATCCAGGGAGAACGGAATCTTCTAGCATCATGTGAGATTATAACCACTCACTGTAAGAGTATGATGCTTGAAAGAACCCAAGAACATGTTCCCACAGTCCCCAAACATGCAAAACCAATACTGATTGCTATAAATAATAAAATCCAATGTACCTTGTGTGCTCCTTTGTCTCCTAAGTTCACCCCAAACTCTTTGGCTGCTGTAGCCAGATCTTGAGCTTCTCCAAAGCAGTCTTGGAATCCCGGTAAGGTCTCAGACATTTCGTGGTCCTGGCCCAAATCCCTTGTCATGGATTAGGCTATGATGAATATTTGTCCTTCCTCTTTTCCAGATCTCCCAGGTGCTAGGAGTCTCAGTGCCATCCAAAGTACCTCACACACTGTAGATTGATGAGTACCAAAAATACTTTCCAATTCACTAGGAAAAAAGGCAGGTTTTCCTCTGTAGCCCAGACTGGGTGCAGTTATCTGAGGCCTTTGTGCATTGCTCCTTTGGCCCTTTTACATTTGTCTTGATGTTGTTTCTCCCAAATGGGTGATTCTCTGCCACACATTCTATTTGTGTCATACAGTCATAATCCAAGGTTTTCCTAATTAGAGTACAAATGCAATTGAATCTCACAAGCACCTGGGTATCTGCTTCTGGCCAGCTGGCAGCATTCCTACACAATAACTTTTTCTTTCTGAAATGTGTTTCAAGATTGGCTTGCTGAAACACAATAACTGCAAAGCTATGGGTGCTGGCAAAGAACAGCACACCATGAGATTACAGGTATGCAGTAGTAGGCAAGGTATATCTGGAGAACTTGATCCTGAATCAACAAAGCAGAAGAACTAGGTCAAACAGCGATCTTCTGTGGTGGCTAGTGCTCTGTGGGACAATGATGGAAGGGAAATTTGCACCATAGAGATTATTACACCAGCCTTTGATATCTGCACTGACACTGTATCAACGGACAATAGCTAGTTTTGCTTAGAGCAAGTACAATCCACAGTGTGGTATGTTCTTGTGCCCTTTAGAGAGCAATTTTGTGTGCAGATACGTGACAGGTGTGCTGAAGGTGTGCTGCTAATGGCAGTTAGTTTGCCAAATTGATTTAATATAGGGAAGAGCCAAAGCCACAACATACACATAATCACCAAACGTAATATCAATATGCTACATGATTCCTTCAGTACACCTCTGCACAAATTTACACCTGTTGTCTCTATATTCAGGAGTACAAAACATTGTTTTCATCATTGTCTATGAATTCCCTAGCTGATTATTTATTCATGCACGTGCGCTAGACTATTCAACAGGACAACCTGAGACTCTGTCCGTCTTAGGTTTTTATAGGGTGCAAGTCACTATAATTAGCATCAGCGCTCTAGCCATTAAAAAAGAGCCGGAATGCACCATTTTGCTGAATGGGTGCAACCACCAATAGTACAAGATGAAGAATGAAGGTAATAACCACTATTGTTAGTTTATTTTACAATTAGCAATAGTATTGGAACGCCATTCTGGTTCCCCCAAAAAAACTGCCAGCATGATATTTCAGAACATTCAGATACAAGAGTGTGACCTGGCATCTAAACACAGGGTTAAAACAAACATCAGATAATTTAAAATGAGCCCTATTCTTGCTATCCTAGGACTTGGCCATTTAAACTTAACTTGGTTTTTCCCCAACACTTTCTGCTTTTTCAGGTTTGGCAGCTCTATCAGTGAATGGGGAGGATGGTGCGATATTGCAGTGCACTGAACTAAAGGGGAATGTACTCCCCTCAGCAACCCCAATGGTTCTGCACAGGAACTGACAAAATCAGGTGAGAAAGAAATATACTAAGTGGTCTCCAATACCAAGGCACAACAGGGTGCAATAACTCCTTAGAATCAACACTTCCAATATGTCCTCTGCTGGCAACAGGAGTTACATTGTTGATGTGAAAGGAGAAAGTAAAGCAGTTGAAGTCCAGCCACTTTGTTGTTCTCCGCTCCCCTTCCACATGTGCTTTTCCTTGCTGTGATGGGTAGTGTGACCACTAACACTGGTTAATAATTTTCCCAATGAGAAATTTAATTAAATACTTAATTATTGGGTTTTTAAAAATTGAAATACAAAAAAGCATCAAAAATCTACTAGCCTTTCAAGCAATGTAATCAAATATTATCAAATATGACAATTTTCTCTTAGACAGAAAACCTGTCCATTTGTTCTGATAACAATACAAACTTTCACATTTGTATAAATCCCTGAGAATAATGGTTTCACACATTTTTATCAAGATGCCCTGTGACCACTGTTATCTTCAGCCATATTATAAAGGTGCTACCTGTGTAACGTGTCTCGACTAAGAAACTTAAACTGTTAGATTTCAGATTGTTTCCATTTTAAACTCAAAAGACAATGAATGCTCCAAACTGCCCATTAAAATACGCATTTGTATTGTCTCTGACAAACTTGGGATACTTCAGAAAATAAATGGGAAAGTAACGAAGTCAGGAGCAGCCTAAAGAGGTAAGGGGCCTGGTTATCTGGTGCAGTGTTTGTGTTGTGGCATCAATCAGTTGCCTTTCTCTTGTGACAGAAATGCTGCTGTAAGCTTTCCCTCCGGACAGCAGAATACAGATCTGTGGTTCCATGTCTCTGCCCTTAACCTGCCACTGAATATCATTAAGGGCAAAATGTCAAAGGAGGCATTTAAGGGCATAACTGCTGTTGTATTACAAATCTCTTGCACTGGTTCTGACTCTCCTGTTGACATGGGTTGTTCTAAGGCCCTATTGAGGAGGCAGAGAATGTGTATGCCTCATCATGCACTTTATAGCACTCTCTAGGAAATCTTATCTTCCAAGCACTTATAATACAGGGAAATCCTTGTTCATTATGAATATTTGATACAAAGATCATCAGCCAAACCTTAGGAGCAAGTGCACCTTGCTACATGGAGCACTCAGGACCTTTAGTCTCTCTGGCTTCTAGAGATATAAAAGAGTAGTTGAATAGTTGACTACCCGATAAATGTAGGCTTATTGGGTAGTTGAGTTGACTATTCACATTCTCCCCCCCTGCTGCCTCTATATCAGAGGCAGGAAACAGAGGGGGAGCAGGAGCCAGTGCTGGGGGAGCCAGCTTAAAAGCCAGTTCCCCCAGCAGTGTCTCTGCAGTGCGAGGGGGAGGAGCAGAGATGCAGCACGGGACCCAGTGCAAGCCAGGACTGAAGCAGTCCTGGCTCGTGCTGGGTCCTAGACCTATTCCCGCTGCAGCTCTGCAGTTTAAATGTAGTAGGAGCTGGACTGCCTGCACGCCTGGCCCCTACTACATTTAAATTGCAGAGCTGCAGCGGCCCCTTATCAACTAATCGTGTACTCGATACACAATTAGTCATTTACTCAATACTTAACATCCTTACAGGGTTCCTAACTGAGGCTTCTTCTAACCCTATAACAGACAGCCCACATAATTAGCCTCTTGCTACCTATACTGCTTCTCATTTCCTCTCTTGGCAATTAGTGGTGATGGTCTCTCCCATGTGGCATGTGTCCATTTACTGGCTGTCCTTGTTCACACCCTCCTTCTTTCACCTTTCAGATATATATTTTAATTAAAACTTTCTAAAAAGACTGTTCAGCCCCAGCTCTACCCTCATTAACAATATAAATTGACAACAAAGACTCTGTATTGCCAAACGAATGCCCCGTGCTACTCTAAATCAACCATCCACCCACTTCCACCTGGACTCTCCTCTGCACCGGAGACTTCAGCCCTGACTGCCCATCTGTCTGCAACTGCATCTCCTATGTGGTTCTATGCTTTCTATGCTACTCTCTGTGCATGGTATGGCCTTATGGCATTTATCTGGAAGAACTGTACCCTTGTCATATTCAAGTCTCTCCTGAAGCCTGACCTCTGTCATGATGGTTTTGGGAAAGCTACCACTGATATCAAGTCTGAAAAGTAGTTTGGGTATAATTTTGCATATCCTATTTTCATTATATGTATATATGCACATTCTAAAGATTAATTGTATGTGTACTGCATCCTTCCTGTAGCCTCAAGGCAGAGAGAAAGTCTTTAGATTGTGGTATCCTTGAAGAATATGGTCAGGCTCTCTCTTCCATCAGAAAAGTCCCAACCACTTCATAGGTGCTACAAGAAATAATTCATAATACTAATTTTAGTGATGTCTTGGGTTTCAGTCCAAAATCCAAGACATCACCAAAATTAAATATTAATTGTCAAGCTAATTTTGAGCAGGAGTCATGAAACAGGCCATAAGCATCCAGTCCTCAGATGGCTCCTTTTGGAGTCTGCAAGAGGGGCTGGTTTGAACTAGCAGTTAAGGGGATAAAAGAGTCTGCATGTTAGTAATAATTATCTGATCTGTAGTTCCCTCTTCTTGTAACTTAGTCTGGTATTTCATCCCTCATTTTCTATCAGCTTGTACAACATGTGCCAGTGTGGTTTTAATTTCACACCAATACAACATGCACATAAGTAGTCACTAAACTTTTTTAACTTACTTAGTGAGTATACATGAGTGAAAGGGGATATTTATATTAGTAAGACACAGACCATGGGTACAATGAGTAGACATTCAGAAACCGTTTTTCAAGACAGAATAAGATAAACATTCAATATTTACAATGGCAGCCAGTAACTATTGATGAGGATCTATTTTAACTAAGAGTGCTAACGACTGCAAAGGCAGTGAGAAATCAAATCTTTGCCTAGGAAAGCAAGTTCACATTAGAAATGCCAGGCTGATTTTAAGGGTTCATGAAATGATGGACAGCAACTTTTTTGAATGAATGAATCACTGAAGATGGATAGTTAACTTTATAATGTGTAGTCATGTCTATTCCTGGTCAATCCAATCCAGAAATACATAGCTGTGGCTACGGAATGTATCACTCTTGGAATGACTTCAAATCTGCTACATGCATTTTATAATTATTTGCAGAGTTCAAGAATCCTATTTGCCTAGGGGGTATTGTCTTGATTTCCTTTAGTGACTTATCTGTTTTGCTCCCTTTCCAAAGATAGGACTGGAGTAATCCTTGATTTATAAGTACAGATTTTAGGTGAACTTAGAGGCTACACACGGCTTTTTCAGTTCTCCCATTCATGAAGTAATTCTTTTGATGAGTATCATTTACTATTCTATCAGCTAAAGGTAACTCTGCTTACACTGGAAAGAGCTGAGAGCTTATTACCCTACACCACAAATATTCAGCTATATTCATATTTAATGACCGAAAACGATACTGTTATTAGCATTAACCTTTATTAGATTTCCATGGGTATCCACTTCATATCTGGCCTAGGTAAATCCTATTCCACTTAAAAACCGACTTGTTATAACAAAACTAATGATAGGAATTTTGAAGCAATGTAGTATGTTAATTTACATGTCAGCATGCAGAATGCAATATGCCAGCTGATATGTACATCAGAACAAGATGGATTTCTGGGAACAAATTGGAAAGATGCTGTCATTTCCTTTGTCTATTGCAAGCCACAAATTTGCAAGTCTTCACCTACATTTAGCTACCATATTTCTGATTATGTATTAGACATGAAATAACGGGTCAGACACCACACAGGCCCTAGGGTAGGTTAAAGGACTGAGAATGGTGGGCCTTTTTTTTTAAAATCTAGTTTTTTGATAAATGGCTTTCCCTTCCTAGGCCTTTCTCAAGTTTCTATCTGTATCTGTGAGCTGGAAATGGGCAAATGGAGTATTTTTTCTTCACACAGTTCACCTCTGAAGCTTAGAAATCCACAAAGTTCACTACCAGGAAGATAACTAGGAGTTCAGGTGAACTTTCCTTCTCCATAAGGTTCTATGGCATTACCAGCCCAACAAGTTAGAGCATGACTGCACTCCTTTCCTTGGTCCTATAGGCAATCAGTGAGGTTCCTTAATTAACCTGCTGTTGAATGACATGCCACCATTCTCCTTGTCCACCTGTCCTCCCTGAGCTGAGTAGCCCTATAGCATGGAGAGCACAAGACAGGTAATCAAACTCAGGTCTACCTTATTGTAATGTACAGTAGTATTGCTAGGCTAAAGGGAAATCTTGTTCAACAGGAGTTTAACTGTAATTCTGAATTAGCCATTTTCTTTCATAAAACTGCTCTTCATGCATAACTATTACCGCAGTGCCCTGTGGTAGATCTTCTGTGATTAAAAATCTCTTCTCTTCCTACTGCCACCATTTTATAGAAAGCTCAGAAAAGAACCAAGTAATCTACAAAAGAGATACTATATGATTGGAAGGATGTTGGTGTCCTCTGACTTTAGTCTTGCACTTATGCACAACTCTTATTTACAGCAACTTTTAATCAGTCCTGTGCACCAGCTTTGTCTACTATTGCAATGTACATGTGTTGCAATGGTTTCATCCAGACATGAATTAAAAGGACGTATGACGGTTTTTTTAAAAAGCTGACAATGACTATCTTTATAATTTTTGAGGGGTGTGTAGGGACAGCTGAATTACTATAGCAGATCTTTTTTAAACATTTATTTATTTATTTATTTTACTGTCCGGTTAATGTTTTGCCATACTATCTCACCCACTTGAGGTAGCATATACAGTCTTATTAACTTAGTCTTGGTGAAAAACACCATTGTGACACTACTGAAGACCGATGTCCTCTATGGAACTAATGCAGTAGTCCCCTTGTTGCCCTGTCAATTTGACCCAACTGTGTCCTGTCCCCCCGACCCCACCTAAATAGGCCACCTGTAGAGTGTGGTTAAAAATTAGGTTAAGGGTAACATTTTTTAAATTGCCAAGTGATATGATAGGGAGCATATTTTCCCTGGGAAGTCATGGGACTAAGGCCCATATCCTTAAAGGTATTTAGGTATTGCTCCGCTCAGTGTCTGACAGCGAAAACCCCAAGCAGACAGCCAGAAATGCTCTGTACAATGCAGGGGGAGAATTAGGCACCTAATGAAGGGATTTTCAGAAGCCAGTCGGCAGAACTGAGAGTTGTCTAAGCTAGCCAGGAATGAAATGCTAAGGAGAGGTGTGGCCCTTAGGCACTAGTTGATGACTGGTGCATCTGGCTTAGAGATTGGGTTCTGCCAATCAGGACCCTCAGTCAGAGTCAACAGCTCCTAGAGTTAGGCACCTAAGCCAGATCAGCCACTTAGCCAGTGTCCTACCAACCAAAACACTCTCACTTCCTCCCCTGTTCATGCTTGATACCTTTCTCCCACTCATTCTACATTCTCTGTACCCCCATGTGTCTTTTGTATGGCACTATGCTGCTCTTCCACCTACTGATGACCTGTTTCAGCTGTTGATTCTAACAGGTATCAGGTCTCCAGACATGTTCAGAGCATGCCTATCAGTCCAGGCCCCATTGGCAAGACAAGCCTCCCCCCTCTAATCTCATTTGGGGGCTTTGTCTTGGGCTGGAGCTCTGAGCAGCTCTTTAACTGTGGGGGGTAGCTTTGCAAATGCTGGTCAGTGGCAAGGCAGTTAGGAGATTTAGACATCTATGGAATGAGGTGGCAGCTCAGGGGCAACTTTGAAAATGCTACTGGCACCTAAATAGTGAATTCACAGTTCTGGGTCCTAAGTCATCTACATGTTTTTGAAAATCTTCCCCTCACTCCATGTCCATGGAGTCCTTGGTCTCTGCTGAGTTTGCCAATAAAGGCGTCAGTTTGTCATGATGGAGTTTGTCTTCTGTGTGAGAGAGAAAGGGAACACAGTTTGGCAACTCATCCACTATAAACTAGACTGAGACAACCAGTTAATTCCATATAGGCCCAACCAGCCATAATGTGATAATTTACCTTTACCAGGACCAACCTATTCTGCATTCAGAACACTGTTGTAAAAAATGAATAGCTCTGTAACTCTGTATTACCAGTATTTTGAGCCATCCATTCCCCTCATGGGAACAGACTAAAATAATGATGGTGAACAGGTGCCATCAAAACACAAATTGTAAAGCTGATGGAATGCACATAGCTTTGAAAGTTAACAGAGGTTGAGATTTACCTTACATCTGATCTTTAATAACAGCTGTCCTCCTTGTTAAGTATGTATCAGACTCATGTGCTTGTATTTTTTAAAAATAAGCCAATTTCTCTCCTAATATAAATGGGCAAGATTTCATTGAAGTCAATGGAAGTGTGCCCATTTACATCAGCAGAGAATTTGCCCCTCTATTCTTGCTGTGCTTATTGGAGGAAAAAAGCATTTATTTAAAAGCATTTGTTCATTAAAAATATGCTCAATACCTTTACAAAAATAGTCTGCTGTAAAAGCAGTGTTGTAAAAGAAATGGCTATAGTGATGGTGGCTGTCATAATTTACGACCCAGTGTGCTGTAGCCTTATGCCAGCAGGTCTGATTTAAGAGGCTTACATAGAAGATGGACTGGTATATTAGAATTATAACCACCTAACAACTTTCCTTCAGTATATCTGATTAATCAAAGTGTATTTGTCTTGTCAAGGATGGTTGCAATTCTAAAGCTGGAGTTTTCCCTGCCTTTGGCCTCATCCATTTTTCATATTTTAGCTCATTCATTACTAGATCTTTCACATTCTGATTCATGTAGGTGTTATAGTTTACATGTTTCCTTATGAGAATTCATAAAATTCGTCATCAATCCACAACCTCAAACTGACCACGCCCTTAATATTATAGTGGAGCTCAGGGGGACAGGTCCTAACACACAGGATGAATAAAATGAAGCTCTGAAATCTGACTTGGTAAGTAGCTAGTCAGAAGCTATCCCCTATCTTGTCAAAAATTCTATGTTGTACTAAGCAATGTTATTTTAAAACTCTCTGAAGGCTCCTGCCCAAATGTAAATGCAGTTTGGCAAGCACAAAAACAAGCATAAGGCTGGACGAACACAGAGAATTCCCTAAAAGGCTTTACTGCCTATGGGTGTGCAGCTTCCTTGCAATTTTTGGTTAATTCTTGCTACTCTCATGGAAGCAGATTATACCATTTGAGTCTAAACAGCTCCTCTACTGGTCTGATCCTCTCAGTGTCACAGATACAGGGAAGAGGGGGGAAAAAAACATCTTAATAACATGACAAATCACAAGAACACCCTTTCCTTTCTGCCCTATATGGTCCATGCAATTTCTGTAACACACTGTGCTTTCATAGACTGAATGTAGCCAGAAAGCCATTGCATTCACAGCTAATAACAAGGATGAGAGACAAAAATGGAGGATGGGAGAAAACACGTTAAATAGTAAAATAATCTCTAAGGAGTTCAAATCAGGACAATCAATTTTTAACATAAATATGTGTCTATATTTTCAGCATTTAAGAACAGAGGTTAATGTTCATGACTTAAAAGCATGACTTAAATAGCCAATGCTGCCCTGGTCACCCACTGGGTTAACCCCAACATCCCCCCTCTGTAATTGAGAGACCACAGCTAACCTGTATGCACTCTGTAATGGGCTTTAAGATGGGAGGATTTTCCATAGACTTTGCCACATCCACTGTATGGACACTTGTGTCTCTTTTCAGTGGATAGTTTCCCCTTTGCAGGCACTCCACTGTGGAGAAGAGAGAGAGAGCTGGGCACACTGCCAGAATCTTGTCTTTCCACTGGGCTGTGGGAAGGGCTCGACCCAGATTCAGTAGTCACGTCGCTGTCTGATCCTACATCCTCATCTGGACTTTCTACACTGTCACTGCAGATGGAAGGGGTTGGGAGGGGTCTGTACTTGTTCAGGTCCAACAAGCTTTTAGCAATTGTGACCAATGTGCAATAATCCTTCCAGGCATCCCTGGGGTCATTTAGGTCCTTGGTCACTTCTTCATCAGGCATTTTCAGTAGCTCTGCATCCTGAGCCCCCTGTTCCTGTATCACAGAGCGATTGGAAATGGAAACCAGACACTGAGCAGCAACAAAATCCATGTAGGCAACTGCTGACATTCTGCAGACGAGTAACCACCAGAGAACCAAAATCCAGGCACCGAAACTTCTCTGTCGTACCCCCCGGGTTTTTTTATTCAGCACACTGGGTGCCTTCAGCCTCTCAGATCAGTAGAGGGGGGTGGGGCGCTGTGCGTTGGTATCCAAGCAAGGAGTCGAATTCAGCCACTGGTTTTTATATAACAATCCATGACTCCAAAAGCAGCATCCACAATCTGGTGCTACACTGGGGCTTCTCGCACTCCTAGCCCCCTTATCCGTGATCACCAGAAACTCCAGATTTCAATTCAATCCCAATGACGAGCACTTTGACGGGCTACAAGAAGGCTCTCTTGGAAATACTGTCACTAGTGGTGATTTCAAGTAATTCAGCGTTTTAAACGGACTCAAGGTGTGTCCCCCCCCTCCCGCCCCAACAAAATCGCAGGAGTTGCTCAGGAGATGCACCCAGCCGCTTTCCCTTCGTTAGAATTCCCTGCACATTCACCCACTCATCAAGACGCTCTGTTGAAATAGCAGACAAAGCTCCAGGTCTACAAGACACTCGCCCCCCCTCTGCCCACTGCCTGCTCCACTCCCCCCTCGCCTGCAGCTCCTCACTGTTCCGGCATGCTCTTGCTCAGTAACAATTTCGCAGAATCCCATCACGTAAGGTTCCAAGCCCCCCACCAATTGGTCAGCGGGGAGGGTGATTCAACTCTGTTTACCTTCTCCCCCTTCCAGTCAGAAGAGCCTTTTTGCATGAGAGGTGTGTCTATAAACGAGGAGCCCGGCCAATCCTAATGTTCCCTCCCAATGCCTCGTGCTACTCCGGGAGTCTTAATGCTGCGATTTAAAAGGGCGATGAAGGAAGAGCCCTGAAAAACAGATCAGCATCATAACTTAGTCTGCAGCGCCAGCCTGAATGAAACTCTCTAGCGAGCTTCTTCTGACTGCACCTTCATGATCCTTCCAGCTGGGCTAAATCCCTTCCCTTTGGGTTAAGCGCTCAGCCCTCCCTGCCTACCAGGTTTGCAAGTTTGTCTTTGCAGCACTTATCGGGTTAACTGCCTAGCTGAAAGTCCTACAGTCCCAGCAACCAGTTGGCCAATCGAAAGTAAGTTGACTGATGTCACTAACATTGGTTTAGCCAATCAGAAAGAAATTCCAAAGAGGGCTCAATACTTGTAAACCTAGAGAGCAGGAGTGGGAGACCCGATCGGGAGTGTGCTTGTCGTGGGAGTTTAGACTGCAGACGTATAGGGCGAAAATAAATGTAAAGTCACTGACCTGCAGCCACCTCTCCGCCCCAGTTAAAATCCTATACATTCCATTCCAGGGAGGTTTTTTTAAACTGAGATAGGACTCTACTGGATTTCTGATATGCTTAAAAACGTCCAGCAGCTGCAAACCTTAAACAGTAGTAGTGTTTGATTTTACAGAGTCCAAGAATCCAATAGCCATCTATAGGAAATGGCACGATCCTTGCCCAGATTAATGTAAAAACTAGTATCAGATGGAAACAAAGAATGAGACAAGTTAATGGGAAAAAAACAACAAATGATCTGGTAGCACTTTATAGACTAACAAAAAGTGCTACCAGACCATTTGTTGTTTTTTTCTGTAACAGACTAACTCGTCTATCCCCTGAAGTTAGTGGGAGTTAGAGGAAGGACAGGGCAAAAGTCCATAATGTACACAATTACTCATGGAAAGAGAAACCCATCATGATCCAGTAATTGAAAGTTTGGCTAATTTCTGGATTTAGGGAAAGAATTGCAACTTTAAAAATAGTTCTTTGGCCTCCTTTTATAAAATATCAATAGAAGGGTTACACTTCAAAATATGCTAAATTTGTCTTAAGTGAAGTTACTTCAATGTGCACTGTATTGTGTAAACTTCCCGATGCATACTCTAGGTACCTAAAATACAGCAAATAAAGAGATAAAGATTTAAGGTAATTTCTTAAGGGTGCCCACTGTAGCCAAGGAATGCTTTTATGGGTACATGTTGTCAGGGAGGAAAACTCTTATGGATAGTGAAAAAATAATTTTAATCCATTTAAAATGCTTGTGGGTTATTTGCTGCTATTAGAGATAGTCTCCCTTCACTGACAAGCCTAATAAAAGTTCAGTATTAATGCTACATACTTCAGCTGTTTCTTTTTTTCAACATCTTGTAATTCCCTTCAAAGACTTTTGTATTTTAATTAAACAAGTAGAATATAACCTCACCAAATAAATAGATCATATCTCTGTTATTTGAAACTTGTTTCTTTTGCTGGGAAAAGTTATTTGACAAGTAGCGACTGTACATATTTATACACATATTTTTTAGACTGGTTCATCAAAATTGTAGCCTGAGGAGTCTCATTAAACTGAGTGCGCTGAGCAATTTTCCATCTTTGAACAGAAAATCAGCCATGCTGGAGCCAGTCGTTTCACCCTGGGCGGATAGTATCTAAACAAGATCTGTGAATTAATTTGCTACCATAGGTGGATTTGACTTTTAACCACATATGACCTTTTGATGTAAAGGTTTAGCAAGGTGGTGGCAAGTTCGACTTGTTGCAGAGATCAATGCCCAGTAGGGTTTGTGAAAATTAGTGGTGAGCTAATATTCCCTTGAGTGGGATTTATTAACAATTTCCTCTTCATGGAGAATAGTGATAGAAATGTAGCCGTGTTTGTCTGGGGTAGCTGAAGCAAAATGCAGGACAATGTAGCACTTTAAAGACTAACAAGATGGTTGACCATCTTATTAGTCTTTAAAGTGCTACATTGTCCTGCATTCTCTTCATGGAGGTGATGGTGCCAATTTGATACACAGGTACGAATAAACCTTTTGTTGACATTGAGAACCTGTCCAATCCTTGTCTAGTTTCTAACTATCCATCCATCTCTCTTACGATTTTACACTACTTACCTCACCTTAATGTTTGACTGCTTTTTTTTTTTTTGTATCTACACAACTTGATGAACTGCTGGTGACCGAACAAAACCAGGGCCATCTGCACATTATGGGACACAGTGTAGAGATAATGCTTGTCTTCTCCATATTATTGTCATACTTATTGCCATATAGTTAATGTTTGAAATATCATCTGCTTTACTACTATTATTGAGAATGTTTACTTTTAATGTATTAAACGTGTTTACCATTTGAAAGCACCTGTGAAATAGACTTTGTTGTTAATACAAAACACAGTGAGCAAATAGAACCATTTTTCACTCCTCCCAAAAACTAATTTAAATTATAGAAAATCCTGTGTGCTCCTTTACAATGCACATATCCTCCTTCTCCAAATCACTTCAAGTAAAACCCTGAGGAAACAGTCCTTTCAGCATACCCTGAAGGCTAACTAACTTGTGCTGTCAGACTAGAAAGTATTATTTCCTGAACAAGGACCATTTATTTATATTTGTAGTTAGATAACTTTTGTAGTCCATCTTGTGGTAAATATCAGAGGGAAATATGGGTACAAAGAAGTAGTCTTTGAAATATCTACCAAAATACTTATGTTACCATGTTACCAAGACCACCACACTGACCAAAAAGGGTTGAGAGTCCGCGAGCTCCATCCGCCCCCACCCTGTTAAACCTGTGAAAGGTGTCAAACATGGAGGGAGCAGATAAAAGAAGAAAACCCTAACTTAGTGATGGTTGAATGTGGGAAGAAATATATAATTTAATGAAGCCCTATTAGGGAAAGCCTGGCTAGGGCTAGAGCCTAACTAGTGACTTCATGAAAGGAAGGACCAGTGAAGGCTAGCATCTAATTAGACACACCTAAATGTCAGAGCTGCCTTGGGGCAAGTAGACCTAGTATAGCATGTTACTTTTGTTCCTAAATTAATTTGGACCTCCCCCTCTCTGCAGGAACTTGCAGATGAGCCAGCTGGAGAAGAGGCTGTGAGAAATGCTTAGCTCCTAACCATGAGAGGAAGCAGCTTGGGAATCCAGCAGAAGTTCTGGACATATAAACCCCATTTGCTTCATGTAGAGTCTCTTGATTGCAGCCTGGAGAAAAGGATGGCTCTGGGTTCCTCTCCTGGACCATCTAGGGCGGGAATGTGAAGACCCTGGTGCCAAGGGCTGGCAGGCCCAAAATCCTGAAGTTGGATTGAACCTCTGGTGTGATAATGTCAGGCCATTGGTATGTTGGATTCTGGTTTCCCTGAAAGGAGCAGGACTAAGTGACCCAACTAGAGGGCTAAATCACTGCAAATTCGGAGGACACCAAAGGCGGTAAACTACTACCATGCCTAGCCATGAGGGCATGTGCTTATGGGGAGAGGCTTTTTCACACATCCTTTCAGTGTAGTACCTGAGTTTTGTCTCCAAAATGTTTACTTGTGGACATAACCATATGAGACAGGGAAGTTTTTATCCCCATTTTATCAATGGGAAACTGAGGTACTGAAAAAGACTTCAAAGACTGAATGGAAGGATGGAAACTATGATTCATTTGGATGCTTGTTCACCTGGAAGGAGTAGAACTAAAATGGAGGAAGGGCAGAGTCACAAGATGAAGCAGACTGCTGAAGGATATAGTGATTGTTGTTAGGGCCATGGGTGGAGGAGAGCCAACTTCAAGAGGGGAGCTTGCTTGGTGAGTTCATGTTTCTTACAAATATAATTTTTAAAGCTAAACTATTGGCACTTGGTTCTAAGGCAAAGGAAGATTCTGTGGTAAAGTTAGAGGCCGTGGAGTACATAGAGCTTTCTAATAACTCCCCATATGCCTCTAAACTGCACATCTTCATCATGAAGGCAAAAGTATGAGTTCAAACTCAAAAAGGCTTACTGATTCCTGGAAGAACATATTGATACTTCTGGAACTGGGTAATCATTACTGCCATGTCTTTCCAAGTAGTATAATTTGCACATTGCATATTAGCACTGCTGTAACTTGTTCTTTCCAGGAAATCAAGGATATGGGCCATGACTTCAATGTAAGTATATTAATATTTTGTATCTATATAGCAGTTTTCATCCAGACAAACAAATCTGAGATGTGTTTTACAAAACCTTCACACAATCTGACCTATTTGATTATATTTAATCAATATTTAAAATGCATTAATATTTTAGTGACCATGAATGACTATTTTAGTTTGCAGGGATACAACTTAATATCCCATTTAACAAAACTTCTGTAAACTTGAGTGCTTTAATGGGAAAATGGCATTTGCTTGTTAAGGATCAAAGTTCAAATCCAAATAGATGTTTATGGCCTTGAATCAGTGTGTAATGGACAGGTGTTCTCATTGTAAACCAGCCACACACAGGCCACCAGCTGTGCTAAATTACTCTTTCTTCATGAGAAGCAAACTCTACTCATGTTAGGGTTGAGGTCATTAGTAGTGCAGTGTTGGGGATGTTCCTTCTCTTTCTGGCCAAGAGGAAGTGCACAGTAATAGTAGCTGTCTGCTGTGCGGGAGTGTATAAGATGAAAATGGTGACCCCTGGAAGAATGGATAAAGAAATGGATCAGGATTCAGGTCAGGACAAGTGATCCATACTCTAATGCTTTATTAGGGAGACTATTGTGGGGATGGGGCAAAAGGGAAGTAGCAAACACTGCATAGCTGGATTCAGACTAATGTAAAGTAGGAAAGTTAACAATTTTCCTTTCATGGTTTCAGAGTATGTGAGTGAAATGATCATGTGATGTGCACATTTATCTCCTTTGACCCTCACAGGTTTATCTATTCAGGAACTATGCAAGGGTTTTGGAATGTTTCAAAACTTTACAAACTAGTATGGAAGAGGAATGGGCATGAAATGGATTAAGCTAGTGTAAGTTAGCAAATCATGTGCATTGAAGGAGATGACTTGTATCTATGTAGTGGCTTACTACATTTGAGTCTGAATTTTTTTTTAAAGTCCTAATCTGTTTAGCACTGTATAACACACACAAATATTCCCTGACTTGAGAAGCCTACAATGAAAGGCTCTGTCTATATTAGTGTGAATCTTACTGTGGACACAGCTCCACAGACTAGTTTTTATCACTGTTAGTTAAACATACATGATGGTTAGAATACTGGAGACCATTGGGGAAAAATGAGAAGCCATTCAAGTATTTCTATGCTAGGTTTCCCATGGATGAGATTTTTCTGGAAAATATTCCCTAAAGTAGGTATAGCCTGAAAGACAAATAAGATAAGCCACAGTAGTGTCTTAATGTTTTATCTATGCTGCAGTCATGCCTAAACTAGGAAAATAGAACATCCTTAAACAAAAGCTGAGGTTCTGTGCAATACCTATCTGAGGAAGGGAGGGCAAAGTGGCTTTACATTGCTAAATTACAGCAGTTTCACTAGGCTGTTCAATGGACATCAAGAAGGCTATGGACCTGTACTTCATGCTCCCTGTATCAGAAATGACAACAGATATTGTACCATGCAGCCACTGGGATTGGTCCAGCGCCCCCCCCCCCCCCAGTTACAACTAACATTTCTTTAAACTCTCATGTAGACAAAGTTGTGAGTTCCTTGTCTTAAACCCTAGATGACCTTCCATTTCTGGGGTTAACTACGATAAGCTAATTTTCCTTTCACCTTTTACACATGACTTTTTTCTCTTGTCTACACTAGTTGGCTAATTGATTATTGTGGCAGCTGATATATTTTTCTAACACACTGGCTTGACATACCTTAGGACTGGTGATCAGGGGAAGAGGCTAGTATAGGGTTTTCTATTCTTTTTTTTTCTGACTGGGTTTTGAGGGGTTAAAGAAATGCCTTGAGGGATACGAATAAGCTGAGAGTGAGGCTTGTTGTGGAAAGATTGGGAGAATATTCTAAGCATAGGGGACAGCAAGGAAGAAAGCAGGGAGACAGAAATAAAGAGGGCATTGGGGCTGATGTCACTGCAATGGACAAAAGGTCTGATATGTAGACTAAATCATAATTCAGATTGGACTAGGCTGACTAGCTCAAGTTCTAGTGAGGCTACTGTTAAAGCTCCTTACTGTTACAAAAATACTACAGAACTGCAAAACCTATACATTACAATGTAAATGTATGGTGAAAGGTCATGGCTCCTGAATGCACCACAATTCAGGCAGTACCCAGACTGCTCAACTTATCTAGAGAAAAGGCCACACATGCAGTCTTTGCAAAGTTTATAGCGTCACCCACCCTCACGCCTTGCATAAATTCAAACCAGCCCCATTCACTGCAGAGGGACGCTTGGTGGGGGGAGCAATAATAAACTGCACTGCAGGCTGCAGATGTACGTGTATCGCAGCCAGGCTGCTCAGGCATTGCCCTTTTAACGCTGTTCCGCAGGCAGCAGAAGGGAGGAGGAGATGGAGGAGTGGAGTTCATCTGAGGACACAGTCCCAGTTCTCAGAAATCCCTTCGCTGCTGGAACATCGAGCTCCCTTTACTGCAGTTGAACAAACTGCCCTAGATTGGGGGCTGGTGAGCCCGCCCCCAGCTCGTGCACGGAGCTCAGGGCGCCTAAGCCCACGTGAGCTGCACTGAAATTAGCACCTACACCTCAGAGACAGACAGTGCAGGGCGGGGGAGGGGAACCAATTGCTGGGGTTTCTGACAGCAAAGGTTGCTGGCTGCCTTTTGGCCCCGGGCCACCATCCCTGTTAATGTCATTCCATGCAAATAGTGTATCCCTTTGTTCCCTGCGCTTCTTGTGGGGCGCGCCTTGCAGAGCCCCAGCGGAATCCGCTTTAACCCTCTCTTGGGGGGGGGGGGGGAGTGCCCTGGTGTTGTGCCGGGTAAGGGGGAGGGCACAGGGCTGGGCATGCTGAGGTACAGGGCAAAGGGGGAGGCTGCTCGTGCTTGGCAGGGACTATGGGGGTCGGGGCATGCCACCCTCCTTTGGTGGCTGTAAAAGCACCTGCTCAAGCCGTGGGGCAGGCTGGCTCATATGCCTGCAGATCAGCCATTGCCATGCGTGCTGGGGGCAAGGGGGGGGGCGAGGAGGCGGCCCCCTCCCCGGGGAGCTCCCCACCCCTATGAGTCAGTCCCGCAGCCCTTCCCGGGGCTGTTTTGCTGCACAGCGTGTTCCCTGCCTCGCCTCCCCCGTCTCCAGTCTCCCCCGCCTGGGTAAACAGCCGGGGCTCGCTCGCTCGCCCGCCCCCCTGGGGGGCACCCCCCGCGCCCCCCGCCCGCTCGACAGCCTCGTTCACCCCGCCCCCTTCCCCCGCCCGGCGGCCCAGCCTCGCCGCCTCCGCTCCCGCCCACCCTGCCGCGGCCGGGCTCCTCCCCGCTTCACCTCAGATGCCCTCGGCTGCTCGTCCCCCCCCTACCCTCTCCCGCGCTGCTCAGCTCCCGCCCCCTCGCGGCCTCTCCTCCGGCTCAGCCCCCGCCGCAGCAGCGGCTCCTAGCGAGCCCCGCACCCATGCGTGGGGGAGGGCTCAGCCCTGGGCGCACCCCGGGGGGGGGGTCGCTGCGGAGCTGCCCCCCCCCCTGCTCTTCCCACACAGGGGCGGGGGAGGGAGCCGAGCCGGGGCTGTTTACGGCTGCAGCTTGCAGTGGGCAGGGCAGCCCGCGGGGTGTGGGTGTGTCCGTCCCCTCTTCCCCCCCCCCCAACCCGTGCAGCCGTGAGACCGACTGGGGGGGGGGGGGGTGTTTACACTGCGTCTCCCGGGAGGGGCGGTGGCGGTGACGTGCACGGCTCCGAAGCGCAGCTGTGTGAATCCTGGCATTAGAGCGCACGCAGACTCCCGGGAGCCCTGTTAATTGTTAACCCCAGGCCATGTGGCTTCCTGTGCAGCCTGTCTCCACACAGGAGTGGATCGTTGTAGGTAAACCCGTAGAAAAACCGATTTCATTAAATTGGCACAATATGGGCCGGGGGCAGAGTGCAGCTCTCTCACCATGAAGGGGTTGATCGCTATTGGGTAGCTTGGCTTCAATACTTAGCATATATTCAATACTCTGCAATGCTTTGTGGCTGCTACAACTGCTGCATCCTCACAAGGGTTTGCATCGATTTAACCAAATCCGTCCTTACAAGGTGCACAAACTGCAGATGATCCCTAAATTCAAACCTATCATTAACCCTTTTGACCTGAGTGGTTTGCTAGTATTTGGGGGCTTGTGGGTGGTTGTTAGAAGAGAAGAGTGGCGGAACTAGGTATTTTTGATGAAATTCTGTTTATTCACAGAGAGTGTACACAGTCTCTGGTAGGAATCACACTGGAGACAGTTTCCTTGCTTAATAGTCCAAGCCTCTTTTTTCTACCCCTACTTTACCCGAAAAGCTATTGGCTTTCAAGGGTTACACTACACTACCAAGAGTTTTTTCCTGATCTCCTTGGGTTTCTGCTTCCTTCTCTGTCTACTTCTGAGGTGTGTCTGATTTCATTTACTTTCACTCAAAAACAATGGTACCAGTTCATTTAAAACGATATAGGACCGCTGGCAGAACATTTACTTCCATCAAAAACAATACCCAGCTGACTGCATTAGCATTCAGTCTCCCCTTCACTCCTCCCCCTTACACTTCTGTAGTGTGGGGCCTGACCAGCCTTGTGTGTGGCCTTATGTCTTAGGAGGCAATGGCTTTTATTGTTTCAGCAATCTTATTCCAAATGGAGCCTAATAGCTTCTTATGTTTGTCCTTAGCAAAGGGAGGCTGTTACACCAGCAACCCCCAGCAAGCAGCATTACATTATAAAGTCCTGTGATCTTGGCTGAGTCCATGTTATAGCCGTGATCACCAGAGGTAATCGGAATGATACCCCTTCACTTTAAAAGAGATGGGACAGCTGGCAGGGCATTTGCTATCATCTTGTGCTGAAAGACTTCAGTTCCAGGTAAATTATTTGAAACCATAGTAAAGAACAGATTTATCAGCCACACAGATGAATATGATATGGTTGGGAAAGAGTCAACACAGCTGTTGTAAAGGGAAATTATGACTCACTAATCTCTTAGAATTCTTTGAGGGGGTCAACAAAGTTGTGGACAAGTGTTATTCAACAGATACGGTGTACTTTGACTTCCAGAAAGTCTTTGACATGTCCCTCACCAAAAGCTTTTAAGCAAAGTAAGCAGACATGGAATAAGAGGGAAGGTCCTGGCATGGATCAGTAAATAGTTAAAAGATTGCCCATTTAGTCATACCGTTTGTTTCCAGTTTTCACAATGGAATGGTAAATAGTGGGGTCACCCAAGGATCTGCACAGGGACCAGTGCTGTTCATCATATTAATGAATGACCTGAAACAGCCCGTACACAGGAATTTCTGTGGGGAGGGATGCTTTTTTCGTGTGGTAAATGTGGACTGCAAGGGTGCGAATGGACCACGTTATGGTCCCCCAAATAAGTATGCTCTGACCGGCTGGGGAAAGGCAGGAGTGGTGCATTGCTGAGCCTCCCTCCGCCATGCTCCAGCGGTGATGGGATGGCTGGGGGGCTGATTTCCCTCCCACCCCCCACCGACAGGAGTGAGGCCAGGAGCAGGGCTGTGCCTTGCTCCTGGGTGAGGAGGGGACAGGGAATCAGCCCCAGCCTTCCCCCCAGCCGGAGGAGGGAGTATGGAGGAGGGAGGCTTGGGCAATGCACCACTCCTGCCTTCCCCCGGCTGGCCAGAGCATGCTTACTTGGGAGACTATGGGAGGTGTTCACACCCTTTCTTATCCCTCCCTGAAGATGGGCCTGTGGAGAGGGGTAAATAGTGAGACATCAAAATTTGCAGATGATGCAAAAATTACTGAACCTTGTTACACTGGAGCAAACTGTAGAGAGTTACATAGGGATTTCACAAAAATGGGTAACTGGGCAACAAAATGGCAGATGAAATTCAGTATTTATAAATGCAAAGTGATGCACATTGGAAAAAATATTCCCACCTGTAACTACAAAATGATGAGGTCTAAATCATCTATTACCATTCAAAAAAGAAATCTTGGAGTCATCATGACTAACTCTCTGAAAACACCTGCTCAGTTTACAGCAGCAGGCAGAAAGCTAACAGAACATTTAGGAACCATTAGGACTGGGATATAAAATGAGACAAAATGTCATAATGTAACCATTTAAATCCATGGTATGCCCCCTTGAATACTGTATACAGTTTTGGTCATCCAAGAAAGATATATTGGAACTGGAAAAGGTTCAGAAAAGGACAACAAAAATAATTAAGGCATATGGAACAGCTTCTCATGGGTGTCGTGTGGCTTAGGTGGGGGAAGGGTCTGCCTTCCCAAACTGCCAGCCTGGCCCCACCTGCAGAACGCCTGCTGTAGGTGTATTGGGGGCGGAGTGTTGCTGCCCCAGAGCACCCTCTCCCCGTGCTCTGAGGCAGGTTTGCCCATGCTGACATTTCCCTCTCCGGTGCTCTGGGGGCAGGGGAGGCTGGAACCATGTGGCCACCTCCCTTCCTGCTGCTCCTGGGGCTGGGGAGGTATGGGCTGACTCAGGCCATGGCCGCCTGTCTCCCCACTTCTCCCAGAGCCAGGGAGGCTGGAGCCACATGGCCACCTCCCTCCCTACTGCTTCTGGGAGTTGGGGAGGCTCAGGCTGTGCAGCCTCTTCCCTCCCTACTTCTCTGGGGATGCTGGGGCACACACATGCTCTTCCCTTCCCTGTCGTGGTGGTGGGACATGTGCATGCTTGGTGCACTGCTCCTCCTCCTTGCCTCTCTGTGGTGAGAGCAGGGCCTGAGTGGAGGGGGAAGGGCTGTAGATGGGCCTGGGGGCCTGCCTTCCCCAGGACCAGCTGCACTGCCTGCCTGCCCGCCCATGTGGCTTCCGTATGAGGAGAGATTAATAAGACTGGGACTTTATAGCTTGAAAAAGAAAAGAGATTGTCATGGGGGGACATGCCTGAGGCCTATAAAATCATGTCTTATATAGAGAAAGGAGATGAGGATGTGCTGTTTACTCCTCATAATATGAATCAGGAGTCACATTCTGAAATTAATAAGCAGTAGATTTAAAACATACAAAATGAAGTATTACTTCATACAATGCACAGTCAACCTGTGGAACTCTTTGCCACAGGGTGTTTTGAAGGCCATGACTAAAACAGGGTTCAAAAAAGGACTCTTTGAATTGCTGGGCCCTGGGAGAGTTGCCCCTTTGTCTCCCCCCCCCCCCCCCTCCACTCCAGTTGGCAGGCCTGCTTGATGATTACCTGTTCTGTTTATTCCCTCTGGGGCACCTGGTACTGGCCACTGTCAGAAGACAGGATACTGGGCTAGATGGACCTTTGGTCTGACGCAGTATATTTGTTCTTATGTTCTTTATCTTCTGTCCCAGACAATCAGATCACCTGGGTCCTCTCTTGTCATCCCTTTGTTCTCCCACTGACAGAACTACCTGATTTTCATATTACCTGGGCCCTCTCTCTTTGTTCTGAAGCAAGAGTGCCCAGGGAGGTTGTAGAATCTCCATCACTGGAGATATTTAAGAGCAGGTCAGACAGATACCTATCAGGGATGATCTAGACAGTGCTTGGTCCTGCTGTGGGGGCAGGGCACTGGACTTGATGACCTCTCAAGGTCTCTTTCACTTCTGTGATTCTCGCACTGGATGAGACTGGCTGGCTTCCAAGATAGGCCTCCTGGTCATCAGTTGTTAAAGGTCCACTGTGTCCAGAGCATTGTGTGTAGTCCACCTGGCTAGGCCAGGTCACACCTGATAAGGGGAGCTGCTAGCCTTGCTGGGCCCCTGGGCAGGGTGTGGGATCGGGGCAGCCAGCTCTTAGCGCTGCCCAGACTGCAATGTGCCCCTCAAGCCAGCACTCAGAGTCACTCAGAACATGCTGCTGTGACACACCATTAGTGATTTAAAGGACCCGGGGATCTAGGCACTGTCACTGCTGCAGTGGCATTGTCTATGAGCTCTGGGTCCTTTTACATTTCTGGCCACGGGGCAATTTTCCCCTTTGCCCCCCGTTGTTCGTGGACCTGGGCCTGATCCTCTGCAACAATAAACACCTCTCTCAGCACCTGATTAAATATGCACAGTATTAATATAAATCATTTAAAAAAAATTCCCCACCTTGTCACACCTGGTATGACCATTCTTATGTTGCATCTAATTGTTTTGCAGAGGAAGGATCTGATGGGCATCATGGTCAGTGTATTGTGCATGGTATTAGGGCCAAGGTGGAAAAAGTATCCAGGAGTATTGTTGGCTGTTGGAGTTAGTAATTTTATTTTGTTGTAGTTACTTATTCCAAGTATGCTCCTTGAATTAGGATCCCTTGTTTTCAGATCTGTTTGTCAGTGACAGGGAGAACACTTTATCTCTAAGTCAGCAGAATAGGTGCTGAAAAGGTCCATCCTGTAGATCAGCCTATCTAGGCTCTGTACTCTTATGACACCCATAGCTTGTTCCAATGTATTGGAGAAAGGGATGCTAGATTTTTTTGTAGCAGCTGGCCCTTCTTGACTTAATGGTTCAGTGGTCCTGAATTTTTCATTGATCTAGGTCACATTTAACCATAATCCCACATCAGAACAGACTGAAAGGAAAGTTATGAAATAAGAACCTACTTTCTGTTTCCCATGGCAAACGGCAGTAGTGGTACTATATTGCTACAACACTTCATCACAACCTTGCCTGCAGCTCTATTAGAGTACTCAGAGTCCCTGAATCCATTTATTTTCTATCCAATAGGTCTACTTATTTGAAGGAATTCTAATATATCCCTGAAGGCTTTGCTGCTTAAAGCTGTATCAAAAGAAGCATCCAAAGCTTTTTGCATGGTATCAGAACCATTGCAACCAAAGAGGTAAGGAAAACAAAAAGGCTTGGGTATAAACAGGAAATTGAGGCTTAAACATATAACTTGTCAAATGTTGTCTGTGTCTTTTTGTGGCTTTTTTTTAGTCATACAAAACCGCATGGATAGCATCTGCTTCCTTTAAAAAACGGTTTTTGATGACAAATCAGAATTTTCTATAGAACTATTTTGCAATCACTTCTACTTAACTGTGTTTACACTAGCTTCCTTCCTTCTACCCCCCGCTCCCACCAAAAACTATCAATATTGAATTACCACCCAGTGTAGTTCCTCCAGGGGACGTGCTAGAATACTAATGGAGGGTGGCCTATGGTATGTTTTACCACTGTGGCATCTAAACCTGCTGAGAACAGGTCTAGCTGCTACAGTAGTAGGCATGACATTGTCTAACATGCACAACTGCTCCTGCCATTGCTACCAGAGGTGGAGCTACATTAGTAGCTGGTGGGGCCCTCCAGCCCCAAGGTCTGTGTTCATGCCATAAACACAAAAATTAGATCACAACATAACTCTTTATGAAATGCTGCAACACAATGCTACTTTATTTCTTAGAACTCGGAATAACTAAAACAGGCACAATCGTACTTGTCTTGCTATAGGCTGTCACTCTGCAGACTCCGAATTAATGCATTTTACAGAGTCCTCAGGCCTGCAAACAGGATCAGGAAACAGTTTACAAAATGAAATAGTATCTTGTAATTTTGTTTCAAATTCATCACGTAGACTATTGTAGACGGGATCACTGGAAAATGTGCATGAGAGGCAACTCTCTTTGAAAGAAGAGGGATCTGATAGTTGAGTGGGTCAGCAGGTTTTAGGGGGAGTAGGTCCTTAGACACACATTTGGATTGTGCATAAGAGCAAACAAAGGGTTAATTATGCCGCATATTAACCAGTTTTTCTTTTTTCTGCTTCCCACTTCATTAAAAAAAATGATGTCCCTTTTCAAGGAATCTTCTGTAGATTCAGAATACTCATCTTCCTGAAAAATAGCTAAGAGACCCTACTTCATGCTTTAATTGTAGTATTAGTTGCCTAAGCCTATTTTTAGTATAATCACATTTGTATCATGCTGTGGCTTGTGCAGCTGTGCGTTCACAATAAGGCTATGTCTACACTGGCGCAATCTTGCACCAGAAGTATGCAAATGAGGCTAAGCGGGGAATATTGCCGAGCCTCATTTGCATATCTAATGAGCCGCCATTTTTGTGGAAGAGGCTCTTGCACCAGAAGGAGCTGTCTACACTGCCCGTTCTTGCGCAAGAAAACCCCTCTTGCGCAATGCCGTTACACTGATTATTTTCAGGAATAACGGCATTGTGCAAGAGGGGTTTTCTTGAGCAAGAAGGGGCAGTGTAGACGCTCCTTCTGGCGCAAGAGCCTCTTCTGCAAAAATGGCGGCTCATTAGATATGCAAATGAGGCTCGGCGATATTCCACACTTAGCCTCATTTGCATACTTCTGGTGCAAGATTGCGCCAGTGCAGACATAGCCTAAGTTTTTTAATAGCTGCGTTTGCTTAAAAAAAGTAAGCATTCCTTTGGATAGTTCGGATCTTGGCAAAATGCTGAAGTGTTAGCTATGTTTAAATTTGATATGTTTTTTTCCTTTATACAGAGAATTAGCCATGCATTTTAATTCTGTGGCCTTTCATACACTGAAATTGTATCATTTAACTAAAATCTCTCTTTTAAATCAACTTAAATGGGCCCTTTAAACCTGTTTGCAACAGGCTTATATCAAGTTTAGTTTAGTCACTTAAATTGGCTTCAAAATAGATGACCAGGCCCTTTTTTTGTTTAAGCTAAAGACAGTAGCAAACTAACTTCAGTTAAATCAGTTTACTCCAAAATAGAGTAAACACAGTCTTTCACACAGTCTTTCAAAAAAATGTGGTTTCATTCATTGGTGCAAGTTTGTGTACAGGACAGAAAATATTAAAGAGCAAAAGGAAAGTGCTTATGAAAATGCACAAGATGAATCACTTGCCTAACATATAACAGAGGGGTAGCTGTGTTAGTCTGAATCTGCATAAACAACAAGAAGTCCTGTGGCACCTTATAGACTAACAGATTTATTGAAGCATGAGCTTTCGTGGGCAAAGACCCACTTTGTCAGATGCATGTAGTGGAAATTCTAGAGGTAGATGTGTGTGTATGTGTATGTGTGTGTGTGTGTGTGTGTGTGTGTGTGTGTGTGTGTGTGTGTGTGTGTGTGTGTATATATATATACACAGACACATGAAAAGAAAAGAGTACCAATCGAGGAGGGCCAGAGATAATGAGGTCAGTTCAGTCAGGGATGTGGCCCGCTTCAGCAGCTGATGTGGAGGTGTGAACACCAAGAGAGGAGAACTGCTTTTGTAATTGGCTAGCCATTCACAGTCTTTGTTTAATCCTAAATTGATAGTGTCAAATTTGCAAATAAATTGTAGCTGTGCAGTTTCTCTTTGAAGTCTCTTTGCAGGATGGCTATTTTTAAATCTGCTACTGTGTGTCCAGGAAGATTGAAGTGTTCTCCTACAGGTTTTTGTATGTTACCATTCCTGATATCTGATTTGTGTCCGTTTATTCTTTAATGTAAGGACTATCTACTTTGGCCAATGTATATGGCAGAGAGGCATTACTGGCACACGATGACATATATTACTTTGGTAGCTGTGCAGGTGAATGAGCCCATGATGGTGTGGTTAATGTGGTTAGCTCCTGTGATGGTGTCATTGGTGTAGATATATGGGCAGAGTTGGCACCGAGGTTTGTTGCAGCGATTGGTTCCTGAGTGAGAGTTACTGTGGTGTGGTATATAGTTGCTGGTGAGAATTTGCTTCAGGTTGGTGGGCTGTCTGAGAGAGGTCTGTGAGAGTGAGGGATTATTGTCCAGGATGGGTTGTAGATGACTGATGATGCCTTGGAGACGTTTTAGCTGGAGACTCTAGGTGATGGCCAATGGTGTTTTGTTATTTTCTTTATTGGGCCTGTCTTGTAGCAGGAGGCAACTGGGTACATGTCTGGCTCTGTAAATCTATTTCCTCACTTCCTGGGGTGGGTATTGTAGTTTTAAGAATGCTTGGAGAAGATCTTGTAGGTGTTTGTCTCTGTCTGAGGGGTTGGAGCAAATGTGATTGTAACTTAGAGGATAAAGTCACAGAGCTCGGCCACCAGTTGTGCCGTGGCATCATCAGGGATACTGTTCCTGAAAGCTTGTGTGACGGCGCGTTGGGGGTCCCCCGTCTCCTGCACCCCGAAATGGCACAAACAGACTGCACCAGCCGGTGGAATAGAGGAAGTTTATTGCCTCTCCAGGATACAGCACAGCACAGATGTAATCTGGTCCCAGAGCTGGGCTAGGATGCCTCAGGCCCCCTTGAGATGGGGGAGACTGGGCCCCTAAACTCCAGCCCCTTTCCCTAGGCTGTCTCCTCCATGCCCCCAGCCAGCAACCAACTAACTCTCTTCCAGCCCTGCCCCCCAGCCAGGGCAGCATTCCACCTTCCTTTGTTCCTCTCCATGGGGGGTGTCTGGCCATACTGGTTTGCATAGTGACTCATCCTGTTTTGCTGGGTCGTGGTACCCACGGCAGCAAGTGGGGGTTACCCCAGAGCCAGCAGCATAGAAACCAGCCAGGTACCCCCACTACGTCACAGCTTGTATTCCATCTTTATGTGGGATGTTGATGTAGAGAGCCTCTACATCCATATTGGCTAAGAAGGTGTTTTCTAGAAGATCACCAATGCGTTGTAGTTTTCTCAGGAAGTCAGTGGAGTCTCGAAGATAGCTGGGAGTGCTTGTGGCGTAGGATTTGCATAGAGAGTCTACATATCCAGACAGTCCTGCAGTGAGAGTGCCAATGCCTGAGATGATGGGGGTGTCCAGGATTTCCAGGTTTATGGATCTTGGGTAGTAGATAGAATAACCCTGGTTGGGGCTCTAGGGGTGTGTGTCTGTAGATTTGTTCCTGTGCTTTTGTAAGGAGTGTCGTGAGCAGATGGTGTAGTTTCTTTGTGTACTCCTCAGTGGGACCAGAGGATAGTGGCCTATAGAATGTGGTGTTGGAGAGTTGTCTGGCAACCTCCTTTTGTTAGACTGACCTATACATGATGAAAACAGCACCTCCTTTATCAGCCTTTTTGATTATAATGTCAGAGTTGTTTCTGAGGCTGTGGATGGCATTGCTTTCTTCACGGCTGATGTTATGGGGCAAGCGATGCTGCTTTCCCACCATTTCTGCACGTTGGTGGAAGCATTAACATACTGCATCAGCTTTGCTTTACAAAATTACAACAGATAGCAGATTCTTTGAAATTTAGGTTCAGGACACAGAAAGTGAAATAAGTGGTTGCATAGCTAGTTAGGTTTTTGTTTGCAGTGGTTATCAATTAATGTTTGCTAAGTGAATTTCCAAATAGTTTATATATGACCATAGTGTGGCTGATTTTATTTAATTTCCAATCTTATATTTGTCATATTCAATATCTGGAAAAAGTTGCATAGAGAGTCTGGAGA
This sequence comes from Pelodiscus sinensis, assembly GCF_052426305.1. NCBI lineage: Eukaryota > Metazoa > Chordata > Testudines > Trionychidae > Pelodiscus > Pelodiscus sinensis. The sequence continues at coordinate 33,929,149 of NC_143057.1, forward strand.
AAACAAACCAGGGCGTTTGCTGCATCAGGGAAGGTCAACACCTGGCCCCTTTGCTGCTGGCTCCTGGTCTCTCCCCAGCCACTGAGCTCCCTTGCTGGTTGGCGGCCCCTGCTCCCAAAGATCTCCTCTCAGCTGCCATTCCTGCTGCCACTGGCCTGGCTGGGCTCCCACCCCCGTGAGGGCCACTGGCTCTGCTGCTGCTGGCCTGGCAGGGCTCCCAGTTACCTGCCCTCTTGTCACTGGACTTCCCGCTGCTGGGACTCTGGTCCAGGAACATTCGTGGTCCTGTTGGATCATGGATGTTGCCAGACCAGAGTCCTGGTTTAGAGAGGTTCACTGTGTACTATTCAGAAAACAAAACACAGGATGACAAAGACAGAAAATTTAGTTCTCAAGGTATGGATTGCTTTGCATTGTTCAAGTCTAATATAATATAAACGTAAATCAGACCAACCCCAACTTTTAAAAGCTGTATAGGCAGCTGTGGAGGCTTGTTTCTCAGGTGAATCAAATTCAGCGTGGCAGCTGCAAGCTGGTGCTGTGGAATTTTGTAGTGCCTTGTGGGTACGCTACTTTTAGCATGACCCTGTGGCATTTTGTCATTCTAAAACTTCTTGTGCGTGAAATTATTAATCTCAATACAACTCTGACAACGTTACACTGTTGTTGCTGCAGTGTCAATTTATAATACATTGTGTGTGTAACTTGCCAAAATAATGGCTATTTTTTTGTTCTAAAATTGAGGAATTAATTTCCCTCCTTCAGTTATTTAGACTCTAAAAACATCTAATCAGATTCTAAGCTAGATGAGCATCACTTCAGGAGACCAATGATACCAGAAATGCAACTTGAGTAAGGGGGCTCAGAACATGGTGGTTTCCTAAACTAATTATAATACAATTGCAATTTGTAATGTAGATGGAGTCAAACACTTTTGATAGCTGTCCTAAATGCTCTGTGAAGTAGCCCTGTTAGTCTGTAACTTAAAAAACAAGTGGGCCTTAGAGCAGAGATCAGCAACCTTTTCAAACCAAAGAGCCAGATTACATCAAAGTTCAGAACAAGTGGTCAACAAAATGCCGTATAAGAATGTCCAGTTGCATGACAACTTAATACTATTGAAAATTGAAATAATGATTAATAATAGCACAAATGAAACAGTACTCACAGACTTTATTTAACGGGACGTCTGCTGCTGCATCTTTTTGCACATTTCTTTGAAGTTTACATCATAACTGGTCAAAACCAGCTTCAGGCATGCATTCAGGTTGTCATCGGTCAATCTTATGGCAGAGGGCTGGGGATGTGGGGGTGCATAAGTTTGGGGATGTGGGGGTATGAGGGACTCAGAACAGGGGGTTCAAGTGTATGATGGGCTCAGGGCTATGGTGGTGCAGGAGTGTTATGATGCTGAAGCCAGACGGGGACTGGGCCATAATTGGAGGCTTGTTGGCAAGGCTTCATTTTTGAGTAAAGTAATATATTATGCCCAACACAAAAGGTTTCAACATTGTCTTTATTTATGGCAGGGGTACCATTTTTGGGTTAGGGGTCACTCACCCACAGAAAAATCAGTCAGGGACCACACGTGAGAAGCAAAAAAAACCCCAAAAACAATCCCTCCAAAGCCTCACTGATGTGGCCCCCAACTGAGATACTTCACTCCCTTGGTGCTTCAGCCCCACGGAGGGGGAGGGACAGGGAGGACTGAAGTTCAAGGCCTCAGGCCAGATTAACTCTTTTGGGGTTCCAGGGTTAGTGGATTTTGTGGGCCCTCCTAAAGCTCTGGGGTGGAACAAAAAATGAGGGGTCCAGTGTGTGGGACAGAATGGCCTGTGAGTAGGGTAGGAATGGGGATGCAGGAGCAGGGAGGGGAAAGGCGTGCGCAGAGCCGTTTGTAGCACCGACTTTTTCCCTGATCGCGCAGCAAGGCTCAGGCCTTTCTCCACTCCCTTGCGCCTGCAGGAAGCAGGTGCTGGCTCCAGTCTTGTGAGGGTCACGAGGCTACAGCGCCAGCACGGGCTCCCTGTTGTGGGAAGGACCGAAGAGTGAAGGGGAGCTGAGCTCGAGATGTGAGCCATATTTGGCTCCTAAGTGAGACATATATGGCTTGCGACCCTTGCCTAAGAGACTTACAAAAATGTATACAATATCATGAGCTTTCGTGGGCACAACCCACTTCTTGAGATGAGTAGCAACTTCCTGTAGACATACCCATCTTGACTGTATAAATGGGCCTTTTAAATTGTTGAACTTTTCCATTCTACGCTCTGTATCCCGATCCCCAGAAAGGGGACTCACAATGCTGATTAATGTAGTCTTTCAACATATAGGACTAAATTGTGGCTTGTCCTATACAGGGGCTCAAAAAGATACTCTGAGTTAGCCAGGGCTCACTCAGGGCCACTTCCAGTTGTGCTCATTTGCTTTTACAATGTGAACTTGTTAGATCTGTCGATAGCACACTAACATGTTAGTAAGAAGCTAGTATTTGCCATTGCTTTTTACCTGTGTTGTGGATCTACAGACTTCAGGTTTAGGAATGCCAGTCCAGCACTCTTCAGAAACACTGATTTACTTTTAAATAATTTGATTAATTATTGCAGTTCTTGTGGACTACTGAAAGATTTAATATCAGCCAATTTTGTTATTTTACTTTATGCATAATATTCCCTCTCCTTTTAAGTTTCTCTAATCTGAGGTTCTACTATATAATAAACAATGAAAAATGTTAGTTTTGTCAAACTTTCCTCTCTGATCTGTGATTACAGAGATAATCTCAAATATATATAAAATAAATATCTTGGTTTACTTATATTGAACCAGTTTTAACATAAATGGGTGATACTGGAAACATGCCCTTTTGCCTCCTTTTAATACACTGGAATGTGCAAATCCAGACTTTATCTAGTATCCTCAGGTTAGGAACAACTCTGTCTAGAGTTCTCTTAAAAGGTTAGCATGCCATTTACATTCCCAAGCAATTTGTTTTGCAGCCAGAAGTCTGATCACTTGATGTTCCATCTGTTTGGGTTGTCTGTTCTTCTCATTTTGTACAGTTGATAGTTTCAAAGCTATGTATGAAGATTTATAGCTTCTTAAAACAGTACTGCTTACAAGAATAGTTTAACATGCCAAGCATCTCGATGTTATCAACACTAATTTCAATGTTGCTCTGTGGTTATGCGGTACAGTTTATTTTTAGGTGATACAAACAATAAAATTCTCTAATAAAAATACTCCTGGCTTCCTAAGATTCAGCTTCCAGTGGAAAAATCGACAACATTCCCTTCAGGCAAAATAAAAATTAATGTATAGTTTCAAAGATTGTTCCTCATGGGGATACTCTGTTAAATCCCAAGCCTATTCTTCATTGTCAGTGGGAGAATGATCAAGGCCATAAACTTTTGGAAGGAGGGATTGGTTGGATTCAGAACTTCCCATCTATGAACTAATATATGTGGTTACACCTTTGTTCTGTTGTGACTGATGCTGTCTGGGCTATGGAGCCAACACAAACAATTTTACAGAAAACAGAGACTTGTAATATTTGTTTTCTCGTTGATTGCAAATGATAGTTTCCATGAAGGCTTGCTTGTTACCTGGGGGACGCAATGTCATGTAGCAGATGAAGCGGAATTCTGAAATTAATAAGACATAGGTAGTTTTTTGAAGTTAAGACATTTTTATTTTTTTAATGAAATGCAATAAAAAAGGAGAGAGCAAGCAATCTGCATTATGGCTTATGGACCCTGAGTAGTCCTTTTGGATATATTTTTTCTCATGGAGAAATGTTAGTAATGATGACAGCTGATGCATGGAAGCATGTCCTCTAACTTTGACCAAAAGGCTCTTTGCATTTTATGGTATTTCCCACTTGGGAAATAAAAACTTGCAGGGGAGGAAATCACTGTGTCCTTTGGGTCACCAAGAAATAGGCATCATGTAAGTAAACATTTAAGATGTAATGACTGATTTTTCTGAGTACCAACGGATTCTGATAATTTTAGTTTTATATGGTGTCTTACAGAGACTCCAGTTTTTTCCCCCAAAACTGTTTATGAGAATCAGCCAGCTCTCTGCAAAAGTGAAACATGCAATTCTGAAACAGCACTGTAAGAGTTTAGGTGGCATTTGGGCAAGAGATGAAAGTTAGTAGCCCTGCTTGTGTGAAGAATGCAGTGGTAACCTTCCATTACTGCATGTGAACAGGACCTTAATTTGTCATTTCATTCAAAAAATAACAACTCCAGCTTCCTGGCAACCCTGGATCCTATGGTTGCACATTTTCAGTTCTGATTCTAAGGAATATTGTTACTTGAATGACCAGCTCAACTTTATGTAGCAGTTAAGTAGTTCTGGTAGTCTCCCATCCGAATATTGACTCCGCTCATTATGATTTGATTGGACCAAAGCAGAAGGTGATCTGGCTGCATGACTTTTATTTAATTAAAATAATGGAAATATTTTAAAATGTTAAATACCTTTTCTTATTTGTCCAAGCTGCTGCAGGGGTATCTTTCTATAGATTTGAGCGCTTGCTAGCCAGAAACTTTCTTCTGTAGCTGTCCTGTTCCCAGTCTTGCCCCCTTACTTCTTGGAGCATCTGCATTTACTCTGTTCATTCCACTTAACACTTTTTTTTTTAGTTAGCAGCCTGATAATCAAGGCTTCATGAGACTATAAAGCCAGTATTAGTAACAATGAATCTTCATTACTACTGAAGCAGACCAGGCCGGGTGTCTTTTATAGTCATGTGACTTTGTGGAGATAGCAACAAAGAAATTGCTATTTGTTCCAACTGCTTAGAACAGTGCTGCTGTTCTCTAGTGAAATGATTTGTATTAAAATAATAGTTTGATTGTTTTACTCACATTAAAAGTGTGCAGGCATTACCTGATGAACACAGACTCTATTCTGTATTACTGTTTGCTCATACAGTTTTGCATTATAAAGCAGTTTATAACTGGTTTGTATATGTAAGGGAGAAGAGGGGTAGAGTGTTTGTTTTTGTTGTTGACCTAAGCGCCTGATCACTGACATACACATATATAACAACTGAATGAATTTCAGTATGCAACATTTCACAGGTTTGATATATATTGAAACTGTTCTTACTAGTGATTTGTAGTGTACTACAGGCACTAGGGTTGTCATGCACATTATAAAGAGATGAGAAAACAACTTCCCTCCTTTTAACCTCATCTTCTTGATGATAATGATCTATATATCTACAGATAGGCAAAAAGCTTACCAGCTCCCCTGCCTGAACAAACTGGCTATGTCTAGACTGGCATGATTTTCCGCAAAAGCTTTTAACGAAAAAGTTTTCCGTTAAAAGCATTTGCGGAAAAGAGTGTCTAGATTGGCACGGACGCTTTTCCGCAAAAGCACTTTTGTGGAAAAGCGTCCATGCCAATCTAGGCGCGCTTTTGCACAAAAAAGTCCCGATCGTCATTTTTGCGATCGGGGCTTTTTTGCGCAAAACAAATTTGAGCTGTCTACACCGACCCTTTTGCGCAAAAGGACTTTTGCCCAAATGGGAGCAGCATAGTATTTTCGCAAGAAGCACTGATTTCTTACATGAGATCGTCAGTGTTCTTGCGGAAATTCAAGCGGCCAGTGTAGACACCTGGTAAGTTTTTCCACAAAAGCAACAGCTTTTGCGGAAAAACTTGCCAGTCTAGACACAGCTAAGTATAGCAGCTTCAGGGGGTAGTCGAGTTAGTCTGTACAGGATAAACTTAAAAAACAACAAATGGTCCAGTCATCTGAAGAAGTGGGCAGTGCCCACGAAAGCTCATGATACTATCTACATGTTTTGTCAGTCTGTAAAGTGCTACCAGACCATTTGTTTAAGTTTAAACTAAGTATAGTATGTGTCAACAAAAGTCTTACATCATTCCTCATAATCAATATAATTTATTTTGATACTATGCACCCAAATGACATCCTTTCTCTTATGACCATCCTGCTCTATCCCATGTTAAAGTTTTCGGCTTAGTTACAATTTATGAAAGGACTGATGGCAATCATTCTTCATTTAAGTGGGTGTCTGAACTACATCCATTACACCACAGTCACAGTGCAGTTGAGCCACCTCATTCAGGAGAGCCTTTTCTACACGATGGGTGTGAAAAAACCCAAACTGATGAGATCGTAATGAGAAAGTCACAAGTAACAGCAACTGGCTTAGCTCTACTGAAGATGTGTGAAAATTCATGTGTGTGCTTCTCCACTTTGCTATTCATTGGTTTCAAGTATTGGATTGTCTGCTAAATCTCCCTTCTCCATATGCAAACACGTGTAGAAGAAGAGGGTACAGTATGATGGGAAAGTGTGTTAAAAATACACACACAAGCTGCTTTATAAGATAAGGACAAAAGGTTTCTAGGTAAAATTTAATGGTAGAAACAGGCTTAGTAGCTTGGAATGAATAGGACACCACTGCAGCAGAGTAAAATCCCTCTTATGTACCATAGTTCCCAGGTCCCTTCTCTGTCATCCCTAATATCCAACCATAAAGGATTTTGAGGGCTAGGTGACTGCTTAATAAGTAGACTACAATAAAAATGCTAAGCTTGCAATAATTCTTTTGCTTCTGTTGGTACAAGTAAAGGGCTAATGAGATAAGAGAAGGGCCCAGGACTAAGGAGGTGGGGGGGAAGGGGGCGGCTGGTATTTATGGAGATTCAGTCTGTGTGGCTGAATGAGTTCCAGTGATTTTTAGTATCCACACGGCCACTCTCTCTTTCATCCTCAGATCAAAATTATCTGCTCAAAGACCTTGGAGTAGAAAAGCAGACATGTAGAGAAGATAATACATGGTTTCTAATACCTGCCATGCTCTCAATATAAAAGAAGATACACTTCCCCATCAGGGTCTCACATGTAATCTCTCTCTGCTTTAATTTGGCACAGTAGGTAATTTCAACTTTCTATATCTGGGCCATAAGAAATGAAAATTGTAGTGTGTATACATTTGTGTGGGTAACTAGTCAGGGAGGAGAATTTTCTTTTGTTGTTTTTTTATTATTTGAGAATTAGATGTAAACTTCCTGATTTTTCTTTTGTATTTATACCTTCTGCTATATTGTTTTTGTTTTGTTTTTAACAAAACCTTCTCCTTATTAATGAAAAGGGACCTAATAACTTTGTACTGTTTTAATCATCAATCATTTAGTTAGGAGATCATGCCAATTTCTCTTTGAGTTGCTGTGAGTCTTGGGGTAGGGTTAGTGCAATCCTGGGTCATAGGCACTCCAAGATGTAAGGACTCCACATTCATGCTCTGGCTCTGAAACTTTTGATATTAGCAGAGCCAATAGCACAAGAGGGTATAAATCACTTGATATCACAGTGTATTTTAGGAACCCTCTGTGACATTTGTTTACTATCCACTTTGTGAATGAGTATTGAAATTGTAATCTTATTTAAAATTCTACTTTGGATTTACTTGGCTTTTCTTCTTGGCTTTTCCTTTTTTATGGCAGTAAGTGGAGAATGGGGGGATACGGAGAACTTCCTCATTATGGGTACTTCATATCTAGAAATGGGGATAAAGTTTATATATTTGTAACAAAGGGAACTGAGAAGAGTGTATTGTGTACATGGTGGTGGGGAAATACCATCAAAGCAGAGACAGAGGAAGAGACGAACACAGAGTAATCATTTGGTAACACAGACTAATACATTTTTTTTCTTAATCCTGGGATAGCAGCTAAAGTAGCAGTGATGAGGAAAAGGAGGAGGTGGCATACTTGCTGTTCACAGACTATTTCTGAAAGGCTGATTTTAAAAACTAGAGAGGCAAAATCTTTTACAAGTGCTGAAAATTTCCAATCTGCCACTTTCTTCTTGCTTCTAATACTTTGTCCTTCACTTGCTCTGTATTGCTCTGGGGGCTGACTGTGACCTCAAGTATCCCAATTTCTTCCTTGTCCCTCTGTAACAGTAATGGACAACCTTAATAGGGTTGCCAGGTGTCTGGCATTGAACCGGACAGCCTGGTATTTGCGTCTTCTATCCAGTTAAAAAATTCAGAAAAAACGGACATCTAAAATGTCAGTAGGCCTCTTGGGAAATGCTGGGGTGAAGGGAGGGGGGATCGACCCATGACTGCATTTTGGCCCCAGGCCTTCTTTGTGTGTATCTGCTCAACATAATTTTTTCCCGGCTTTTTTTGAGGGGGGGGGGGGGGGGCGGGCGGTTGGCATTTTTTGTGAAACCATCTGGCAAACATAGTAACTTAGGCTAATGAGTGTGCTGCATGAATGGGCTGCAGCTTTGTGTATCTTCAGTTTGTGGGGTGTGCTGGTAAAGCGGTGTTACAGTTCAGATTGGATGAAGAGGGAAGACAGCTCTCACTGTCAATGTTGCGTACAATCAGTACTGGGGATGTAAAATTCTGTGTAATTGGTTAACCAGTTAAATGTATTGTTTCACCAGTTAACTGATTAAAGCGGGGGGCAGGCGGAGGGGCCCTCCAGCCCATCAGTGGGCTGGAGTAGGGCCACTGGTCCGGAGCAGTCCCCCTGCTGTTGGTAGCTCCTGCTTGCGGGGCACCTTGGCCTGCTGTGAACAGAGGCGTCTCACTGGCAGGTGAGGGACTGCTCCAGTCCCAACCAGTTAACTGAAATTGGTAAGCATCACCTGTCAAGGTTAACCTTCCATATCCCTAACCAGCATACACCTCACTTCATGTGCCCTTATTTTACATGTGTGTCACTTTAGTATTGTCCATAGGATAAAACCAACATGGATGGAAAACAGTGGAATCTGGCAACCCTGTGTGTAAGTAATAGTAAATAAAATGTCTCAAGTGCCACACATAGTGGCCCTCTGTAAGGTATGATGTGGGCCTCTAAAAGTCTGGCCTTCTCCCTTCCTTCCTTAAAGGGTAGGAGGGAAAGAAATGTCCTTTTTACTATTTCCCAGAAGGCTCCCTTCTCTGTCTCCAATGGCAGGCCTCTGCATCTCTTCCTTGAGTGTTTCCTTGCCAGGCTATTGCTAAGGAATTTTCTTGAGGTAGCCCCAGTCTCTCTGGCGACCATTCCTCTCTGCTTGAGTACCTTTTAGCTCAGCTGCTAATCATCACTGATCAGAAGCAGTAAAATAACTGGGTTGTCCATCAGCCCCTTCAACGGCTGCATGCTGTCCCTACATCTGTAGGAACCTTTCTCCTTCTGTGCATCAGGTTACCTCACACTTTTCTTTTGAGTTCCTCAAAAATTATCATTTTTCTCCCAGCAAACCTTGCATCACGAATCAACTCTTTTGGATCTTACTTCACATCCCTTTAATATAACTCACATTAGGATTTTATGAGTGAAACAGTTCTGGAGTATAGCATGTGAAATGTCTTGGGAACTTTTAATGAAAGGTTGGATATAAGTAAAAAAATATAGTTAGGAATGCTGAAAACTGAAAAGTTTTCTTGTGAGAAATTCATTATTTAAAACTGATAATGATTTTCCCAGCTGTCTCACATACAGCTCGGAAGGTGAAGTGAGTTTTTTGAAGACTTACAACTTTCTTATGTTCGCAGCTATACAAATGCTAAATCAGCCTGTGCCCAGATCCTGAATAGTGATAGCTTTCTGGAAAATTCCCTTTGCTGTGCATGCACAGGTAGCGGACGTAGAACCTTTTATTTAGGTAGGGTAAATATTTGCCTTTTAAATGTACTTTATCTGAAGACCGACAATCCGCAGTCTAAGGAAAAGTATTCAGGGTTCCCCCCACCAACAGCTACATATTAAAAAAAATTAATCATATGTTTCACAAGTCTCTGTAGAAATGGGGCAGCATATTACCAGTGAACAGTAAAGATGAAGGAAAAAAACCTTGTATGATCAATTCCTTTGAAGCTCAAATAAAAACATAGTACACCCAGAGATTAATTATGAATAATTGGGCACTAATGCATTGGCAACATGCATATGAACTTTAATCCATTCAAATGAAGAAAGGAAAGTGGATGAGTGGGGAAGGATGTTTTTCCATCTTAAAATGATTAGCGTTTTCCCTGTGGACTTGCATAAAGTGATAGAGAAAAAAGGGTGACACTTTCAAGTGGGCAGTGATGTCAGGTGCAACATATGATGAATATATGGAAGTGGCAGGAATATGCACCAAGGGCTCTGTACCTCTGTACCATGCTATAGCAAACTTTCAGTGCTCCTTAATGTTCTATCTTATCCTGTTGTGATCCTGTTTGTTTTCAGCTTACAGCCCTATTGCTGTAAAAACAGCACAATAAGTAACGCACAGAAAACAAGCAGGTCAGGGTCAGTTCAGTTAGTTATTCAGTTGGATCCCTTGGCTCTCAGGCCCGTGATTTGTTGTGTGACATTCATTTATGTATTTATTTTGCTCTATAACCTGCTTCTAATGCCTATGCCAAATTGATAAAGGGTTCAGTCTCATGGACAGGGGGTAGAAAAAAATGTGTCCAGAACAGGGTGTGTGTGTTAGTGGAATAATGATTTCCTGTTACATTGCAGGTTCCCCCTTTCTCCTCATAGAATCATAAAACCATAGACTCCTAGGGTTGGAAGAGACCTCAGGAAATCGAGTCCAGCCCCCTGTCCAAACTTTTGTTTACCTCAGCCATGACAAGGACAAAAGTGGAGAGATCCTGATGCCACAAGTGGCTCAGTTTATTGCCTGACAACTTTTTAGTCAGATTCAGAGCATGTGCTCCCCAGAACAGCACTGGTGTATGAACAATAACCCCATCACACAACTTGTACTTGCTGGGCTGGGGATCCCTGTGATGTGACCTATGTCATCAATGACCTTGGCAATATTTTCCTGAACTAGCCCTGAGGATGAGTGATGGGGCTGTAATGCCAGCTAGAGAAATTCTGATGCTATCATAAGCCACAAGATTAAACCTTGTATTCATGTGCTGCATAGACAACAGCTCTGTGTTCAAAGCTGTTCCTTTGTTGGACAACATAATTTACTGTCTGATTCACAATTTTTTGGGGGGGCCTACCACTACAGGACATTTTGCTTCCTGTCTCTTACTCTAACAGCCACCTGTTCACCAACAGTGTGATTTTGTTTACAGTGATGGTGGGAATCCAGAGTGACACCTTGTCAAGTGTTGAGATTGTTTGGGGAGGGGTTACTATACAGGAATAGATCTTAACATTCTTATTAGTGTGGAATGTGTGTGGACTTTAAACTTTCCATTGGCTCTTTGTGTTGGATCTGAAAGAGGAAACGATGGAACAGCTATTTCAAAGCTGCACATTTTTATATTTAAAGTGCAGCTAAACCCACTGACTTATGAAATAATGAATCATTGATTTACAGGTATGGGTCAGATCTGAATACATAGATAAAAACATCCCCTTAAATCTATGCTTCCCTTTACTCCTGCATTTCAGAAGCCTCTTAGAAAAGCCTGCCAAATTTCAGTGATTCTGTTATTGACCATCTTAAACAGTGAACAGGTTGGGAGATGAAGTCATACTGTTTATCACCTAGAAAAGGCTTACAAAGAACAGCAAATGGAGCCTTTTCCCCTTTAAAGTGGCAACACTTTGGCTTCAGTATAAGGCACAAGCTGGGTGGAATCTGTTCATTTTTACCCTGTGGAGTCCTGCAGGGATTATATCAGCAAAGGATCTGGCTGAAAAACCTAGCATTCAGGTGCCACTGGCAGAAAATATCGAACTACTTCAGTCAAACCTGAGCAGCGTGCACATGAGGGAATTTGGGGGAGGAGGAGTTGTTTCCTTGGAAATGCTTCAGCTATGATCAAATTCTGGGGAGAAAAATCTTCCCAAATTTGTTGGGAGTGCATAAGGAGGGGGAGGAGAGTGGTGTAGAAATGTAACTGTTTAGTTCTATGGCAGAAAGTCAGTTAATTCACTGACAGTCTTCATATATCCTTGTGTGTGCCATTTAAAAAAATTTGAATTGAGAAATCCTTTGGATGGTTTGAGTATTGAAAGTGTCTCTATTGTAGTGCTGCTGCTGAGATCATGTTGTTGATCTTGTTTTACAGCAGTCCTGCCTGTTGTGCAGAGTACAGAATGTTCTCTTCTGTGAACTGCAGTTGAACTTCTTCAGCCCACTTTGGTTCAGGAGCCACATTAATATATGGAAAGAGAAAGAGAAACCCTCCCACCCCCTCACAGGAAAAGCCCAACTACCAAAAGGTTTGATTTAATCACAAGCATTAGTATTGTCACTGTTTAAACTTTAGTATCAAAAGCTAAACCATTAAATGTTTTAAAGAACAAACTGTAACCTAGTTTCACAGAGATGGGTTAATGGATTTTCTTTAGTTGTATCTGTTCTAACTAAGCATCTGAGGTTTTTTATTTATTTTCCCACATTTCCCCACATCACACTTAGTTTCTTTTCTAAAATTGGGCATTGAAAATGTGCCTCACTCCACCAGTGACTGAGAAGGGCTTTGCAGAACATAGCAGCTGTGGCTATGGGGAAGCTATTTGAGTATTCGTCCTAATATGGTGCAACTTTTTAAGGAGGGTTCCCTAGGGATAGCTTTGTCCTTTCTTAGGCTATCAATATTGAAGCACTCATGGAAGGTGTACAAGCATCAGAAGAGCTAGAATAGTCGTTTTAACCTGTTGCAGCAGAATGAGGTAATAGTCTGTTGTCAGCATTCCATTGGAACTCTGGGACATAAGATTACTACGGATCAATGTAACCCATACAACCAGTGGGTATGATTCTCTGTCTCAGGTAATGACAGTCAAACCACTTACAGAGAGAGAAGGTGAATGAATTTGCTCTACAGCATTAGCTGATAGGCTGCTGGCTTTTAGCTCAGGCTGTAGAGGCTCATGTACTAGGTTCCAGAGCTCTCAGGTTCGAGTCTGCCTGTTGGCATTACATCAGCACAACTACATAGCAACTCAGCTCTCTTTTAAGAGGTTAATTTAAACATAATGTGATATGCAGTCCACTAAACAGAAGTAATATTTTTATGGTTAATTGAAATAAATCTGCATCAACCTTAGACTAACTAAAATCTCTGCCTCCCTCTCTGACATCTCAACATAGCTAAAAGAGAACTCCTAATTTCCTCAGATCTCCCTCGCTCCAAGCTTTCCTCACTACCTTGTTTCTTGATCACTGTGGGCAACATCCAGTGCTTAATTTGTAATGAAATAGATACTGGAGCTCAAGCAACTTTTTTACAAGCCTGGAGGTGCCAAGGCTATGAACTGCTAAGCCGAGAGGTGCTGGGGCAAGTGTTGGCACAGATTAAGCACTGGTAACACCATCATCCTGTGTGTCTGTCACGCAAACCCATAATGCATGTGTCATCTTCAACTTGAACCTGTCTCTAGGTCCTTGCAGTCAGGCTGTGTTTAAGGTATCACACTTCAAGATAGAGGTATCGCTTCTCAGCCTATTCAAGGCTAAGATCAAGTGTGGAGGAGATATGCCTATGCTAGCTCTTATTGACCTAACATGCTAAAAATAGAGTGTAGCTACAATGGCACAAGGTGTCCCCACCACTTATGCTGTCATTGGTACACTATTTTTAGTATGATTGCTCAATCAGAGATTGCATGAGTATGTTGTCTTGAGTGGGAAATTACACCTCCAGCGTGAAGCATAGGCATATACTACATCTTTTGCTGATTCTTTCTGCATGATATATTTAAGATATAGCCTTTCTTATACATTACTAAAACTCTCTCTTCCAGGCTTATATCATCTCATATCTCAATTACTGCACCATGCTTCTCTCTGGCTGAGAAAAATGCAAACTTGCCCCACTTATAGCCATTTAGAATGCTGCTACAAATATAATTTCCCTCACCCATTGCTTTGAACACATCACCTCTTTTTTTTTAACCCTTCACTGGCACTCTCTTTTTTCTGTTCCATTAACAATAAATGACTTGTATTCACTTGCAAGGTCCTTCAGGGTTTTATCCATACTCCACTTACAGTTTTTCACTTACATTTGAGGTATTAATGCACCTTTATTGGACTCATGATTTCAGCCTCCACTGCTCAGTTGTTAAATTTTCAGATAAACACCTTCCTACTTTCTCCTATGCTGCACCACTCGTTTGACAGGAGCTCCCTATAAACAAAGATGAAATTTTTCAGAATCACTGAATTGCATGTTCCTCTGAGAAAAGTTTCAACCAAAAAATGTCACCTAATTCTAATTGCAGCTACCTTCAACAGTTCTCTGCCAAATTCTCTTCCCAATCAGGAGATTCAGGAGCCTTTATTTGCTCCATTTTTGCCAAATACTGATTGCTTCTGACTCCATAGCTTGACAATGTGATACATGCACACAGACCAGTGAGTGGGTGCAGTACCTTGGGCCATGACTTGCCTACATTTTGGTTCACCACAACCCAGCTCCGGGCATGCAATCTGCTGGTGCCAGGTCCAGAAGGGGGTAGGGCAATACTGAGGCAGGGTGGGCCCCACTTGCATGCTGGTGCAAGAGTCTGTGGGCCTTAGAGGGGAGCTGGGCCCACCCCCTCAGACAGGAGTTGCAGCAGTGTGAATGTAGTACAAGCTTGGTCTCCATCCTTCCCCTGGCTCCTCCCATCTCCGGGGAGGAGGCAGGTCTGGACCCCCTTCCCATGCATGCCTTCCCACTCTAAATGATACTCCACAGCCCCTGGGTACTCAAGAGAGCTGGAAAGAGAATTACCTTTGTTTCCAGTTTATCCCCTTTCATATAAAATAGGTTAGGGCCACAGAGGGTTAATATTGGTGTTATATGGCAGAGGTCAGGCTCCACTGACTCCAGCAATCATGTTGCATTAGGTTGTGGTCACTGTTGCTATGCTATTGGGTTTCACAGTTGCTGGGCTTAACAGCCTGATATTACCAAGAGTGGTGGTTGAGCTGAGCAGCTGTGTAGTCGTTGTCTCTCTTTCTGCCAGATTCGTTGGGGGCAGATCCCCAATCACAAAATAAATTATATGGCACTATATTTGCAGCTAGATGGTTGCTATGGTGACAACAAGCTGATGCACCCAGAGGAACTGTAAGAATGGATGGAGTACTGTCTCAAGTTTATTACCATGTAAACAAAAAGACATTTTTTTAAAGAAGCCTGAAGAGCTTCTGCCTCTTGCCTCAACCTCCCCCTCCTATGCCTCTCTTTAGCTGTCATTTAAATCCAATAATGTCAAATAAAGGAAAGGTTGTAAGAACTGTAAGCTCCTCCTAAAGGAGAGTCCCTATGGGTACTCACCCTTAGGTGTTTGGGTGCGGCAGCTCTCAATCTGGCCATTGGAAGATAAGCCCTCGCTGTTGTGGAATCTAACCATGCTCCAATGAACTTGAGGGACATTTGCGGAATGAGTGAGGATTTTTGAATGTTCGTTATGAGACCTAGGGCTGTAAATAAGTCTCTTGTAATGTGATTGGGTTGTAGCGCTTGATGGTATGTAGGTGCTTTGATTAGGCAGTCGTCCAGATATGGAAATATCCTAATGCCCTGGTGATGAAGATAGGCTGACACTACGGACAGAGTTTTGGAGAAAACTCTGAGGGCGGACAAAAGGCGGAATGGGAGGACTTTGTATTGAAAATGATGGTTCTCTATGGTGAACCTGAGGAAATGTCTGTGTGCAGGATGTATTGTGACATGAAAATATGTATCTTGTAAATCGAGGTACGTAAACCAATCTCCCACATTCAGGGCTGGCATAATAGAAGCTAGTGTCACCATCTTGAATCTGTTTTCTGAGATGTCGATTGAGGCGACGGAGATCCAGGATGGGTTTCCATCCTCCTGATTTGTTCTCGGTGAGGAAATATCGGGCGTAAAATCCCCTGCCATGGAATTGTTCTGGCACTCTCTCTACTGTGCCAATATTGAGAAGACGAAGAGCCTCCTGCATGAGGAGTCTTGAGATGGGTCCCTGAAAAGGGATGGGGGCGCGGGAGAGGTGGGTGGTGGAGAGAGATGGGGTATAGTGTAACCTGAGGTTATCAACTCCCGACCCAGCGGTCAGTGGTGATGGCAAACCCTTTGTTGTAAGGGCCGTAAGCAATGGTGAAATAGCTCCCGGGTTTCTGATTGATGTGTTAGTCTGTAGTCCCTCGACTATACTGTTAAACTGGCTGTTTATTGTTGTGCTGGATGGGTGCCCTGTTTGATTGTGGCCACGGTCATACTCATAGCTCCGTACTGGCCCAGACAAACATGGCTCCCGCTTCTAATACAAATGTCCCTGAGACCACCATATCATTTACTGGAGAGCCCAGACCTCCTGATACAACGTGGGAAAACCATGATACACCCTCAAATCGACTGACTACATCTTACAGCCTGGCTCCTAGCTGGTTCCATCAGACAGAGATCATCTGCTCTCAAGGCATCAAGCATGTCTTGTTGCACAATAGACGCGACTCCACGTGAAAGACTTACCTTAAGTGGTGGCGATTCTACTCTTGGTGCAACGACAACAGCTGTGACACTATGACACTTCCAATCCATCGTATTTTGGACTATGCACTAAACCTTCAATGCTCCAGTCTTGCCATACCATCCATAAGGGTCCACCTATCGGCAATTTCCACCTTCAGACAACCAATAGAAGGATACTCAGTATTTGCCCATCCCATGACCAAAAGATTTTTTAAGGGACTCACAAATCTTTATCCTATGCAGAGAAGTCCCCCAGCACCCTGGGATCTTCAATTAGTCTTGGACACTCTTACATGTCCACCCTTTGAGCCGATAGCCACCTGTGACTTTCCCGTAGTTACCATGAAAATTATCTTCCTTCTAGCCATCACCGCAGCGCGAAGGGTTGGTGAACTCACAGCTCTTTTGGCTGACCTGCCTTACACGCTCTTTACTAATACTGGAGAGATATTACAGCCACATCCGAATTTCCTTCCGAAAGTGAACTCGGAATTTCATATTAACGAACCAATAATACTTGCTACCTGTTATCCTAAACTGCATGCCTCACCTTATGAGGCTTGACTTCATATGCTAGATGTTCGGAGGGCCTTAGTGTTTTACCTAGAGAGAACACGACCCTTCCAACAATCACAATGCCTATGCACGGATGAGTGATCCAAGGATCGGCTGTTATCATTGCAACATATTTGTAAACTAATTGTGAAATGCATAGCATACTGCTACTCGCTGTGCCATAAAACAGTACCTGCCTTGATACATGCACATTCCACCAGAGCGACAGCTGCAACCACAGCCTTCTACTGAGTCATGTCGCTACAAGATATTCGAAGAGCGGCAACCTGGTCTTGGGACGTGACATTTGCAAAACACTACGCAATTGATGCCACTGTCTGGGACTCGGTGCTAGCATCGGCAGTGCTTTCCACAGTGCAGAGCTCCTGACTCCAATCCCTCTTCTGTAGGCCAGACGACAGCTCGGTACTCACCTATAGTGGAGCACCCACAGGGACACTGCCCGAAGAAGAAAAGGAAGTTACTCACCTTGTGCAGTAACGATGGTTCTTCGAGGTGTGTGTCCAAATGGGTGCACCACGACCTGCCCTCCTCCCCGTTCGGAGTCTTCTCTTATGTATTTCAGATGTACCCAATTAGGAGGAACTGGCAGGAGCTGGACTGCGCGCAGCCTCAGAAATGGCATGAAGGGCATGTGCCACTGCTGTCCGGCTAAACCACGGCTAATGAATCTTCGACCTGTGGCGCTGGGACGAGCCTGACACCTACAGTGGACCACCTATGGGGGAACACACCTCGAAGAACCATCGTTACTGCACAAGGTGAGTAACTTCCTTTTCTCTGCATCTTTACAGCTCTGCATATCTAATTACACTGTACTGCTCGCAAAATGTACACTTCCTATTTTTGAGCAACTATCACACTTTGACAGTCTTCCTGATGACAAAAAAGAATAGTTTATGGCCAGTATAAATGAGGGCACACTGATTTCTCTCACAGCATTACAGGCTGTGTTAGATGCCTCAAAAACTTCATCCCGGTTCATTGCGACGGCTGTTGTGATGAGAAGGTCATCATGGCTTCACCTCTCCGGTTTTCCCCATGAGGTATAGGCCATGGTTGAAGACCTTCCCTTCCAGGGGGCCAAACTGTTTGCAGACATCACCAATGCATTGTTCCACTCCCTCAAGGACTCACGGGCCATATTAAAGACACTCAGTATCCACGTCCCTGTGCCAAAATGCAAACAGGAAAGATATTTTCCACAGCGATACAAGACTTCGCATTTTACTCAAGCTCAGAAGCATTTTGACAATACAAAGAGGCAACGGCAAACCCAATGGAAGCAAACCCCTGACCTGCCCTTAACTTTGAGACAAACAGTTTTAAGAGTCTGACAACATCTCTTAGCTTAAGGCAACCTCAGCCCCATCAGTTATTTCGCCAGCATCTAGTACCTTTCTACCATCATTGGTCTTCCACCACGACCAACAAGTGGGTACTCGACATTATAAAGGGTGGATACTGTATCCCCTTCTCTTCTACCCCCTTCTCGCATCCATCTTCCCTTTCCCTCTTCAGGGACCCATCTCACCAGAGCATTTTACTCCAAGAGATAGACCATTTGCTTTGCCTGAGCGCCATAGAACCCGTACCTCATTGCTACAGGAACAAAGGGTTTTATTCCCATTTCTTCCTCACAACAAAGAAATTAAGGGGATGGAGACTGATTCTCAATCTCGGAAGGCTCAACCGCCATATACAACCTCAGTGGTTCAAGATGGTCACCCTATCTACTATAATTCCTGTCTTTAACAAGGGGGACTGGTTATTGACTCTCAACCTCCTGAACACCTATTTTCATGTATCTATTAATCCAGAGGCCTGTGGACATGGTGCATTGAACACAACATTTGCATACTAGCCCCTTATCTACCGGGCACAGACAATCTAATGGCAGACAGCCTCAGCAGGAATTTCAACTCCAATCACAAATCAGAAATGGACCCCAAGATTCTGCAACAGAAATTCAGTCACTATGGGTGGACTTGTTTGCAACCAGTACCGACAAGAAGTGTCCACATTCTTGATCCCATATGGGCATTGGCTTACACTCCCTGGGAGATGTGTTCACAGTACCCCGGAATGCATCTCTCCCATATGCATTTCCTCCAATCCCCCTCCTCCATCGAGTATTCAACAAAATAAGATCACATGCACATGGTGCTTCATGCACCTTTCCTTTCCATGAAGGTGGCTTTATTGGTGGCCATCACCTTGGCCAGGAGGGTGAGTGAAATTGGTGCACTTATGGCATACCCCCCTTCACTGTATTCCATTCGCCCTCATCCGAAGTTTGTACCGAAGGTAACCACTTTGTTTCACTGCATGAACCTATAATGCTACCTGTCTCTTCCCAAAGCCTCATGTTGATATGAAAGAGGCTACATGGCACACACTAGATGAATGTAGAGCAATCGCCTTTTACCTGGACAGGATGAGACAAATCTGCAAAACACCTAGACTGTTCATATCCACTACAGACAAATCCCTGGGCTTGCCAGTTTCCACCCAGAGGCTGTCTAGATGGATAGTGGACTGCATCCAGTTGGCCTATTTCATCTTCAACCAAGACCCTCCATTACAAATATGTGCACACTCTACAAGGGCCATGGTGGCTTCTATGGCCCACTTCAACAATATATCTCTTACAGACATCTTCAGATCCACTATGTGGTCCTCTGTCCTCATGTTCACCAGACATTATGCCCTCGATACCTCTCCAGGGTACTCATTTTGGACACTCTTCTGGCTGCTGTCCAGGATACTGAATAGCCAAAGCACTCACCTCCAATCATGGGTACTGCTCTGTAGTCACCTAAGGTGGAGCACTCACAGGTACACTCCTCAAAGAAGAAGAGAGGGTGTCAGGGATTCTTCCCCACTCTGGCATGATAAATGCAGAAGTGGGAGCCTGCAAAAGTACCCCAAAACTTTATATTTCCAGGCTTTAGTGTAAAGCTTCTCCCCAAAATCTTAAAACCCTAGATTTTGGGGATTAAAAATTCACGGCCACCACCCAAGTAATAATAAAGAAACCAGGGAGAGACTTCTGGGGAAATCTCAGCCCCAAAAGTAAAACCAGGACACACAAATTAACCAATACAACGTTAATGAAAAGAGAAAGAACTTTTGTTATCACCACAGTATTCCTGTTGCAAGCATAATGACTAGATGGAAAAGTCACAAATTAATATATTCATGGGGGAGATTCCACCATGGGCCAAAACTTAGTTACAAAGTAGAGGAAAACCCATTTTTAAATGCACAGACACCAGATTCCCATTCCCAAACCATAAAACAATAAAACCTAATGGAATTATCTAAGCTTTACCTACTTACAGATAGTGAAGAGTCTTTTCTTGGAGGGAGACATAGTGTCTGTCCCCCTCAGTAGCTGGAGAGAAGTTGCCCAGGGACAAAGAAGGAAAAAACCCAAAAATTCCTTTGTCCCAGTTGGAAATTCTTGCCTACATTCCTATTGGCTGACTCTACCTGGCTTAGGTAAGGGACATAGTTAACCCCTTAGTCCCCAGGCTGCTGGCTAACCCTCATGGTCATGACAGAGGGTTACTCACCTTGTTCAGTAATGGAGGTTCTTGGAGATGGTTGTCTCTGTGGGTGCTCCACCACCTGCCCTTCCTCCCCTCTGCTTCGGACATAGTTAATTTATTCTTGGAGAAGGAACGGAGGGGGCGATTGGCTGTGCATGTCTAGTAGCAGCACCATGCGTGCTGTCTGCTCTGCATACGCAGCCTACCGGAGGGTACGGCTACCAAAAATTTCTGAGTGGGTGCGCCGTGGCACCCAAACACCTAAAGTGGAGCACCTGCAGGGACAATTATCTTGAAGAACCTCCGATACTACACAAGGTGAGTAATACTCTCTTAAGGCTTGTGCTGCCATGGCAGGAGAGAAAGTGGCAGTACCAGTTATAACTCTTGAACAGGGTTACTGTGACTGATATAAACACATTTTCTGGTCTTCTCAAGCCACTGTGCTTTGCATGTGGGGTGCAAAATGGTTAGGAATAGCTAGAGAAGACCAGTGAAGAATTACAGCTCGTGAAGACTACACTAAGCTGCTGAGCAGGTATTGGTGGCAATTTGATTGCCACCTGCATCAGCTGCTCCCCACCCCCCATGAAGTTGGTATGCTGGGACAGGGCCTGGGCAGGTCAGGGAGGGGACGGGAGAGCGTATAGTCTAGTGGAGCTTTGCTAGGTCTGACTCAACACTAATGCAAGGTACAAGGGACCTTATGTTAGTGGCATACATTATGGAAGATCCCATGCAGCTTTTTTTCCCTCTACGGTCATGTGTCCCTGAACTAGGGAGCTTCAGCCAACTGGCTGCAGCATCCTTTGTTTGCATCGCCTGAGCTGTCCTTGGACTTAATGGCGAATCAAACCTTAAGCACTGTCTCTAGCCCTTAAAGTCCTAATAGTATAAAAGTTCATCTCTGTGACAGGGGATATGAATATGACCTTGAAGAAAGCATATTAGGAAATAAATGTGACTTTTTCTGTATTTGGGTCATATAATTGACAGTTTTATGAAAGTTTCTGACTTAATTAGAACCTGTCAGAATCTCTTTCTAGTCTTTATTAAGCCTTATTCAGAACCTTTCCGGTGCTCACTTCCGTACCCTACAGCCATCATTAGGTCTTAGTGTTAGTTTAAGATCTTTAGCTTTACTGACAGCAGCTGCATCTGGGCAAAGTCTCCTCTCCTCCAGAGACAGACATGCCTCAGTTATGACTTCTATCTTGGATAAGTAACAAGTGAGCTTCTTTACAATGAGCCGTGTTATGGTGGTTAACTCTAGGCTAGAATTAAGCTCAAACATACCTGGAGCCAAGCTATAATTGGAGCTAGGTGAAGAAAGCATTTTCTTGTTCTGATCCCAAAGAGGTTGAGGTCAGACAGGGTTTGGTATTGAGGTTAAAAGCTGAAACAAGACTAATTGCATGGTAAGGTTATGATATTTTGGACCAAAAGTGAATCTTGGGAATTTTTTTCTATCATTTTGTATTTAAATATTTTAAGAATAGCTGCTCTTATGCTTTTTTTTTTTTTTTTTTTTTTTTTTTGTCACCAGCTAATGTACATGTGGAAAATAAACCCCTTCCAGTTTTGGATCCAATCCAGAACACACACTGAAGGATAGGTTTGAATCTGGGGCTTGAATTTGACCCCTCATTCCCAAATTCCAACAGGTTGACTGTTTGGGTGACTGTGGGTGATAGGGTCTCAGATCCATATGAAAATGTCAAATGTGAGAGGCTGAAAGGTATGTCTCAAGTTGTCAACAGAGAGAAGATGAATAGATCTGCTGGGGGTCATGGCATATATTGTGATGGTGGCTGGAGGAAGCTGGTGTTTGTGAGTGGTATGTAAATGTGAGAGAAATAAGTGAATATGTTAATGTTCCTTGACCACAGTGGGTTGGGGGATGGGCAAGTTTTTAATCTGTACGTGGAAAGCAGAGGAAGATGAGAGCACTAATCTCTTTTTAGAATTGGCTTTCTTATATGTAGCCCTCGTATGGCTCATGCTGAGAATTGTAGAATTATGATCTGAGATTTAGGGTGTCTCAGGAATGCACGTGTAGACAGGTCAATGATACCAAAGGTGTTTGACAACCTTTGACAATGATACCAAACCTTTGACAATGATACCAAAGGTGGTCTGTGGAACCTTAATTTTGACTTTCCTGATATTTTTTTAAACTACATTATTCTCCTTTAATAAAGCTCTCCTTTATTGTCATCATAAATTATAATGATGGTTACATATCTTAAATATTTCTTTGATTAAACTACATGGATAGCTTTGTTTCATAGTCTAATAAGCAACGTGTTATTTGAGGCAGGAAGTTCAAATTCTCCTCTTCAGGCTCTCTAGTACCTAGCAGTTTGTCTTTTGACTCTAACATATACATTGTCATTTGTACTCATTGTTGTCAGTGGGTCCTTGGGATGTTTGGATCTGGGTACAGGGAAACTTGCTAGTGTTGTTGGTATAGCCTATATATATATTGAAATAGACCTATGGGTACAGGAACAGTGGCAACCAATGCTGGCATTATTTGGAATTTTATTAAGACAGATTGTATGCTATTCTCAGAGCCAGTAAAGGCACCAGGAACTACTGAGTGCTTAGTACTTCTGAAAAATCAAGGTACTACTTTAGTTGCGTGATGCCTGGTCTACACTAGGGCTACGCCTAGACTGGCCCCTTCTCCGGAAGAGGCATGCAAAGCAGGCAAGTCAGAATAGGGAAATCCGCGGGGGATTTAAATATCCCCCGCGGGATTTAAATAAACATGGCCGCCGCTTTTTTTCCGGCTTGGGGAAAAGCCGGAAAAGAGCGTCTAGACTGGCGCGATCCTCCGGAATAAAGCCCTTTTCCGGAGGATCTCTTGCAAGTAGGAATAAGAGATCCTCCGGAAAAGGGCTTTATTCCGGAGGATCGCGCCAGTCTAGACACTCTTTTCCGGCTTTTCCCCAAGCTGGAAAAAAAGCGGCGGCCATGTTTATTTAAATCCCGCGGGGGATATTTAAATCCCCCACGGATTTCCCTATTCTGACTTGCCTGCTTTGCATGCCTCTTCCGGAGAAGGGGCCAGTCTAGACGTAGCCCAGAAGTTTAGGTCAAATTTAGTTGCAAAATAAGGTCAATTTTCTAAACAAGCCTTTTCCATTGACTTTAAGGGCTGCTAACGTCAGTTTCAGCACTTCTGTTTTATGTGAGGAGAAATGCTAAATTCAACCTTGCAGGGTTGTATTTACAGTAGTGAATGCACAGCGTTATGAAAATCGACATTCTTGGCCTCTGGGAGGCATCCCACAGTGTTGCACTGTGACTGCTCTGGCTAGGACTTGCGACTCTATTGCTCTCCAGGTGAACAGGAAAAGCCTCAGAAAACTTTAAGTTTCATTTCTTGTGTGGACAGTGTGGTGAACACACCTCAGAGCATGCAGCACACCTGAGCATCTCATCTAACCATGAGTTCAAGTCCCATGAGCTCCAATTCCCAGTGGCACAGACGAGCACCAGCCTGGAGTGTGAAGGAGATCTTGTATCTCATCGAGGCACGGGGAGAAGAATCTGTTCTTGTGGAGCTCTGAGCGAGCAAATGAAATGCAAATATCTATGTGAAGATTGCAAAGTCTATGGTGGAGAAAGAATACAGCAGGGATGCCCAGAAGTGCCAAATGAAAATAAGGAGCTGAGGCAGTCCTTCCAAAAGACAAAGGAGGCAAATAGACAGTATAGAGCAGCGTTTCTTAAACTGTGTTCCACAGCACACCAGTGTGCCGCAAGGCAGTGGGAGGTGTGCCACAGAGATATGGTGACCGTATGTCCCTTTTTTTCCGGGACAGTCCCGGATTTAAAGACACCCAGAGCTAGCGCGGCGCAGCAGCAACTCCCCACCTCCACCCAGCACGTAAGCGGCTCCCTTGGTGCTTTGTGCAGGCAGCCAGGGCCACTGCTGGTGTCACGCGGTGTCCAGAGCCCTGAGCTCCCATACAGCACATGCCACACTCCTCCTAATGGGAGCCAAAGCTGGTGTGGGGACTGGAATGCAGCACTAGCTCCAGACCCAGCAAGCAGTCCTGCCTTGGAAGCAACTGGAGCCAGGGCTGCGGGGACTTCTGGGGTCTGACCACAGACTCCGGCCCCACAAACTGGAAGGCAAAAGGTGGGGGAGGTTCTCGGCGAGAACTAGGGGGAAGGAGGGTGGGACAGGAAGGGGCTTGTGCTTAGGGGAGGGGGCCAGGGCTGGAGAAGAAAGGGGAAGGCATCAAAGGACAGGGTGGAGGAGAGACAAATGCCAGGGAGCCAAGTGGAGACAATGAGAAAAAGGGCAGGTGTCAGTGGGGATGGGGAGGTGGGAGGGTGGAGGGCACAGGGTGATGCTGGGAGAGGAGAGGGGAAGGGCATTGGGGGCAAGAGGAAGCAAGGGAAGAGGGAGGTGCTGGGAAAAGGGTTGAAAGGAGGGGTGGGAATGAAGAAGGCGGGGATGGAGCAAGTCATGTGTGAGAGCACTGGAGCAGAGGGTGGTGAGGGGATGGGCATCAGGGAGAAAGAGGGCAAGGAGGCAGGGGCAATGAGGGAAGGAGGAAGCACCAGGAGGGTGCAAGGGTGAGGGAAGGTGCAGGTGTCAACGAATTCTGGGGGTGAATTAGAAGGGCAGACATCTGCAGGGGAGAGACCAGCACCAGAAGAGAGAGGGTTCAGTGGGGGCCAACTTAGTCCCCTACAGGTAGGAGGATGATGGGAAAAGTTCTTAGAGGGGGTTACTTTGATTTTTGGTCATGTGTCCATCTTGACCCCAAAAGTCAGGGGCATAATAAGCAAAGATCAGGGGGTGTGTCCCTAATTTTGGTTCAGAAAATATGGTCACCATACGCAGAAAGAACAGAGTTCAAATGGCTGTCCTTAAAAGGGGCAAGCTTCCTTTTTTTTCCCTCTCAACAAAATTGTTTGGCGTTCCTTGGTCTTAAAAGGTTTAAGAAACACTGGAGTAGAGCATCACCACAAACAAGTTCCATAAAAGTGAGCTTTCATATTTGTAAGTTTTGCAGCCACTGCTGAGTGTCCCAGTCCCACCAGTCTGTGCTTGTCTGATTTTGTTCCACTGTTTCCAGAGGATTGAATGCTAGCAGCATTTCCAGTTTGCTCATCTCAAGGGCTTGAATGAACAGTGTCTCTATAGCCTCCTGAGATTCAGCCTCTCGCTGGAGTGCCATGCATATGCTCTGGACATACTCCACCATTAGGAGCACCAAAGTAAACATTGTCAAAATGCTTTGATGCACAACCGGATCCATGAGGGGGTCCGTGGTCATGGTGCTGTGGTGTCTACACAGGTAACAAAGGCCAAAAGGGGTGTGAAGAGACTGTTTCCCGTTGGTCTTAAGAAAGCAGGGAGGGAGTAGATGCATTATGGACCGCTGACGACATGAACCCAGAACCACCTGCTGCACAGTTTTGGTCCCAATGTGTACTGAGAGCATAACCCAGAAGACAAAGTGGTGCAGGGTAGTAATAGGTACCCACAGTGCATTGCTTTCAAAATCAACATGCTACCTCTAGCTTTTTTGCATTTTTGCTTACAGTTGGGACATGGACCTTTGACTTTACAAAATTGGGTGGTAAGAAATGAGCCTTAATAAATTCGACCTTATGACCTTATCTCATAGTGTAGTTGTGTCCTGAATATGGATTTATGAACATAATTTTCAAGTCCTAACTTTGTAAATCTTGACACTGAGCTATCTGGCCTATAGAATTTACAAGCACTGTTGTCTACGGGATTTTAAGCTTTCTAAAACAGTATTGTAGTCAAGGGTAAATGTGGATAAACTGTTTTTTCCTACTTCTGCTCTGGGGAATATGGAGATTAGGTTAGATTATCCACTGTTTTTTTTACCTCTACACTATGGTTCTAAAACTAAACCTATTTAGCCCAGGGCATTTATAATCTTCTGATTTGTCTATCAAAGTTTTATAGCTCAAAACTGTCTCTTCCAATTAACCTGAAACTTTAAAAAAATTCTCTTCTGACTTGAGATCACTTAGAAGAAGTTTCAGGCAGGCATGATTCCCACTCGCCCCCGCCCTCCAAGAGAGTTAAAAACAAACCTTAAAATGAGTAGCAAGTTACAAATATGGCGTTCCTACAATGCCTAGTTAATTACATTGGATGGGATTAGTTTTCATGGATACTTTTGGGAGGGATGCACTGAAGTTTGACATAGTAGGAGGACTAATTCCTGTAAGCTTATTGTTGTTAATAATTATAAATAAAAAAAAAAATCTTACTTTTGCTCCTGTAATATTTGCACTCTCCAATATTAAGGAACAGTTTTACATGTCTTCATTTACAACTGCAAATAATTACATGTACAGGCTTCCTTGATTATAGCCACAAATAAAATAGACAGCTTCAACCCCCCATTTGCCCTGGCAAATAGTCCTATCCTTAGTTAATTTGCAAAGGAGGCTAAATTAAGGCCCTTTAAGCAATCGTTCTTAAAATTCCTGTATGAGCCAAGTATCTTTAGCAAATAGAGCACATGACAAGGTAAGCTTGGAAAAGAACAGGATGTTAAATGGATTTATTTTGAACTCTGATTTTTTTGGGTTGTTTTTTGCCCTCATTGCCAAAATCTCTTTCTAATCTCCTCCTCCCCCAGAGCTTTCTCTAATGCTGCACAAATGGGGCAACTTGCAAAAACTCACACGTGCTGAGAAACAGGGAGAATGGAAAGCTCTGCTCACTTAAATATCACATGAAGACAAAATCAAGACACCACCCAAAGAGTAGATAGTAAACAATGCATGATAGGGGCACAAGCTGTTTAGAGAACACTCTTGAAGCACTCTCGGGGCCTGAAAAAGATCAGTATCCTTTGTGCCATGCTGGTATCTGATTTTCTTCTTTATCCTGTCTCTGCATGGGAGAGTGAAAAGACAAGATCATGCAAGACTAGTACTAAAAGTGCCATGATTTGTAATTGTTAATAAAACCCTACAGTGTAATGAAAAGCCAACTCTTAACCAGAAGTTCAAAACCTCAGTATATGTTCTTACTAACTCAGAGAGCATCAAGGACTAGTTAAAAGGCCCAGATTAAATTCTTCTCTTATCTAGTGCAACCCCACTGAAGCTTATGGTTTTGCATTGGTACAACACAGAGGAGACTGTAGCTTCCTTATGACTCTTCTGGAGAAGACCAGAGCCTTTGAGAACAGATTATCACTTTAAAAATGTGATAATTTAAAGGGATCCTTTCAATTTAGAAATCACACTTCTCTCTGAAAACAGTTTACTACTGTTTGTTTCAGGGAATAGCTACATTTGTTACGACTAGAAGAAATTAGGAAAAAATATTTGGTGTTTGGTTTTATTTCCAATTTATTTATGTAGGACCTAGAGTATAGTTAATTTGACTGGTTTCCTTGTATAGTCTGTTAGTTTCCCTCTTTTACAAATCAGTCTTGCATGAAAGACCCTCACATTTCAAAAATTGTTAGGGGAGGACTCCACAGAAGCTGGCCCCTTCAAAACTAATTTTAAATAGTTTTTAAAAATCAATAAGACTTCAGGTTGACAGGTCACTTTAAAATTAGTATACCTAGTTACCTTATAAAGAAACACAGTGGGTCTGATTGTGGGGATCTCATTTAAATTAGGATAACTCCACAGCAATTAAATGAGCAATATGTTGCATGGAAATAAGTGTGAGGAGAATTGGGTTTGTTGCCTTTCATATTTCTAGCAAAGTGCTAAATCCATCATAGCTATTCTTTATCTCCCTCTCCATGTTTTTGTTACCAATGTTTTTGTTTCAGATGTCATTTGAGCATCTTGCTCCCTGTGTGAACTATCTCTACATGAACAATCACTCAGTTGATAAACACACAGTCAAAATCTGCACATCCTTATCAGAGGCTCATCTGAATGCTGTGTCACCATTTCATTGATACAAGTATGCCAGAAGGTGATCTTTAATATGTAACTGACTTGAAGATAAGCATTTCCAAAGGATTATCAGACTATGATAAAAAAGATTTTTAACAGAAAATACAACCAGTTTTCAGACTGGCTAGGCTTGGTGCTTTGCCATATAGCTGATATTGTTCTCACCTTTGATCTTACCTTGAAATGCCTCAATTAAATAAACCAGGCAGCGGAGTGGAAAAGAATCTAGATTCATCATTGAAAGGGTTTTTAGCATTGACTATTATTAAGGTTGCCCAGAACTTCCTATTATTATACCATATTTTCAGTTGCTTATAGACTTTCCAGACTTTAAATGTTTCCCAGATATTCCTGCTAGATATTTGCTTGAGACTGTATTTGCCAAGAAAATGTAATATGAAATGGTTCAACCATTTTTCAGAAAGAGGCTAAAGAAAAAATGTTTTGCCAACATTAAAAGATTCTGGTGACACTTTTGTTGAAAATCTCTAATTCCCCTGTGCTTTGGCTCAGAGACTTGAAATCTGGTGCAGGGCCTTTGTGGCAGGGATGAGTGTTTTGCTATGTGTGGGAAAATTGCCCAAATTTGTCAAATGATAGGCTTTTCAAACTAAAAAACAATTTGCAAATGCTCGGTACAAGTTTTGAGCAGCTAATTTCCATACAATTCCATATGTATTGGGCATGCTTTCTGTCTAGGGGTGAGCAGAACTTTCTGAGCTGCTGCAGGCTCTGGGCACCAGAACTGACAACAGGGAAATGTCTCCTCTGCTCTCAATGACTTCCTGCTGTGCCAGACAGAGTGGAAGAGGAAGCTGTCTGATTCAGATGTGGAGGGAACAAAAGTTGAATGGTGTATAGAGGGGGAGGAGATCTGGATAAGGAACCTGGGATGGGGAGTAGGGGAAACTGGCATTGGAGGCTGGGGAAGAGAGGACTGGGACTGTGAAAGTGGCTGAGCAAGGAGCAGGGGAGCCTGTGCAGGGCCCTGGGTGGGTGTAGTGGCTGGCTCCACACTCCAACTGAGGCTCTGCCCCTTCTTAGAAGGGAGTGGGGCTGAGGCAGCTAGCTCTCTGTATCACCTAGGCGACGGCTACACTGCCGTTCTTTTATAGAAGAGGATATAGACTCATAGACTGTAAGGTCAGAAGGCACCATTATGATCATCTAGCCTGACCCCCTGCACAATGCAGGCCACAGAATCTCACCTATCCACTCCTGGAATAATTCTCTCACCTATAACTCAGATACTGAAGTCCTCAAATGATGGTTTAAAGATTCCAAGATGCAGAGAATCCTCCAGCAAGTGATCCTTGCCCCATGCTACAGAGGAAGGTGAACAACCTCCAGGGCTTCAGCCAGTCTACCTTGGAGGAAAATTCCTGGAGGATATGCAAATTGCGCTCACAGTTGCATATATCTTCTTCTGATTCTTTCTGCAGAAGGGATAAAAAGCCCTGTGTAGACGGGTCCGTTTGTTGGAAAAAACCCCTCTTTAGTAAGATCCCTTATTCCTCAAAAATTGAGGTTTACATTATGGGCTTGCTCTGTGGTGGTATCAGGGTTGGATAGTGAGGGAGGCTGTCCCATTTGTCACAAAAATGGGAAAGTGTGTAGTGAATGAGGCAGAGGCTTGCAGGAAGAGAATGCTGCCCTGGAGAATTGGATTCTATCTCTCCCTCTGCCCCAGAGTTCTTGTGTGATGCTGGGCTAGTCACTTACACTGAGCTTTTCACCCTGTGGGAAGGTCACAAATTGTATATCCATCATTTTCTGGGTACCCAACGTGAAACATGTGGTCTCATTTACAGAAATGTGGAGCACTCGCTGGCACAACTGTAGTCAATGGGAGCTGTGCTTTGAACATATAAAGTGCTATGTAATGCTAAATCACATCCTAGGCTTTTTCCTAACTTAGCACCCAAATCAGTAGATATCTGAATATGAGTTCCTTGTCTGTAAAATGTAGATAATACATTCCCTCTTTATACAGGGCTTTTGTGAAAATAAATTCAAGAATGTTTGTGAAGAATTTGGATGCCATTGTGAGGAGTGCCAGAGAAAAAGGCTATGAGGATATTAATAATTCTATATTCAGAGCAGGGCTTGAATAGTGTGCAATAAATAAGGCTTGGAGGGTCACATATTTTTCCTTGTTGTTAATACTGAATAGCTGTTAATTTTAGTGAGCGCTATCCTTTCTGTGCCCAGGGAAACACATATGTATCATGTAATTAAACACTGTTTCATAATGCATATGCACAAGAGGGCCAAATTAAGATGGCATGGGCAGCCTTAATTTCGACATTTCCTGTTTTTTTTTAAGTGCTTGACCTTGTAACCTTAGTGCATGTGTATTTACTATGAAATAGCACTGGCACATCTCATTATTCCAAACCTTTTGAACTGCTGAAAGCAGAATACCAGGAAACCAGGTATTGCGATGGTCTTCTCTCCCTCAACTCTCTAGATACAAAGTAGCCTCTTTGTTGTTGCTCATTTTACTTCTTCGCTTCATAAAAGATTCTACAGCTGTCTGGGAAACAGTGAGTTGTTCATACTAGAGCAGCATTGTTGTGCTGACCCCTTTCTAGAGTTAGACAAATGGAAGAGGTTCCACGTCATATATAGGCACAAACCAGGACTTTCAAATGCCCCTAAGTGGTTAACTCCCATGGTTATCTGTTTACATATTTAAGGGCAAAATGGCCTTTAAAAATCTGTGTCCAACTCCTACTAATTAGTGAGGGCATACTCATAAACCTTTTATAAGGCCTGGACACCAGCAGGGAAATAAGGCTGACATTTTCAGTGAATTTTATTTTATTTTATTTTATTCAGATTATATTTGATTTCCATGAATATGCAAGCAGGTAAAGTTTTTTAAAGGTATTAATTGAAACAAATAATCTTAAGTGCCAATTGCATAGTATTCACAGAATATGAATTTCAAATTTGTTTTTGCAATTATTCACACCAGAAATTTGAATCTCAATTATTCCAGTCTAGTAAAGGGGATGTAAACATACCATATGACCTATGTGTGTGTGTAGCTTGAATTTCACATACAGTTTCTTGCCCCCCCCAAAGCATGTATTTGCTGAAATCATGTGACATAATTTCAAATAATAAAATTGGAGTAAGTCACAATCTGTTGATGGCATGGACAATTTGTGAACATTATCAAATAAATTACTGTAGTCATTACAAATTATTTGCCACTGCTAATAACTATTTAAAGAGATAACTGCTTGAAGAGTTAGGGAGCCCTTAAATCAGAGATCCCATACAAATGGAAGTGACAGCAAGATCCTACTCTCTCTTGATTATTTCCATGCTTTCCAATGTTGGGTTTTTTTATTACCATTTTGACTAGAATAAACATTGTTTCTGTGATGTCAGTGTAGAAAAAAAGTTAAGTGCTTGTGTATTGCAACACTTAGCACTGGAGAGAGAGGGAGTATTTCGAAATAATTTTTCTAACATGTAAACAATAACCCTCTGGGAAGAGTTGCCACATCTGAGCATATGACATGACCTTTTCAGATGGTATCTGTTCAGAAAATGCTACAAAACTCATAAAGCCACTTGGCCATAAACACAGCAGGTACCTCATACTTTTTCTGTGCATCTAAATACAGGCAAATCTAAGCCAAGAAAGACAATCTGCAATCTGTTTAAAGATGCCATGTAATGTCATATTTATAGAGGCATTTCATCATAGAGACCCTGCAAATCGAATATATCTTAATCAACAGCATGGTAAGAGGCTGACTTCAAAGACAGCCTCTGACCCAAACATACTGGAGTCATGGGAATCAAATTGCAAAGAGAAACTAATATGTTCGTTCCAGGGTGTATCCCAAACCTAGGATTTATTAACATTTTCTCTTCCAAATCTTAACCCTGTCACTATTCTACATTTCTGCCTCTGCTCTTGGAGGCAGTGCTTCTCTAAGACACTATCAGGTCAAGGGACACATGCCTCCTACTTGATGTAAAAAATCAGGACAACGTTTTCACACTGAAGTGCTTAACTTTATATTGACACAGGAGCTGTGGGTGCTCAGCACCTCAGAAAATCAGCTTGCTATAATTTAGGTGCTTGGCTTTAGGATTGAAAATATTGGATTCAGTAAGAAAATAAATATTGTATGTTACTCTAGTGTCTTGATGCATTGAAAAAAGAGCAGGGGGATTGGAAATAAGAAGTAATTGTAACTCTTACCTCAGTGCCAAGTTCTGGTTACGCGGCCAAGTTTACTAGGGTTGTGTAGCTGTAGGCAAGGGCATTTGGCCCTAAATGTCTCTAATAGGCTGGCAGGATCTATGACCTTGAATAGAGATTGAGTGCTCTTATGTTGACCCATGCTGGTGTCCTGAGTTACAACCTTGAAGAAAGCGGGAGAGTAAATCCTGCTGACTCACTGTGGCAGGTGCAGCTTGTAAACCACTAGCATGTAAGAGAAATTGGCAAAGATCAGGAGGTTGTGCAGGCAAACCTAAGAAAAAGCTCGGCTTAAGGGTTAATTTTAGCTTGATATTTACATCCTTTGGCTCTTATCTTAGGTATCCATATAGCCAAATTTCAGGAAGGATATGAAATTGACCTTGTACTTTATTTGGAGCTGGTTGGGAATTTCAGAATGCTGGATTAGATGAGTAAAATGGTTTTGCAGACAGCACATTGCACTGCTAATTTAATGAGATATGGAACTGAGGGTTTATCCTTAAGACCTAATTTTGCTCCCAGTTACAGAGGCATCTACTCTGAGTAATTTGGGTGTCTTCAATAGAATTAATCCAGGTTGATACAAGTTTACCTAAGGAGCATTTAGCCCTTAAAATTGTTCTCTTCACTTCTGTATTCTTGTCTTATTGTGCTGCAGAGAATAAGACATTGCAGTTTCACCCTCTGAACAGAGCTAATTGTTTACCTAAGTTCATCACTTACAAATGTAGTGAGGGTGGCAATATTTTATTTTTTTAAGGTTTTTCTATGTATTAGAGTCTAATCGTCAGCAGAATTGCTACCTATTGCTTTGTTATTTGCACTAGGATAGTGCTTGGATAACCTAGCCCCAGAAATGATGGCTCTGCTCTTGCTCCCAAATACATCTCCCAGGGCATGTCTATACTAGGAAATTATTTTGAAATAACTCCCGAAATAACTATTTCGTAATAGCGTGTCCATACTACAGGGAAGTAATTATTTCCAAATAGCAGCAGCGGAGCATCCACACTACCACTATTTTGAAATGAAATGAGTGTTATTCCTCATGGAAAGCAGGAGTTATTATTTCAAAAACCGCACTTTTGAAATAGACTCCTAACCCAATTTTCCTCTCAGTTGCGTGGCCACATGGCTGGATAGCAGGCTCTCAGGCCTGCAGTAGGGAGGGGTACCTCTCCCCCAGCCCTGGCCTCAGACCCTGAGTTGCTGGGGAGAGGGCTACGGGAGAAGCCCGGAGCTGGCACTCTCAGTTGGAGGTCTTATACCCCAATGCTTTGCCCTCACTCTGACCCCCTCCCACACACCAAACCTCTTGGCCCTACCCATGGCGAGGGGTTCAGAATGTGGGAAGGGGCTCAAGAATGGGGCACGTAATACAATTAATGTTGTAGATGTATGGGAAAAATTAGAAGGAACCTTGCCCCTAACCTCTGGCTAAGTTACTGAATTCCTCAATTTGTGGTTTAAAGACTTCAGGTTTTACCGTATCCACCATTTACACTAGTTTAAACTACACATACCCCGTGCCGCAGAGGAAGATTACAGTTGTTCCACTGGAGAATTGCCAGCCAGCTTTAATCATAATGCACACATGCAAGGAGGCCGAATTAGGATTCCACAACAGACTCCCCCCCCATCTTTTCCCTTGGCCTCATTTTTTGAAACAGCTGATCCATTTTGGCTGAAATTTTCAAAAAAAAACAAAACAAAACAAACCCTTCAGCCTGAGGCAGACAGAGTAGAAAATTCAGACCAAAGCATCAGGGCTGGTGACAGATTTTGCCAGGGCCTGGGCAATGTTTGTGTTGGGGGCTTTGCTCTGGGCTGCTCAGGAGGGGCGGGGCCTCAAGTGGAACAGGTGGGGCTAGGGGCAGTCAGCCTTCAGTGCTACCTGGACTGCACCACACCTCCTCTAGCTAGTCTTTAGCACTGCCTGCACCTTGTCTCATGGGGCTCCAGGAGTGATTTATAGGGTTCAGGGCTCCAGCCGCCACTGCTGCCATGGTAGCAGTGGCTCAGAGCCCCAGGCCCTTTTAAATCGATGGGGTCAGGGCAACTGTACCTCTGCCTCCCCCTAGCATGCTGGCATCCCCGGAAAAAGTTAAAGCTATAAGCAATATAATGGGCTCTTAGAAATGGAAGAGGCAAGCAGTCTTCATGATAGCTGATGCCTATACACTACAGCTCAAATTAGTGATAAATGACATGTGGGGTGTGATGCTGTTATTGGAAGTACACATGGTTGTGGAGTGAGAAATGAAAATTGTGATGAATGTGGAAAATGGCAGTAAAAGGAAAATATTGGATATTTCATCTAACGCTGGTTTTCACAAGGCTAGATCACGTCAATCTGTGTTCACAGACCTCTGACTCTTTTTGCACAAGGCCTTTCACTTCCACCCTTCAGCATTTGTAATTCTAATTCCAGTGCAGTGCTATCAAGGCTCACAGGGAGCAGCTCAGAAATGTTAGGGTTACATCTTTCCCACCTTATGGCAACACTTAGTTGTCACAGAGACCTCATGGCCCACACTGCAGCTCCTGTCCATTTCCCTGTCATCTTCATGAGTATTGCTTCTTCATCCCATTTCCCCCACCTATCCCCAGGCAAGCTGGCAAACAATTTCTGTACTCTGCACTGCCAGTATTCTGCTGCTGCTTATCTTGTGCATTGTCCAGCACAGTTTGAGCTGCTGCTAACTGTGTGCCAGCTGGCCATATGCTGCTCCTTCAGGCCTTCCTGATTACTAGTCATGCCACATTGCTTCAGGTTCCCCACTAGCCTCTCAAATGGGGTGAGCACTAGGGGTGTGTGGTGCCCGGTTTTTGACCAGAATGAAAAGGGATGCTGGTGGCTCCTGTCAGTACTGCTGACCAGGCTACTAAAAGTGTGGTCAGCTGTGCAGAGGGGCTAGGGCAGGCTTGCTATCTGCCTTTGCTCCACAAGGCTCCTAGACATGGCTGGCTCCTCGGGACGGGGAGGCTACGGGGGCTCTGTGCAATGCCCGTACCGTGAGTGCTGGCTCCACAGCTCTCACTGGCCAGGAATGATGGCCAGTGTGAATTGGAGAGTAGTGTCTGTGGACTCAGGCAGCACATAGGCAACTCCTGGAAGCGACTGTGGCATGTCTGGATCCTAGCTGAAGGGGCAGCAGTTCTGAGGTACTTGCCACCTGGCCAGAGCCTGTACCCGGAACCCTCAGCCCCCCCACTTGTACACCAAACCCCACTTACCAGGAGGCATCCCAGAGCCTACACCCCTCCCAGCCAGAGCCTTAACCACTGGGACCCCAATTCCCTTCTCTGTCATAGAGCCCTCTCCTGAATCCTGGGGTGGGGCAACGGTGTTCAGTTTTGTGCAGTTAGAAAATTGGCAACCCCAGTGACTATAGTCATGGTACAGGCTATTCTTTTTATATTGGGGGAAGGATAGAGGAAGTCTCAAAACCGTGTGCTAGGCCTCAGCCTATATGTTCATTCAACCCTGTCTTTAAGCACCCCAATTTCATTATAGGGAGCTAGATAAATATGCCCTTGCGTCTGTATTTCAGAGACAAAACAGTGACATCCAGTGGCCATTCAAACAAAATGATATCCTGGGACCAACCAGGCTACAACTACTCTGCATTCACAACATTCTGTTAGAAAGACAAGGTGCTAGTATCTTTTATTGAATCGATTTCTGTTGGTGAATAAGACAAGCTTTTGAGACACACGGAGCTCCTCTTCCTGACGATTTTACTCACCCCCATTGCCTATTTACAATGTAGTGAGAACTGTCAAGGATTGAGGAACCCAAGAAGGATCTGACCAAAAATAGGTTATTGGGAAACTTGATGGTAGATCAAATTCAGTAGATAAATGCAGTGTGAGGTATAAAATCTCCTACCTGAGCATCACTCTGATGATTAGCTCTTAACTTGCCAAGTTCTAACTCTGTGAGCCTAGCCTTTAAACTGTGTGATGAAGACCCAGAATGAGGGATGGGGCAGGCGAAGAAATTTTATTTCTCTAACTATGTCTACACTATAGGGAAAAGTCGGAAAAAGATATGCAAACTGCAATTTGCATATCTTTTTCAGCTTTTTTTCTGAAAGTGGCTTTTCTGAAATTTGGCCCATCTACACGGGGCCAAATTTAGGAAAAAACTCCTCTTTCAGAACATCCCTTATTCCGCTCACTGAGAGGAATACAGAGCTGCCAAAAGAACATGTTCCCCTTTTTTGGAAACTGTACCGAAAAAGTGGACGCATTCTTTGGATGTGGCAGAACTTTTGCAAGATACCAAAAGCTCTGCAGTCTAGACATAGCCTAACATGTACAGTATATTTTCCCATAATGTCTGCTTAATGGTTCAACGTTTTTATGGTGATAATTATCATTATTATATAGTAAGGTTTGTGTCGAAAAGACATAAATAAGGCTCTGAAATGAATGACATGCACAATTAATATAGTTAACTGGCATAGCCCTCAGAGAAAGGATTCTAATTCATGGGCAGGCATACTCAATGCACAGCAGTGCTTAAAAAATGTGATCAGGACTCCAGGATCTGTCAAGAAAGAAAATGCCAGCGGAAAAGTTACAGTTGCATTATATTTCTATCAGAGGTAGCCACAAGCCGAATGTACTGACTCTCCAAACCACACACAATAATCTTCAGGTGTTTGAGATTCAGGCGCACCTGCCAGTGCTTGGGGCTTCACCCCTGCAGTGTGTGCCTGCTCTAGCCACATACTACATATAAAAGAGCTGCATGTGGCTTTTGAGCTGTGATTTGGCCCTCATATATATAATGATTCACCCTTTCCTTTAGTTTTGATCACCATAGACCAAAAGATGTCTTTAAAAAGTAGAAAGGAAGAGCCTTGACAGTGGGAAATGACACTTTTTGTGGTACAGGCAGTCCCCGGGTTACATGGATCCGACTTACATTGGATCCCTACTTACAAACGGGGTGAGGCAACCCCGCACTAGCTGCTTCCCTGCAGCAGACCAGGGAGACGCGAAGCTAGCGCTCCCCCCCAGATGACCAGGGAGACGCAGAGCAGCTTTTCTCAGCAGACACCTCAGCTTGAGAATAAAGGACTGAGGGAAGTGAGGTTTGGGAGAATAAAACTGAGCTCTGGAGAAATGTTTAGCTAGAGTTTCCCCTACAATATGTACCAGTTCCGACTTACATACAAATTCAACTTAAGAACAAACCTACAGTCCCTATCTTGTACGTAACCCGGGGACTGCCTGTACTACCCCAGCCTTCTCTAGGACAACAAAGTTATCTTAGATTTGATCCCCTCTACGTTGCAAAGAGTTGAGGTTTGTTCCAATATCTCAGCCACAAATAGTTCAATAAGTAAGCGTTATTGGTTTTAGCCTAATTCATATCAACCAAAGCAGAAATGATCGATTAGTAGACATCTCCCTAAAGGCAGAAAAAACCTTGGATAGAATTTTAGCCATGGAAAAAAGGCTTAGTTTAAAAAAAAACTCTCAAAAGTGGAGCCCTGCATGTATACAAAATTTGTATCTGCATCTTTATCCACAAAAATGAGCTGCGGATACCGGCATGGGTGCAGATACACAAGGATAAAATAAGCAGATATCCGAGGATTTGCAAGGCTCTACTCATAACATTAGTTGCCCTTCTGGAACAGGTATTGTAAAAAGAACTAAGGGTGAGTCTATATAGCAAAGTTATTTTGAAATAACTATGCAAGTGTCTACATAGCAATTCCGTTATTTCAACTTATTGCAACTTCTGTAAACCTTAATCTACGAAGAATAACGCCTATTCCAAAATAGCTATTTCAAAATAAGGCATGTGTAAACGCTCCACTTCTGCTATTTCGAAATAGCTCCTGACCAGGGCCATTCTAAGTTATTCTTCCCGGGGCTCTAAATTGAGAGAGCTTATTTCAAAATAGCACGTCTACACTGCAGGGAAGCCTCAAAATTACTGCAAGGTCCAGTTTCCCTAATGTAGCCATGCTATTTCAAAATAACTATTTCGGAGTAGCTTATTCTGAAATAACTGTGCAGTTTAGACGTACCCTAAGTGATCTTAAATAATAAAATGTTAGTAAGAAGAACATTTTGACCTCCAATCCAATTTCTATTTCTTTTTTTTTTTAAGTAAACTTTTCAAATGTTTGTAGTTTTGGCTGTGTGCCTTAGGCACTTTTGAAAAGCTTGCTCTAAGTGCTTTAGGATTTGGGCACAATTTTTTTCAGTAGGACTTATACTCCTAAATTGTATAGAGGTTTTAAAAAATCCCAGCTTTAATAATGTTCATCTTGTCATGCTATGTATTATTTGACTAGATGTGTCTCGTCTAATCCAAGCAAGATACAGTTACTAAGACAAGAAAATGAATATAATTAAGTTGAAATCAGTGGGCCTACCTTTATAAGTAAAATTTTGATCTGGGTGAGTGCAGAGATCAGCCCCTTACTCCAGAGTAAGGTTAAGAAAACAGCAGTGAATACAACTTCACTTCAGCAAGCTACTTAAGCACATTTGTCTCACTAACTTCAGTGGTAGGGATAATTGATTTCAAAGGTACTGCTTGTGCTTAAGAAGCTAGACAAGTGCTTGATAATATGAGCTTGAATACCTTACTGAATTGGAGTCTATTACATAAGATCGTCACTGCCTATTAATATTCCAAGGTCTTAAAGATTAATATGACATTGTAACTGTCCTCTTGGAAAGTTTTATTTGTAACTTTTGAACCTGGAGATTTAAACAAGTCCAGTCTCAGAAAGGTGAATGGATGAGGGTGGCGTGTAAACTTTCTGCCTTCAATTGTTGAAGGCTCTGATTTTGAAGCTGAACTGGCTCCAAAGCAGCCTTTGGTTTCCATGCCCATTTACTTTCACTGAGGGGCTGTGTCTACACTGGGCCACTTATTCCAGAAAAGCAGCCGCTTTTCCGGAATAAGCTGTGAGCTGGCTACACTGGCCCCTTGAATTTCCGGAAAAGCACTGACGATTTACTGTAAGAAATCAGCTGCTTTTCCGGAAAAACTATGCTGCTCCCACTCGGGCAAAAGTCCTTTTTCTGGAAAACTGTTCCGGAAAAGGGCCAGTGTAGACAGCACAGTAGTCTTTTCCTCAAAAAAGCCCCTATCACGAAAATGACGATCGGGGCTTTTTTCCGGAAAAGCGCGTCTACATTGGCCACGGACACTGTTCCGTTTTAAGCATTTCCGGAAAAAGGTGCCAGTGTAGATACAGCCAGGGTGTGTGGAAGCAGGGCAGCAGCAGTTGGGCCTTCTCTTTTGACAGGAAAGCAAGATAGTTTTTATAGTTTCTGAACCAGACGGAGGTTTATGGCTAAAACACAGTCCCAACCAAAACCAGTAATCCATCTGGACGTTTAAATAAGGTTAATTAAAAACAGTGTGTCAGAGCCTAAGATGGTGTAAGACAGCATTGCCTTGACTTCAGTGGAGTTAGGTTGATTTACCAGCTGTGGATTTGGCACAGTATTCTCACAACCCTTGCCACTTGGCCAGGACCTAAATTGGAGGTACTGAAATACCAGGAGGCACTGTTTCCTACTACAGGATGAACCTTTCCAGTTCAGCATCCTGTGGACCTGCCTGGTACCGAACCAGAACATTTGCTGAATCATGGGAGGTCAATATTGTCTGTCTAGCACGGTGTTTCTCAAACTGTGCTCCGCGGAGCTCCAGGGCGCCACGAGACATCTCCAGGGGTTCTGCGAGGTTGACAAACTGGAAACATCGATAAGTACAACACATACAATCAGTGGACTGCTGGGGCTCCGCATACATTTTTACGCATGTAAAGGGCTCCTGAGCCGAAAAAGTTTGAGACCCGCTGGTCTAGCAGCATTACAACGCCTCCTGAGAAGCTAAACTGCTTACTAGGCTCTTAGAAGACATTTGGGGTAAATTAGTGTTCTGGACTGTTATTTAGCTCTGAGAGCCAGGACTGGTACCTGTAAACAAACTTTATGGGACCGCAGTAAACTTGGCCACACCCATAATAAGTGGACATCTGACTAAAATCATGCCGGAGCACGGATGCTGGACCAGAGAGTGCCAGACTAGAGAGGGCCAACCTGTAGTGAGTCAAGAAATGGAACCGGTTGAACGACATGTTACAAAGTTGTTGAGAAGCTTAGCAGTTTTTCACAAAATGATTATTTGCACATAAATCTCATGTGTGCGCAAGGGGGCTCCCTTGTCAAGGTGG
The DNA here is from genome assembly GCF_052426305.1 of Pelodiscus sinensis. Taxonomy (NCBI): domain Eukaryota; kingdom Metazoa; phylum Chordata; order Testudines; family Trionychidae; genus Pelodiscus; species Pelodiscus sinensis. The sequence continues at coordinate 33,970,084 of NC_143057.1, forward strand.
GGGGCAGCTCAGAGCATACCAGCCTGAGCTCCAGTGGTGATCCAAAGGAACTGAGGCTCGGGCCGCTACCGCTGCTACAGTAGCAGTGGTGGCAGCTGGAAGCCATGGGCCCTTTTGAATCTCCAGGCCCCAGGGCAGTTTCCTCCTTTGCCCTCCCCAGGTTGAAGGGCTTGTCACTGTGCAACCAGGAATAAATGATTGGGTATTTCATGAGTGAGCCTTTTTTTTTTCTTTTTAAAGCTTTGCAGTCTGTATGTTGTCAGTCCAAATAAATTCAGAAAAAAAATCAAAGGACTTAGCCAGGATCTGAATTATGACATCAGAGACTAAGTCCTTGCCCCTTTGTTCCTGCGCATATGTTTCCCATATTGCCAACAGTAATGTATGAGAGGGAGTGTCCTCCATGGAGCTGCTACTCCCCTGCTAGCTGTGCTGTCATGGGAACAATCCGTACCGGTTACAGAGCTGACACAAATTACTTTCCCCTGAAGCAATTTGGTAATCAAGGACTAGTTTGGTCTTTGCTGTGATGTCCAGCAAAGACTCAGTAGCATGTTAAACTTTTAAACCTTCACCAATAACTTCTGGACAGCTTCTTTATTATTATAAACAAGGTTTAGCTTTTAAATAGATTTATCACTTAGATAATTCAGAGCAATATTATGCATTAAATGAGAAATAAAATATACACATGATGGTCAAATGACCCTGAATGTTTTCAAGTTGTCTTTTGCCATCATGCCTTGAGTGTCCAAAAGCACACTGCCTTATTTTTCTAAATTATCTCATATGTACTCAACTCTTGTAAATTAGTACTCAGTGGGTTATATTCTTGCTTCTGTTTAGAGCTGGTCAACACGTCAAAGGTGTTTTTTTGCCCTGAAAACTGACCTTTTTTTCAAAGTTTTTTCTTGGGGGAGGAAGGGAAATTCTGGTGGCATTTTTTCAAGCAGCAACATGGAAACTCTTTCCCCACAGGACTCTACATTTCAAAGGTAACGTTCCTTCCATATGTGCAAATATGAGCCTGGAGATACGTTCCTGATTATTACCCCTCCATAGACAGAACCTGGGGCATTTTCACCCCTCTTAGGGTGTGTCTGGACTACAGGGTTTTGTCGACAAAAGTGGACTTTTGTCAACAAAACTAAACCTGCGTCTACACTACCGCTGAGTTCTGTTGACATAACATCAACAGAACTCAGCAGTTTTGTTGACGCTGGTAAACCTCATTTTACGAGGAATAACGCCTTTTGTTGACAGAGTTCTGTCGACAGAAGGCGTTATTGCATCTAAACTGTCCTTTGCGTCTACACTGCCATGTCGACAAAGCAGCTTGCTTTGTCGACAGAACTGAATGTAGTCTAGACGCTCTTTGTCGACAGTATCTGTCGACAAAGCTTCTGTCGACAAAAGCCTGTAGTCTAGACGTACCCTTATAGTCCTGTCTTTCTTTCTGCCTTTCTCATCTGAGAAGAATCAGCCTTTGAACTTTGGAACAGGTTCTTCCCTGAGAATTTGGTTATGCCAGTTGCTGGGAGCATGTGACAAGGATTTTACCTTGAGCCATGTTTAGCTTAGAGCAAATGTTTTCTAGTAACCAAAACTTTTTTCTCTTGTAACCATTTTGGACTTCAAAGAATAATACAAGTGTAATATTTTATACTCATACTCACTTTAACTACAGAGAGAGGTTTAATCAAAATGGATGTTGTTTAACTGAATAGTTAAACAATTAAATAGTAAACTGTTGGATAATGTCCACTCACAAGGGTAATGGACCACATATCTGAAGTGTCTAGAGAAGGCTGGATGGTGCAGAACACTCTTTTGGGGGGAAAAATTGGGACTGCAAATTTGGGGGAGGCATCCTGTAAATAGTAACCAAGCCAGCGTGTGACTGGAGAGGCTGAAAAGCAGCTGGGTCAGAATTGTTGGATCAGAGCTGCAGCTATATACAGCTACCCAAGGCGCACAATGTTAGGCTGTTTGCTGTGAAGCTCCCAACTTGTGTTGCTCACAGAGTATTGTGAGGCACCCACAGTTACAGGCAAGCAGTGCCACAATTCCTTACTGACCTATCTAGGCTATATTGCACCCTGGAATGTGCTAATTTGTTCTCTAGAAAGTAGAGAGGGCGAAAGGTACTCTAACAGGCTAACCCATCCCTTTGCTTGTGTATGAGTGAACTCTGCAGAACAATTACAGAAGAATAGCAGATTTATCCTTTATGCAATTAATTTCCCCCTTTTTTTTGTAATAAGGAACATAGGAATGAAAAGGACCTCCTGGGCCGTCAAGTTTATTCCCCTGCTATGGCAAGCAGCCCAGACATAGAATTAATTTAATAAACTTAAGTTTCATCTTAAAATTAGGTGGGTCAATTGCTCTTCTCTCTACTCCTGTTTTGATTGGTAGAAACGTTCTCTGATTTGGCTTCTATCTAAAATGTAGCAATAGTCATGCTTATACAGTTATTCTTACTAGCTTTTCCCCCATATTCTGCATTGTTATCCTAACTGATAACTGAGGCAAAACATTCATTTAGTTTTTGGTCCATACCTTGTGAGCTTTAATGTCTGGCCTGTCCTTGCTGCCTAGAGTCTCTACTTCTTTTTTAGCTTTCTTGTTCATAAAGGCGAGTGAGCCTTTAATTATTTGTTTGAATTTCTTTTGCAATGTTTAACTTAGTTAGACTTCTGGGAATTTTCACTTTATCCCTATGCTTTTTGAGCTCCAGAGTGCAGTTTTCTTCTGAGTAGTCTTTTCCACATTCCTCAGAGGCTCTCGGTTTACTTTTTGAAATTGGACTTTTTTTTTTTTTGCCTCCACCCATTGTGGTCTGGAGTCCTTCTTCACAAGTTTGTTTTCCTGGTTTGGGCTTAAAATTCCAGATAATTTTCGCACATCTGATTTTATTTCTCAAATTCCTTTAAAATGTAAAATAACTAGTTAGTGACATCAACTGGATTGACATACACAAAGAGTTAAAGGAATTACAAGTCACCCTCTTTGAAAAAGAAAAGCTTAGTTACTGAACTGTGTTTTATTATCCTTCCTTTTAATTAAAACGCAATCCATTTGTAAAACAGGATCACTGCCTGTTGGTCCAGGGACTAGTTGTTGAAGAAATCCTAACTCATTCAGGCATAACTAGACCCTGCCATTATTAGTAGCATTTCTTCTCTGGCCAACAGGTGGGAATTTAGTCTCCCTATTTAAGTGAGTAATTGCTTGGGCAGATATATAGGATCAGGGTGCAGACCTTTAATTCTTAGGAACTGTGCTGCAGCCGCTTCCCCATCTGAGCATTGAGGGACTGCAAAGGAGGCTTCAGGCCATCTTTGCATACTTTGCCCTCTGATCTGCCCAGAGATAGCACTGTTCAGCTTCAGCTGAGAGACCTTATAATGTAAAATTCTGCTGTGACATACTCAGCTCTTCATTGCTATGAGGTGCCATAAGTGGCAATTGGGCCAGACAGGGATTGTATAAATTAGAAAACTAAAACTAGAATGGTACTTGTTTTTTTTATATTGGGGTGGAAGGAGAGAAAATGGCTGCCACTCTGAGAAAAATGTGGGAATGGGTGATAGGTGATGGCTGCTCCTGCCTATGCTGACTCTACTGGGCTACAATTGGAGTAGGGTGTTCAGTTCTTGGCACCATATTTCAGGAAAGATGCAGAGAAATTGGAGAAGGTTCAGAGAAAAGCAGCAAACGTGATTAAATAAAGGCCTAGAAAATATGCCCTGTGAGGGAAGACTGAAAGAATTGGATTTTTTAGTGTCTGAAAAAGAGACAACTGAGAGGAGACACAATACTTTTCAAATACCTAAAGAGGAAGGAGAAAAATTATTCTCCTTAACTGCTGATAGGAAGTTTTCCTAATGTCCAACCTAAACTTCCCATGCTGCAATTTAAGCCCCTTGCTTCTTGTCCTAACTGTAAGGGTGGTTAAGCACTGAAATAAATTACCTAGGGAGGAGATTTTAAAGAGCAGGTTAGCCAGACATCTGTCAGGAGGGATGATCTAGATGGTGCTTGATCCTGCCATGAATACAGGGGACTGGACTTGATGACCTCTTGAAGTCCCTTCCTGTTCTGATATCCTATGATTTGCTCACCTCCTCAGTCCTGTTAAAACCACTCTACTCATCCATTGAACCCAGCCTTAAAGGGGTAAAAGAAGCTCACTGACCATACATAATGCACCAACAGAATTTGGGATCCAGGGAGGGGAACTCGCATAAGTCCTAGTCTCAATCTCTGTAGAGGTTTCAGACATTTTGCTCTCTGGGGAGGATGCCCAATGTCAAATCTCCCATGATGAATGAAATAAGTTTATCTAGATGGACTGATGGCTATGAAGTCAAATAAATGGAGACTCAGTTTCATTTTGGGGGTAAAGGTGGGAAGTGCTGGCTCCTGTTATGTGCAATATTGTTTTTGGAACACACATCATCAGGGAATAGCAAAAAAGCAGAAAGTACTTTTTTCTAATGTCTTCAGATGAGATGCTGTACGTATTGTGGCAGGCAAATGGAAGAGGGAATGTATCTATCTGTGCATACTCTTAGAAGGGAGCAAACAGGCAACTGTAGCTCATGGTAATGACCTGCTGGGCAAAGGCCCAATTGTCCAAGACCTACTGCAGATCTCAGTTTAAGCATTCCCCTGAAGTGTCAGCAAGTGGAATCTGTGTGAAAAATAAGAAATGAAATTGACCATCTAGTTTCATTGTGCAGGCTGAGTGAAGCACAGAAACGTTTTCTAAAAGAACAGCACAATCCAGCAGCTACAGAAAAGTCAGCTAGATTTTTTTGATGTCATTGATATCAAAGGTAATAGCTCTGTCAAAGTGAAACACTGTTATTTTGTCTGGAATTTAAAGGGACATTGACTGTCTTTCAGAAGAGAAACTTCAGCTCTATAAAACAGCAAAAGAAAAGCTAATCACAGGTACAATGTAAAAACTTGTTTGCATACAAGAGTACTTTATGGACCATATAAACTGCTGTCTAGGCATTAGAAATTCATGTGTCTGCAACCTATTTCATGCTTCGCTACAGTTTGTAAGGAAAAAAAAATCCAAAGGAAAAAAGACAGGGAAACGAGAAATCCCATGTAACATTTCTGAAGAAGGACTTATATATTACTATTAAAAGCTTCAGAGGGGTAGCCAAATTAGTCTGTAACTGAAAAAAACAAAACAACTAATAGTCTAGCAGCACCGTAAAGACTAACAAAACATGTAGATGGTATCATGAGCTTTAGTGGGTACAACCCACGTCTTCAGATTAATGGAATATTAAAAGTCCTGTTCCAAAATAAAAAAGGGATGGGGAGGGGGAAGAAAGGGGGGAAAATAGTGAGTTAGAGTGTTCATGTTACAAGAAGCTGATAGAGAAAATGTGCAAATTGTTCTTAAGTACCCATTGTTTGGTTGGTTAAGTCATTAGGATGTGGAAGGTAGTGTGCTAGCCATACAGGCCCTGATTCAAAAGTTATTTACGTTAATAAGGACAGGAGACTTTCTATTTATTGTTTTTCCATATGTCGATTTCAAAGTACTCCACACAGAAAGATGAGCATTGTTATCCTTGAGCTTCAGAGGGATAGCTGAGTTGCAGACTACCAGGAAAAACTTAAAAAACAACAAATAGTCTAGGAGCACCTTAAAGAACAGCTGTACTTGCGCAAAAACTTGCAGAGTGTCTACACAGAATGCGTGTTCTTGTGCAAGTAAATTTACAGTACAGGTTGGAAAACAGGGCCTCTTCTGGAAGAGTTATTCCTCTCCCCACAAGGAATAAGCCCTCTTGTGCAAGAGCTCTTCCACAAGAAGGCAGTGGAGACAGGCAACATGAATTTATTGCGCAAGAAACCCCTATGGCTAAAATGGCCATCAGAGCTTTTTTGCACAAGAGAGCGTCCACATTGCCATGGATGCTCTTACGGAAAAGCTCATGGCAGTGTGGACACACTCTTGTGGAAGACCTTTTGCACAAAACTCTTCCACAAAACAGTTCTTGTGCAAGAAGCCGGCAGTGTAGACCTAGCCTAAGGGTATGTCTACACTTGCACCCTCTTTCAAGAGAGGGATGCAAATGCAGCTGAGCGAAATTGCAAATGAAGTGCGGATTTGAATTCCCCCATGCTTCATTTGCACAAGCTGGCGCAGCTGCGTGGCTGGTGAGCGGGGCTTGCTGCTGCTTGGCAAGTCCTGATTATGCAAATACAGTGCAACAATATGCTAATCTGCGCTTCATTTGCATAGACTTTTGCTCAAGAAGGAAGCAGTGTAGATGTAGCCCAAGTGATTAACTTTACACTTCCAAGTTTTGCCCTAAATATTTTCTTCATCTTCTCAGAAGACAAAACTGAAACTGAGGTTAAAAAATACATCATTCACCACTTTTGAGACTAACAAATAATTTTCCCTTGTTGTGGACATCTGCATGCAACCATTTGTGTATGTGCACTGATTAGCTGACATTGGTCTCTAAGGTTATTTTCAAAGAAAATTTACATATGTAACACAGAGCCTTCAACATTTCTGACAAAGCTTCTGAGTTATATTGGAATAGCTATAGCAGTTCATTGACTCAGCAAATAAGGAAAAAGGCTTGGTCTGTACTGATAATTCCCACTCAAATAAGTAATTCTTGACATTCACCTCATCAAACAGCGGACAGCCAGAGTCACCTGCATTGTTCAAAAAAGGGTAAAATTTAAATCCTTGCACCTGAGCTCTTCTGAACCAATAAAGGCTTTTATTGTGGTGGAGCAGGTTGTGTTTTCACTCTCTCAGGAGTTCTGGTAGGAGAAGGTGGCTTTAATTCCGTAACAGAGGTTTTTTTTTTTTTTTTTTTTTTTTTTAGGCGATTGCAGCAGGGCTTCTCTGAATCAGCACATTGTTCCTTCTCGTGCAACTTTTTGGAATCTGCCAGTCACAAGGCACCAGCAAATGGGTTGCTATGGTATCTTACCTTGCTGAATCATTCTTCTAGGGTCTGTGCCCACAAACTGATACAAAACTCTGGTGTATGTGGACCAACAGGTGCTTATGAAAACGTGGTTAGGGCTTTCCTGAATACACCTGACCTTAGAGAAACAAAGTGGGTGAAGTAATATCTTTCTCATCCACAGCATTTGGTGCAAGGAGAAAATTGCCTCATCCACCTGGGGGCTCTAATAGGTTGGGACAGAAATGGCTAGAACTACACTGCATACTCTTAACCTTATTATTCTGCTGAGAAGGCATCTAACTCAGAGGAGGGGAACCTTTTTTAGGTCAGGTACCACACAAAAAACAAACCCCAAGTTCCCCTTGTGCACCTACACTCTCGGGTGGAGCCAAAAATTTGGGGTGTGAGATCTGGATGGGAGAGAGGGTACAGGAACAGAGTGGGGGTGTGGGACTGTGGTTGGGAGGGGGCCACAGGGCTGAAGTACCAGCTCCCTAATGCTAGTGGAGGGAGCCCTGAGCTTTGGGGGCTGGGTCCCAGGGAAGCTGGGGGCTGTAGGTTCTTTACCACTGCTCTTCATTCTCATGACTGGTCAATACTAAGGTTACACAGTAGGGGACAAAACATTTCACTTTACAAATGAGCAGGCACAGTTAATAAGGATACATATGGCTTGGCATCATCTGCTCCCCTTCTCCCCCCAAACACAATTAGTCAAGCCTACTCCATACTTGTTCCTAGGCTCATGTAGGCAGTACAAAGCTAGAGGGTGACTCCATGCTGCACCATTCACTTTTGTTTTGTAAATCAGCTTTGTTTATTTTTCTATAGCCTTGTGGCTCATGATTACAAGCATTTGCTATTTTTGCTAGCAGTAATAATTAACAGTAAATGATACTATTTCATGTAGTCAAAAATAAATGCTCTTTTCCACTTACATACAGCTTTTCATCTGCAAAATTCCAAAATACATGAAAAAGGTGGACAAAAGTTATTTTTAGAGATGGGAAACTTAGGTACAGGAATTAAGTAAATTACCTAAAATGAAATAGCAAGTTAGTGACACACATGGGTGGTGGGTGAGGCCCAGCTCAGGAAGGCGGCCTTCCGCTCCATGGAGTCCAGGCCTGCCCAATCCTTGCTGGTCACCTGGTGCAGCCTTCCCTAGTGGCCCAGGAGCGTAGGCAGTTTGGAGAAGGCAATGCCTTCACTTGCCTACATTGCCCATACCCATTACCCCCTGGCTTCCTCCACTCTGCTGTAAGGCATTAAGGGTATCGTACATCCGTAGAGTCTCTGTAAGCCTCCTTTCTGGTTTGCAGTGTTGATCCCAGAACATTGTTTAGAATCATGAGGTTAGGCAGAACCTCACGGGCCATCTAGTTTACCCCCTTATTGAGATGCATGATTTGTTGTATCTAAACCACCTATGACAGATGGCTATTCAGCCTCCTTTTGAATATCTCCAGTAAAGAAGCTTCCACAACCTTCCCAGGCAATCTTTTCCTTTTTTCTGTTTTTTCCATTAGAAAGTTTCCCCTTACATTTTTATCTATATCATCTGCTATGCTATAGTTTGTGGCAAAAGATAACAAGAGGCAATGGATTCAACGGGCAGGACATTTTTAATAGTAGCCTTTTAAGTATCTGAAGACCACTATCATATTTTCCCCACCCATCTCCTCTTTTCTAAACCTACCCAGTTCCTTCAGCCTTTGATCATATGACTTGCACTTCATCCTTTTGTTGCTTGCCTCTGAATCTTCCCAGTTTCTCTACATCCTTTGATGATAAAGGTATTGTCCTGAGGTTTGTGAAAGCTTGTCCAGTTCACTAATAGAAGATGGTCCAATAGGAGATGTTTCCTTACCTTTCTTCATTGACTCTGGCTACAGTATGTGGGCCATATGTAAATCTAGCAGTACCTGTATCAGAGGACCTAACAGAGTTGAACTAATAAAGAACTGCAGGAAAAGGTGTCTAATTTTTAAAAATCTATGACCAGGAGCCAGACTTGGTTGTGAGAGCTTTTAATCCAGTTTGATTTTTTTGTATTGGATATATAAACTGCTCTGAGGGAGGATACTTCAGTTATAGCCAAGGCTGACATAAAAATAGAAGTAAAACAATCAGACTTTATTTGGAGAAAGGCAGCTGCTACTTGCCTCATTGTCCATTGTGATGTTGGAAACAGATGACAGCAAATAAATACACTGAAAAGCTGTAGAAATGTTTTGAACAACATCCTTTTTTTTATTGCAAAACATTTTGTTACAGAAATTTCAGGAAGTTCTACTGCAGTAACTTCAACTTCTGTTTTTTTTTTATTATATATCTAACGACACAGTCTAAAAGTGCATTGTGAATCCAGTAGACTCTTAAAAAAGAACTATTTTCCCTAGTAATATATATATATATATTTGAATAAATCAAAATTCAAAACCTTCATATTTATAGGAATTCATTTAAAAATGGCATTTTAATTGTTTCCCCCTCCATGTACAAATGATTGGTATAACAGTTACAAATGATGACTGAGATACTATATCATTACATAGCTATTAGTACAGTAATATTGCAAACACTGTTCCAGACAGCACTAGCAGCACGTAGCTTCTCCTCACATTAAACAACTCGCAGGGTGGAAGAAGGACATACCTTTAATATAGCTTACTGTTGTGCACACATACTGCCATTCCTCTCTACTATCATATAAACAAAAGTTACCATTCTCCACCAGCAACAGCAGCAGCAATACCATAACCAACCATTTCCCTCAAGAGAACTAGTTGTCTGTGGAACCCACCTGGTAGAGCTGAAAGGAATTATCTGCTGCACTTTCATTTTTAACACACTCTCTGTGGGCAGTCTATGGAATAAACCACTGGGCTTTCCTGACTTCAGTTCACTCTGTCCTTAACCTCAGTATTAATGTGTGTAATGGCTGGAAGTGGCATAAAGTTGGAATTGCCAAGCCCAATTCTACTCTCTGTTACTTCACGGTGAATACACAGTAACTCCACTGGCATCAGTAGACTTCCTGCAGATTTACACCAATGTAATAGGCATCATAATCTAGCCCAAGGATGGGCAATAACTTTTATGGGGGGGGCACTTCACCAATGTTGGTAGTGGGCACAGGCCAGCTGCAAGGGAGAAGTTCCCTATAGGCACTGTGTGCAGTGGGAGAGGGAGAAGAGACTTTGTGTGCTCCCCCGTGGGGCAGGGGAGCAAGGGAGGTCTTTCCCCCTCTGCACCACCCAAAGTACACGGTGCCCAGAAGAAACTGCCAGACATTTTGAACAGCTGACAGTTCCCTCTGGTGCCACATGCCCCTGATGGGGAGAGGAGACTTCACCTGATTGGCCTGGGGAAGGGGGAGCGCGCAAAGTCTCTCACCCCCACCCTGCTGGGATGTGCAACACCTAGAGGGAATTCCCAGTTGTTTTGAACAGCTGGTGGTTCCCTCTGGTGCCGCATGACCCTGGCAGGGGGCGGAGACTTTGCATGGTCACCCACCCCACGGTCTTGGATTGGTCTAGGGGTGGGGGCATAGCAGGGCGGGCTGGATCATATAGTTTGGCAGGCCACATCTTGCCCCCACCTCCCGATCTAGCCAGTAATCTACCTTGGAAAGGGGAAGAATGAAACATGTTTTATTACATTGTTTTATAGCCAACTATTTTGGAGAGTAACAGTCATGGGAGTGGAGACAGCCACTTATTTCATGTCATGAGGACTACTGTGATGTATTTATGTCAGATGACAGACAGGTAAATTCTAATATATGGCAACGAAGGGATTTATTATCTAAATCCTGTGCCTTCCACGTCCTTTACTTTTGTCCTCCTCTCCTATGTGGAATGTGCTCTGGCTTAAGTGAGATTGGTGAGGGAGAGAGCTCATGCTGCAATACGCTTAGGTGCCTTTCTTAGAAAAAATATCTACTTAAGTTGTCTTATTATAAATTTACATTAATCTGGAAACATGATTTTGCTGTCTCAAATGGGCTTATTTGTGCAAAAATGCAAATTTATTGTTTTTCTATCTGTTAGGTGGTGGTGTAGGAGAAATTCATAACCATCACAACCACCTAATCACAACTCCCACTTTGGAAGTCCAAGAATGACGTCATCAATTTTCCTACTGTTGGTCGCTGAATCCACTTTAACCTGAGCAAATACAAAAGGACTTTTGTTCCTTCATTTTAAGATCTTGCACTAACAGTTTAGAGAGAGATTTTTGATAATTTCAGGGTGCTCAGTCCAAACTTGTAAACTGATAACTTTTGTTTTTGGGAGAACAGGCCTTGTCACTCCAACTACAGGAATTAAGATGGAGGTCCTTTGCTGAGAATGGCACTCATTTTACTGTGTGGCTACGTCTAGACTGGCATGATTTTCTGCAAATGCTTTTAATGGAAAAGTTTTCCGTTAAGTATTTGCGGAAGAGAGCGTCTAGAGTGGCACGGACGCTTTTCTGCAAAAGCACTTTTTGCGGAAAAGCGTCCGTGCCAATCTAGACGCGCTTTTGCGCAAAACAAATCTGAGCTGTCTACACTGGCCCTTTTGTGCAAAAGCTTTGCACAAAAGGACTTTTGCCCGAACGGGAGCAGCCTAGTATTTCCACAAGAAACACTGAGTTCAGACAGTAGGAAGTAAGTGTTCTTGCGGAAATTCAAGCGGCCAGTGTAGACAGCTGGCAAGTTTTTCCGCAAAAGCAGCTGCTTTTGCAGAAAAACTTGCCAGTCTAGACACAGCCTATGAGTAATTGTTCAAACTTGGCTGATATGCTTTACTTTTGCATTTTCAAAGTGCCAGACAGTTTCTAAGAAACAAATATTCTGCTTTCTTTTACAAATATTACATCTCTTAAGCCAGGACAAAATCATCCATCCCATCCATATACACAGATTTATTTTCACTAAAAGTCTTTAAATCAGCATTAATTATCTGGAGTATAGAGCAATTTTGCCATGTGGATTAATGAGCTTTTTCTCCCTGTTTCTTATGTTTTAGCAATTTATATCTCATTGCCATTAGTTACCAGATAGCTGTGCTAAAAACTGTAATGAAATAACCTTATCTTTTCCAAAGCAGAGAGCTAAATGTCTCAGCACTGCTGAAAGTTCACATCTTTGTGTTTAATACTTCAATTTCATGAAATTTTGAAGTGTAATTTACAAAAAATTAAAAATCATTTTAGTTTGCTTTAAGATTGGACATAATGTAAAAGTGTAAAAACTTCATATTTTTATTCCTAACTGGATTCATCATTACAGGCAGGCAATAATAAAATGTTAAGCCTCATAGTAGTCCAAAGAAATTTATGGAACAATGCATGCATCTTATTGACACAAAGAAAGACTGGACTTTAAGGAAGAGAAATTACTTTAGTCATATCACGTTGTTGTGAAAGAATATTATGCTATAATCCAATATTTAGGACAAGTGTACACCCAACTATAGAATAGATTCACTTATCTGGAAACAGAACAGATTACTATATGAAAATTTATAAAATACTGTACACTGCTTCCTTAATTGGCCAGCATATGTAAACAAACAGCTAAGTCAACTGAGTTTCAAAATATTATTTAAAATTCATTTATCTTATCTTTTTGCATAAACATGCCAGTTCATCTTTCACACTATCACAACTCACCAATCACAGCTCACAGTGGCTCATTAGAGACTTATACATCAGCTCATACGGACATTTACAGTGGCGTTGTACAAAAGATTGTGAGAGACATACATCAGTTACAGATTGTGATCAAAATGCATAATCCATATGTATACTATCAACTTGGATAGTGAAACAATGTTCAATGCAACATATGCTATTTTATTGAATGTTACAGATTTATAAATATGACAATGCAATGTTAAAGCTGACCTGTAACATTCACTATATAAGCACATGTCAAAACCATACTGGATTACACATGGGCTATATATATTTACACAATTCATAAAATATCATTCAATACATAATATATCATATGGCACAAGCTATAGTTATAAGATGATGAAGGTTGAGGGTTTTTTTAATCTCTGCAAAAGAAGTTATAACAACCTGGACCATTCAGTGTTGAGAGTGGGGGCAAAATTCTCACCCCACTGAAGTTAACAAGTGAAGATAAACAAAATACTCTACCATCCATCATAATACATGCTATAGAAACCTTGTATTAGGTAAATGGGAAACATTCAGGAAAAGTTTTATTTTGTTATTTTGGAATTGCATTGTTTAAATAGCTGAATTTAGATATATAATAGCAATTAATAGTAGTAACTAAAGTGTCCTGGTTCACCAGGCCTAGAGTTTATGCTCCAAGCCAATAAAGTGCTGTATTCTAATTATATTCCAAGCTCCTGTGTTTGGGAAACCCCTTTACCCCGAAAAAACGAAGAATGCATCACCTAGAGGGGAGCTTTGCACCTTGAACTAATAAAGTGTTGGGGTGTGTGTGTCACAAATTAATTCTTGTACATATTAATCATATTGATGAAAATGGAAAAATGTATGAATACCTTCAGAAAACATCCATAAATTAAAAAAGCAATAAAGACAAAGGCTGATTTAGAGAAACCTTAGGAGCAGACTGATACAAAAGTTGGCACATTTGAAGCAGACTGTTAAACAAAGAATGCATTGTCCCTGGGAAAGCTATTGTTTAACAATCAGCCCAACACAAGCACATTTCATAATTCACTGAGTGACAGGTCAGAAATTGTACCCTTGATCAGTGACACATGTGACAGAAAAGCAGTACGTAGACCTCAAGGCAATTGAGTCAACATAGTCTGTGGCTCAAGCTGAATATAGCTCACAGGAGGGTTGATTTAACAAAATATGAAAAGGAAATAATTGGTGCACTAACAATACATTTGTGTTTTAAAATCAACACATTTGCATTTGTTTGTTTCACCAACTTTCCACAAATTGAGTCATTGCTCACAATTGTTTTGCTACTCCCTTTGTCTCTTCTTGAAGATCAGATACTTAATTTTGAGGTAGGGCTTTGTTGCCTATCACTCAGAGGCCCCTGGGATTGAATGCCGAGAGATAAATTAGGCTGAGAATTTCAGAGATGCCTCTCGAGATTTGCATGGCCGATTTCCACTAAAATTAATGGACATGCAATACTTCAAAACCTTATAGGTAACTTAGAGAAGTCTGGAAGCTAATGCTGTGACCATACATTGAAAAATAAAACAGTCTAAAACAAACTACCATCCATGTCCCTTTATTATGGTTAATGTGGATAGGATTTTCAAAGATTTCCCCCTCTAAAATGATGTGAAACTGTGATTAAATTACTATTTTTAAGGCTCTAGACTATTATATGACCAAAAGAAGGCAAACACCTTCTGAACATGATGAACAAAGTTTTGCACTCAGATGCATAAGAAGAGTTACTCATTACTTTTGTGTGGAGGGACCCCAAATAAATTGAGGGCAGAATATTTATTAAAATGCATGCTGTGATTTGTTCTATTTTGCTACTTAATGGAAGAATACTTGCAACCGATGACTTTTGCTCTTAACAAATATCGGCTTTCACTTTGGTGCTTTAGCTTACCACTAAAGTCTTTTTTTTTTTTATTGTTTTGAAATACTCTGCCAGGAACATTTCCATTAAACAACGATAATATGAAATCAAGCTACTTGATAAACTTTGTATGGGATGTTTTGAATGTTTAGCTACAACTGCCTCAGTAAGCAAAATATTAATGATTGTGTTGGGTGAATGATGTGAGCAGCCTGAAAACGGACTAGCAAGAATATGGTAGCAATTGGGAGGTGATAATTAATGGAAGCAATGGAAATATTGCAGAGAACAGTGAGAATATAATGATATCACTCATGCTCTGCTTTGATCATTTCAGCCCATTATTCTTACTGTTCCATGACATCTTTTAATTTAGTGAGACAATATATTGATAACTGTGGTAAAAAAATAAATATATACTATTCCACTTAATTACATTCGTCCTGAGCTTGGCTCAACTGTACTACAGTGCCTGTTTAGTACAGGAAACCACCTGACAATTTACATTTTTTTTTTTACAGAAATTCTTCCTTCATTTACATTGCAAAAGACAGTTCTTTTTCCTTTCCCATTTTGAAAATATAAATATTTTGTGACACTAGAATTCAATATAAAGAGAAACTGGTGTACTATAGGAGTGTTGCCTTGTGTGTCTTTACAATGATCAGTGTGGGGATTTGAAGCGGGGGATGGGGGGAGCGGGCGGGACTTTAGAATGTGTTTACTGCTGATTTCTATAGACCCCAATGATAATCTCTTTCAGATGGAACTGATATAAAAGGAAATCAGTTTAGAGTGTCTCATTTTTATGCTTTTCTTTTTGCCAATTTAGCCCTGTGTTAAAAAAAAAAATCCTAGAAATCCTGAATAATTATCAGAAATCCTAGGATGTCTTCTAGCAAAAGGCAGATTTCTGACCGTACTCCTCCATTACTCAAGGCTTCATGATGGTGGGTTTTTTCTTTTTTTAAATTAAAGTCTTTATAAAGCTTTCCTCCCTCCCTCTTTCCTTAAGTGCAAATGTCAACTCGGTCAGAATCCAGTAACTCAGTGGGTGACAATGAGATTAACGAAGTGCTAACCTGACCATTGGCAGACTCTGACTTTAGTTGGCATATCACAGCATGAGGTTATTTTATTCTGCTAAGGAAAATGGACTGGAGAGCAGATGACTCTTAGACCTCCTGTAATGCATGTCTAACTGTGCTTACTTTCAAAGCTAGGGAAGGCGCCTGTTCTGGACAGTCTTCTCATAGATAAGTTGTCTCCTCTACTCTCTGGCTTGGATGACTTACTCCTCTGGAATGGATTTCGTGGGCCCGTTGTGTTACGCTGAGTATCAAGTTTATCGCTGATAGAGTAGCTTTTCCTTGTGTGTGCATACAACATGTTGGACTCATCTGCTGAATAACTGTTGGCCCGTTCTATTTTTGGAAGTGGTATGTTGTTGGACAGCGTTCTTGTTGTGCTGCTTTCTTGAGGAGATAAAGAAGCCCCCCTTTTGTCTTTGGTTTCAATATCCTCATTTTCAGAGCATGGGTGACTTAGCTCCGCTTCTCTCTCTGGGTGACAGCATCCCAAGTCATCTACTTTATCTCCATGATTTCCCGGAAAATTGGATCTTTCAGCAATGGTCTGGGGAGCACTGACGCACCTGGTGTCTATACAGTCTGTAATACTTGTGTACTCTGCTGTTTTGACTGGCATCCCTAGGCTGCTGAAGTAGCTCCGAGAAGGAGAGAACATAAAACTATGAGATTTTACGATTGGGGTTTCCTCTAGAATAAATGGGGCAGTAGCTAGATAGCGACTGCTTTTAGATCGCTCTAAGGTCTGATACAAAGGCGGCTCTGAATCCCAGAGGTTTTGGGTATCTGTGATATGTGAATAGTCTGAAGAAAACACTCTTGTTTCTACTGTAGAGGTTTCCTCACAATCAATACTCCTGCCAGAAATTCTGTCACTGGGAGTACTACTAATATAGGTGCTGTTTGCTAGAACTGAAGAGGCTATTTGAGCCTGCAGAGATGGGTCGCCAGTACCAAGTATATTAATTGAACTGTCGAGAGGTTCTATTCCAGAATGCAATTCATCCATAGCAGAAACATAAATATCTATGCAAGATGAAGGCCTTCTGGAGTCTGGGGCGATTGACAAAGTGCTTGTAGGGGCTAACGGTACTTTTGCTTCTTTCGATACCGAGTGTGAGCTACTGGCTCGATGCAGGCTCACGGACCTTTCTTTAAAAATGTTTTCCAACCTCTCTAACCCACATTTGTCTTTCATATTCACTGCATAAAACGAGTGGCTTCGCAGGCGGGGTGTGACGGTAGGAGAGGTCGGGGACATTGACTCCTCTCCTGCAGGATCTATGCTCTCTTGAAGCTTGTAAGTGTTCCCTTCCTGGCTATTGAAGCTGCTCTGTCTCACAATGTAGGCTGCATCTGTGCAGTCTGAGGAGGTTCTAGATCGTATCTTAGTAGTTTCCCCTCTCTCTATACCAGTCAGCTTGTCTAAGGCTGCAGCCATTCGTCCTATCACGTCCTCCAGCTGAGCAAGCCGGATGTCTACAGTCTGAAGTGAAGCCTTCATACAATGTTCTCGCTCGTTCACTTCCTCCAGACGCATGGCCATGTTCTCTACCCTTCAAAAGAAGAACATATGTAGGGTTATTTTCTACAGGAGAGTGATTGTTAGTGTCATTTTATTAGCCTGCCAAAGTGTATGGGAACAGATAGTGATTAAAAAGTCCAGGTCAAATGTTCTGTTCTTCTCTAATTTTTATACTGTAGCATCTACTGCAAAGCCGGGTTGGGGGGGCACAGCTGAAAGTTGTAACTCAAAGTGAGGAATCAGCTCAAAAAGTCTATAGGCTGGGTGGCCTGCTGAGGTGAGTCAGGGCATGGTGGTGGTAATTCCTTCCTAGAGCTCTGCCATGTGGGGCTGGCCCAAACAGTTGGCTTGCCCCACCTGGCATTGCTCACCCCCCCAAATGTTACTCTGTGCCCCCTTGGAGAGCGTCAGATGTCTCTCACCTTGTGACCTTTAAATTGTGTCTGTCCCCCTCAAGAGTATACATGTTGCCTCTGGGTACAGTAATAATTCTTAAATATTTTAGGGGAAAGATAGCCCAGAATTAAGGATCCAGTTTGGGTTGTGGGACACCATGGGTCAAGTGCCTACATTTCCTGTCTGACTTTGGGCAAACTGTTTAAGGGCAGATTTTTAAATATAGTCATTAGGGATGATTTCAACGAGCAGATCCTAATAACAAATCAGGGGTGGGCAATAAATGTCCAGCAGGCTGGCTGCAGTTCACCAGGGTTAGCCTATGGTAGGTCACTGGACCTTCATATACCTGTACATCCTCAGGTACAGCCACTTGCATCTCCTGTTGACAGTGGATTGCCATTCCCTGACAATGGGAACTGCAGGAAATGGTGTCCTAGTCTGTGCCACTTCCCACAGCTACTGTTGGCTGGGAATGGTGATCTGCAGCTGCAAGTTGGAGCTGCAAGTTGAGGTTGGAGCTGCAAGTGGCCATACCTGTGAATGCGCAAGTAAATAAAGTGTCCAGCAGCCCGCCAAGGGCTAACCCTGGTGAACCATGGATGGCCTGAAGACTGTTCATTGCTCAACCCCACCTTAAAAACTATTAAGGTCTGATCCTCCTCTTTTTGGAGTCAATGGCAATTTTTTTCATTGGCTTCAAAACAGGACTTGACTGTCAATTAGAAAGCAATGTTTGCAGAATAGACTGAGCAAATGGCTGCATATAGTTTAAGTAAAGTAATTTATCCTCATGTAAATATATAATGCTTCACTGCCAGGCTGCTGAATTAAGCTGCTTGCTGACAGTCATATATTGTTTATTAAATAAGGATTCCAAAGAGAATGGATTGTAACTCTTCTACAAGAGGAACTTCATGTAAAAACATATATCAATCTCAACTTGCTCTCCCCCATGGGCTCCCGAAGATGCAACAAGGTTAACCTTTCTAGCTAATATAATAAGAGGAACCACCTTTCAACTTTGTGTTACTTTTCATTTTTGTCTCCAGAAGCATGCATTAACACATAGATACTATTGTGATGAATGCCTGAGAGCTATTAGTGAGGTAGGTAGATATTTTTCTAAGCTATTTGACTAGTGTGCACTATCAACTTTTGGGATTAGCTAAAATATTGTTGTCCCCCCCCCTTCCCGATTCAGTTTTTCATTATAGGTTTCTATGACAAACTGGTGAGAGTAGAAAAGATTGTACACACTAAGACAGGTGATGCTTTCAAGGTTAGAGCAAAAGGGGCCGGTGCCTTGGGGTCAGTAATTTAAAAGGGCCTGGACTCCCAGATGCCGCTATCTCAGCAATGGCTGAAGCTACCGGTCCCTTAAATTGTCACCAGAGTGCCAAAGACTAGGCAGCGCTGAAGGGATGTCTGGCGGAGGAGAGCCCTCAGTTCCACCTCTTCCACCCAAGGCCCTGCCCCTTCCAAGGGCCCGGAGCTAGGCCCACCCGATCTTGCTCAGGGATCCAGCAGTTCTGTGAGCAGCCCTGCATGGAAACCAAGTCTGAACTCCTTTGTGGTGTGTTTTATTGTGAATAGTACATAGGGCTTTCCCTTCAGCTACAGCCCAAGGTAAAGGTGTAAGTTTTATTAATTCATCCATAGAAGTCAAAAGGAAAGATCAAGGCCCAGATTCAGTAAATGCTTAAGCATGTGTCTATCCGTAACATACATAATGCAAGTGAAGCATAAATTTGTTTTGCAGGATTAGGGCTTGAAGTATGGTTGATTTCCATCAAGGTATAGGAACTCCCACCCCAAACTGTTTTCTAATTTCTTCTCTCTTCCTAGAGATTACTTCCCCTAATTCTCACTGCAAGACTCAGTCCTGCTCTCACATCCCCCCACCAAACTCTACACATCTCATCTCCTCTTGTAGTATTATTGGAGACGTTCTTTAATTCATTCATTCCCCATAACTAGCCTGCCTGCATCTATAGTATGTAACTATTGTCCTTTCTCGACCTAGGCCACAGAACAGACTCTGTAAACGCAGTCACACATGCACAAGGTTCAATAAGTTGTTTAAGAAGCTAAAGCATCAATCCTGGATGAGGTGGGCAGCACATGTGAGCAAAGGGTGTCAGGGAGCCTGATTCTGAGCCATCTGGGCATGTCAGGACAACAGGGGAGCAGCTCTGACTTATACCACAAGCATGAAGTACCATTTTACACTACTGAGGGACTTGGAATAGCAAGGTTCTGCTGTGCTGCTCTCCCCTTTTACTCTCCTCCCCCATTCATCACACTAGGGGTTGGAGAGGTAGGAGTGGCTTATTCAGGAGGTGGCAGAGCTGCCTTCTTCCTGCTGGGAGACCGTTCCCCAGCTCAGGGAATTCTCCACAGGCCTTTTGCTGTTTCAAGTCCACTTTATGGCACACAAAGTAGATTTAGTGGATTTAAGACAGCCTTGCATATAATTCAAGGTTGTAATGGATATAATGCTCTATAGCCTCTGCTATAGGATAACGGCCAGGCATTGGGATAGAAAAGTGATAGGGTGTGTAAATACCTATAGCTTCAGTCTTCTGCAGCTTATTAATTTCTATTGAGTTAGCCCGGAGTTATGTAGCTGGAGAGGGTTTGGGGCATTCCTTAGTTTGTGGTAAGAATAGATAGGTTAGATTTATGTTCCTGGTTCAGAACAATTAGATAGAGTCGAGGTCCAGATCCAAAATTTCCCAGAGTTCAAGATGGCGGGAAGGAACTGGGGAAGATATGTGGTTCTAGTTCATAAAATGTGTTTTACCAAAAATACTAACTAAAATAATTGGGGCTATTTAAAATATCTGAGCAACCCCAATCTTAGCTATTAGAGATATTAGAACCCGGGTCCTCCATGTTCTAATGCAGCTATAATGTGAGGACCCGGGTTCTAATATCTCTAATAGCTAAGATTGGGGTTGCTCAGATATTTTAAATAGCATAATTGGAAGAGACATTTTTTTTAAATAAATTACAATTATTTCTTTCTTTGTCTCTTCAAAAACATAAACAGAAAGAATTAGAGTTTTTATTGGCTCATATGAGTTAGTTATGAATACAATGACTGGATATTGGCATGAAATATTTATTAAGAACAATGCCTTGAGTCAATAGACATGCTCTGTGATGGGGAGCTCAAACTTAACTAAATTGCTCATTTACTGTGGTTATGAAGGCTACCTAAATACCCATTTAAAAACAGAGAGAAGAGCGAGATCTGAGATCTGTGTTGGGAATTTGCCAGGAAACAAAGAATTTACATAAAATGGAGTTGATTGCAGTTACCTAAATCGTTGAGAGAGAGATAGAAAACAAACACTATGGTTGAAATGCTGGTCCCATCAAAATAAATGAGTAAATGGCAGAACTCCCATTCCACTCCACAGGTTCAGACATCCACTGCTCTTGACCACTCTATGTGGGCTATATCTCAGCACTAAAACTACAGGTTGCCTTAGAGAGCATAATAGCCACAGTGAGACTCTAGGTTGTATTTTAACCACCAATGTTCTAGGGGTATGATTTGGAAAGCTAGGATATAAGAAGAATACATGGATTTGTTATTTATATTATTTTCTAGCTGGGTTGACTAAATATTTCATACTTTCTTAATCTGTATGAAAATCCATAGTAAAAAAAGGGGTACATTTTCCAACCAACTGTAGTTTCTAGGCTTAAAGGTTAATTAAAAAGTAGCCAAGGAGAGGAAAAAAGAGTAGCAATGGTAACCGGAACACATTTAAAGATACATAATGTATTGAATAAATACAACCAAACCACATAAAAAAATCACCTTTCAGAAGTGACACGTATTCTTTCATCATTGGACGAATTGAATCTATCATCCTTTTCTCTAAAATATTCTTCTATGCACTGCTCCTCAAAGTCATGCACTTTTTTCAGTTCATCTTCGGTTATGAATAATTCTGTGGAAATGATAGGAGGAGTGTAACACTGACTAAGTACACATTTATAAAAAACAAAATCTTGATTTTTATTATTGTAGAATGTTGGCAAAACTTTTAAAAGCTGTATCTAAATCACATACTTTTGTATGAGAATCAGCTACTAAATTATCACCCTTAGCCATCAGGTAGGCTGATAAATATTGTGCACACAGAACTACTGATGCAAATTTTAGCAGTTGGATGAATGTGACTTTGAAAATGTCATCCTACTTTTCTACAAAATCATTATAAGGGTTTGATGAATTCGTTTAAAATAAGGCCTCACCCTTAGCCAAATTTGAACTCTAAATTTGAACCTGTGGAACTCCTTGCAAGAGAATGTGGTGAAGGCTAGGACTTTAACAGGGTTCAAAAAACAAACAAACAACTAAATAGATTCATGGGGGTTAGGTCCATCAATGGCTATTAGCCAGGATGGGTAGGAAAGGTGTCCCTAGCCTCTGTTTGTCTGGAGGTGGGTGACGGGAGGGATCATGTGAGGAATATCTGTTCTGTTCCCTCCCTCTGAGGCATCTAGTATTGGCCGCTGTTGGCAGACAAAATACTGAGCTGGATGGACCACTGATCTGACCCAGTCTGGCTGTTCTTATGAACCGTATCTTACTAGGAAAAGTTTGGGCGAGTTCTTTTATTTCTAACATCTTCCAAACAAAGACTATTAATTTTATTTAAATTCTTAGCATCTCTGCTGGGCCCAGTGCTGTTTTCAAAATTTTCAAGTTTCATCATTCCCTGTTGTCAAGTGGAAGGAATAAGAATATGTTTGTATATTGAGCAGTGGTAAAGGGGGGGGGGGGTGAGACTGAACACATGACTTGGTTTTGTCTTTTCAGAGATACACTGGTAAAATTGAACGATTAATTTCAGGTAGCATTTGTGTGCCTATGTAGTTGTTTCTCAATGAAAAGATTATTATAATACTTAAGTACAGGTTATATGTATCCTTCAAACTTTGAGGACCATCAAATGAATTTGAAAGTCATGTTTTTTCTCTAAAGGTGTGAGTTGGCTGAATCTTACTTAGTCCATAGTCTCTCTCATCTTGGTCACTTTCATGTTTCCGCCATCTGCAGCAGAGGTGTTGGAAAATCATAGTCATGTGGCTGAAAATGATCAGAGGAGGTGGTAGGACTGGCCGTTCATGAAAAGTCATGATTAATTGATACCTCTGAAATTTCCACACTTGGTTGGATATAGATTTGACTTCAAAAAAAGTGTTGCTAAAAGAAAAAGGAGAGAGATAAAGGAAAATAAAGTGAGATTGAAACCATCTTCTGGTATTCCTCCACATAATACAGTTCCTAGCAAGAGAGATTTTTCATAAAAAAAAACAGGACAAGATACACCATTCTCTCAAGAAAGCACAATATCTGTACCATCCATTTCAAACATAGGAATGACAGAATATCAATATATAAACCCTTTACACCATTAGTTAGGCTCACAAAATGTTGTTATCCACATTTTTTGTATGGGTAAAGTGAGACACAGAAAAATTAAGTGAATGTGTACCACAGATGAAATTAGAATGCAGGACTTCCTTGATCTTAGTTCCAATGGATCTCTGTAGTGTGGACAGCACACATTCTAAAGGATTAGATAGCCACCTCATATCCTGGAAACCGATGGACCGACATCAGCTGGCACCCCTCACCATTCGAATACCTTAGTTTTTATTGTATTTGTAGCCTGTTTCAGGTCTTTGATTCATGATTTGCATGCATGATTTATTCTGGTCATATAAGAGGATACATTTGCATGCTAGATTCTATACATCTGTATTTATTCTTGCCATATGTAAGCCAATTTAAAAATCCTGTAAAATTACAGAAACATTTTAATTTTAAAAATAACTGAAATGTGCTAATATCAATACTTGAGACATTTTGCTTAAAACATTTTATTTTCCCTTTTTACACTATCAAAAGCAGTACTCCATGCTGATGCCCCTTCAAGCCCAGGACTACAGGTAGACATCAGGTTCACCTGCCACTTTATTGGTCCCTGTCTGGAGACAATCTACTCTGTCACTCCCACCTGTAATAAATCTCCCCAGGGAACAGCATAGCAGCCTGCAAAGGCTATCATGCTAGCCAAATCATCATTCAGACCCCAGGACCTCTGGATAGTAAAGGGAGCCTATGAATTCATCAAAAGAATTTCATATAAAGTCTGTAATTAAAGCCTGCATCACAGTGGTCATCATATCTATTGCAAAAGAGATGTATGAATGTTGCATAAGGAGCTGTGTGTATATACTTAAAATTATGTTCTTAAGCTGCGTGATTAGGGACTGGTCACCAGAAAGGTGAAAGGCAGGGTTTTTTTTCAGGTGGTGGCGACAGCTTCATAACACATGGAGCCCCAGGAAAACATTACCATCACAACCGCCTGAATCCACATGCATCAGTCTGCCACTCACTTAAAAACAGCAATGAGAAGGTTCACCAGAAGGATATTTGCAACCAAGAGATAGCATGCCATGATGGCAGGAACGATCCATGCTCCTGTCTTGCAGGGGGGCAGCTGGATTATTTTGCCATCCTCTCTAGTTTCATTTTGGCCACAAGGAGCTGGGAAGAAATGGTATAAACAAACAAATGAGACAGAAACCTAATTTTCAGCATAAACTATGAAACCGTTTAAATATTTATGAACGTTCCCTCCCAATCTTCCAAAGCACAGTGGGATGATGCTTCCCCAAGAGGTTTTGGTTATGCACTTGCCTCATGCTGTGATCAAACACCTGTCAAATTCACTATAGATTATACAAGCAAGCTATTGCTCTTGATATTGAATGCTCTTCTGTTAGCAGCATCAAGATTTTCCCTGAGAAATTTCAAGAAGTCTATATAGTTTGAGTGGGTTTAGTTGAAGCTGCCCATCCCTCATTAAGTTGTCAAGCTGCTTCTGAAATAGTGCTATTCACTGGTGGTAATTATAAGTTTGCATCTGAACTGACCAAAATGCTTATCCCTATGAGCTAGCGTTTATTTTCTGTTTGCAATGAATATTTTGGCTTTTGCTAATTGATCTGCAGTCCCTTCTATCAACAGCACAAAGGTATTAGATTCTTGAGCAATTGTAATGGCCAAATAATTTCATATGAGAACCATCATGGAAAAATGTTTATAATGACCCTTTGCTATAAAGGACTTTTGACTGCCTGCTTAGAATAATGCAGGAGATAATCAAGTATTTATTGTACCAGGCATAGGATCACGTAGGCAGTGGCGCTTTTAGATTCAAACACATTCTGTACTAATTTTGTGGAAGTGTGGGGGAAGGGAGAAAGGATTTTTTAAGTTTTCTGATAACATTTTGTCTAGAGACTTCCCTTTATAAATATGAATTCAGTTCATAACTCCGATTGGCCTTTTGGTCTCAAGAAATCTACATCCCCGTCTTATCCATTTAAGCACTCTGTCATCATTAAAAGCTGGTCTGAATAAGGCAATGTAAAAAAAAAGTGTTCCAAAATACTACAGCAGCCCCATTAGCTTGATACATTTAATACTGTTATATTTGGTAAGGTTCTTCTTGAAGATCAGCAAGAGAAATGAAGTGCTGAGTAGCCTTTTGTGAGACCATAAACCCACCAAGGTTGGCTATAGCAGCCATGGCCTCAATATATCCACCACATCAGCCGTGTTTTAAAATGGGCCTTAGCTGTCAGGGAAAAGGTATGTAATGTCAGAGCTCCTTCTTTGCTTTGGGTTCCTGGAGCAACTTAAGTGGTGAGCCTTATAACATGTGGTGGTCCCTGCTCTCACCATGTTACTTGGCGACTAATTTTTCTGTACCTTTCCTGTACTGAAGAAGTGGCTTACATATATCCCTTCAATATTAGCATGACACAATGAACATTATTGATAGCTTTTCACCATTCCCTTCAAAGAAGATCAAGATTTAAGGTGCGATTTTTCAAACGAACTCAGCATTGGCCTAATAGTTCTCCTACTGAAGTCAATGGAGTTTTACCACTGGCTTCAGTGGGATCAGAGTTTGGCAAACACTGAGCACCTCTGAAAAGAAATAGTACTTGATTTGTACATCACAGATTTTCTGATGTAGGTGAGATTTTCAAAGTGTTTACTCTGGGCCTGACCCACAAACTACTGGAATCAGTTGTGGATGATATATTGTTATTTGTGTGGTATCAAGTAGTCCTGAGGCTTTGGTTTTTTGGACAGTGTTTGAAAATGTTATCCTGTTAAATCTGTACTTGATGCAGTTATAGGGAGAGGTGAATATTTGACTTACTACCCCAGGGTAAAATATACAACCACCACCCAGAGAAAATGCTTAACATTGTCAAAACAATCAATTTCACGTATACCCTTCTGCAAAAGCTGTGCTTTGTATGTAGCCATGTGCATATGCTAATGCTCATTATTAGTCTTCCCCACATACGGGGGGGGGGAGGGAGGGATCCAAACTTCTCTCTCTGGGATGAATTCAAAGAGAATATTTCTTCAAACAAACAACATGCTATTAACAGATCTTTTCAATTAGCTGCTTATTTCATGTTTCCTTTAGCTTTTCAAACTGTAGTTTCATGTAGGCATCAAGGGCTCTCTGCCTTGAGACTCGCAAGCATTTTCTGTGAAGTGCTGATTTGCCTCAGCCTCATACAACAGGGGTTAAGAGTGCACAGCACTTTTCAGGATCAAACCACAAACAAACAAAGTGCTTTTAAAATTCTGGTGGGGTGGGAGGAAGGTTGGGAGAGCGATTTGTGTGTATGCATTGATTTCACGCTACGATAGTCCAGCAGGATACAAAGCCTAATTCATAACTTGCCCCTGTAAAAACTCCAAGAAATGCACAAAATCAGTTGATACACCACATAACCTCTTGATGTATGCTGAAAGAAAGGTTTCAAAAGCATATTGTGTCGCATAGATGAGGGAAATCAAATATTAGCCCAAACTCTGGCACCATTTATCCTAGTTTTCTAATTAAAAAAAAGGATTTTCAACTAAAATATTAAGCTTTAAATATCTAGACAAAGAGGATTTCTCTCCAGCCTCCCTTAAGATAGCAGCACCCTACAGAGGATTTAAAACATAATTAATGTAGTCCTGTCAGTTTGTGTTATACAGTACGATAGACAATTAGACTTAGCATGACAACAGCTCTCTAATTGCTTTCATTCCACAGGTTTTATACATACACAGGTGTTTGGTTTTCTCCATGCAGGTTTCCAAAAGCTTTCTGCCTATGCCTGTTGTGTTTCAGTCAGCTGCTTTTAAGTGACAACTCAGTATCAATTTTATGAGGTACCCTATGGGCAGCTACCCTGCTATAATCAAGCATACCTCTCACCCTTCACATGTGCCTGAAACAATTCAGTTGAGACAAATGACCCAAATATGGAACACCTATGTTTTGTTGCACATCACACCAGAAATTACAGTTTGCAGTCTTTTAAACTATTCAATTGTTGCTTAAAGATAATTTTTATTGCTTATTAAATAAATGCAATTCTTTAAAAAGAAAACTAGAAAAACAGAAATGTTACCATATACAATCATAAGATCCCTACCACATGAACACTGACCCTTTAAATACAGCATAGACCTCTACCACTTGAACTAAAGCAAGATGTGTGTCAGCCCCCATGTGGGCCAGCTTTGGGGGAAAAGTGACACACACTGTCAATGAGTTATACAACTATTTGCTACAACAGTAGAATGGTGGGTGATCAGAATTAACTGATTCTGTTCTTGCCCTGGGAGAGGAGCCTAATTTACTGATTGAAGACAGGTTAGCCAAGTACATAGATTTGGTATGTTCATTCTTAAAGGCAGCATAACTCAACCTTGGATCTGTTGACTTACAGACTTGGGTTCTATTCCTGGTTCTACTGTGTGAGAGATCTTGTCCAAATCTCAGTTAATTTTTTTGTGAAATGGGAGAACGATACTTGCCTCTCTCCTTGATAGGCTAAGAGAGTGTCGGAGGATATGCTCAGTAATAATGACTGAAGTGCACAGAAACATGAACAGCAGGCAGTGCAAGAGGTGACCTTAGAACTCATGGTCTCCTAGATCCCAGTACAGTGCAGCCTCCCCTAAGATAAAGACCATTTTTCTTCTGTTTCTGATGCATGGACCATCACAGAGGGTGTTTTCATTTGAATTGTGGTAGGTACCAGAAAATCTGAGCTCCCTGACAAGTCTATAATCAAATACTTACAAATAAGCAAGCAAAATACCCCATGCTTCAATTTGTATTGTGAAGTGTCCAATCTATATTAAAGAGATGTTTGCAGCAACATATTGAAATGTGCAGGTACAACATGAGCATGTGCCACAAAAACCCACCCTAGGGATAATGAGAAACACAGAGGCACTGGTGGAACAATTCCAGTACCACAGAAGTCTCTTATGCTATGAAACACCAAATAGTCTGACTGTGACTAGCTGCTCCAAACTGCTTGACTCTATTTAATAGAGATTATATACAAATTTCTTAGTATTCTGTTTAGACAATAATTATACATGCTCATGCTGGCATAAGATAACATAATTCTATTTAGCCATTTAAAAACAGATTTTGAGAAATGCATTTATTTTGTATTTTTAAGGCAGAATTGGGTCACAATGACAAACATTTTCAAAACAGAGTTGCAATGTTAGTTTCAAATTGCTTACATTTGTGCACGCTATGGCCCTGATTCAGCATAGCACTTAAGCAGGTTAAGTGTTTTGTTGAATTGAAGCTTTTTACTACAACTGCATGTATACACTAGGGCTACGTCTAGACTGCAAGCCTCTTTCGAAAGAGGCTTTTTTTCGAAAAAGCTTCTTTAGAAAAAGAACTTCTAGACTGCAACCTCTTCTTTCAAAAAGTGAGCCGCTTTTTCGAAAGAGAGCACCCAGGCAGTCTGGATGCTCTCTTTCGAAAAAAGGCGTTCTTCCTCATGAAATGAGGAGTACCGCTATCGAAAGAAAAGCCACGTTCTTTCGATTTAATTTCGAAAGAACGCAGCTGTAGTCTAGATGCAGGTGAAGTTTTTTTTAAAAAAAGGCTACTTTTTTTTGAAAAAAAATGCAGTCTAGACACAGCCTAGGTGACTGCACAGGGACATGGCTAGTTGGATACATAGGAATCCATTAAATGAAAGTATAGCTCTCAGAGTTTTCTTTTAACAATTTGGCTCTACAGGGCCCATCCCCAATTTCAGTTACACATGTGCAACTTCACTAAATTTTAGGACCCTGCATCCTGATATCTGTAAAAACAGTTATTTTTGCACCGTTTTTTCTTCTTTCATACTGCCCTCCTATGCTATTTTCCCTTCCTTTTCCATGCTCACTTTTGCAGCTTCCTGTACAAGTCTTTCCTCTCAGCTCTCCAGCCCTTCCTCTTGCATAGCCCAGCTTAGCTCATCCCATGAGAGCAAACAGCTGTAACCCACATCTCTGAGTGGTTCAGGCCTAAAGCATCTGCAAAATTTAGACCCAGGGCAATGTTTACTCCAAGGTCTATTTCTCTAATGTAATTACACCAGCCATGACATGGGCATTGCTAATTTTTAATGTGCATTTAGCTGAGGACTTGTGAAAGGACTGTTGCAAATCTCTCCCCCATCTGCTGCCCCAAAAGAGAGAGAGAAAGGTACTACATAGTTAGCAAAAACAATTTATGTATAAAGCTTTGCATTTAAAAATGGATAAGACCTCTATAGTATGCTATATGTTATTAGAAGGAACTGCTTAATGGGTACGTACAGTCATGTTTCTCAAGATGAAGGCAATATGAATATTAATTATTTTTTGTGATGCTCCAGAAATCTGAAATGTACTTATATCCTTATTGATAACTTGGTGTTTTTTCCATCTTAATACTTCCACTTCCACAGAACATTCCATCAAGGATCTTAAAGTACTTTATAGCCATTAATTACATGCTAAGCAAACTTGTGAGTTAGTTATTAATTATCCTCATTCACCAAATGAATGATACTGAACAACAAGATGCTCAACAAGTTTTTTTTTTTGAGGGGGGGGGGAACATGAAGATTTTTCAAAAATCAGAAAGGGGGGTGTGATGCTGAAAAGTTTGGGAATGACTGCTTTAGAGTGATCAGAGACAAAGAAGGCACTAAAATCTGTGAACCCTGATTATCCTTGCTTTAGCCACTAGTGGAAAAAACCCATCAGGGAACTGTGACGATACCTCATTATTTTAAATGATTGTTTTAGCATTAATAGATAGTATTGCTCTGATATTAAGTCATAGAAATGTAGAGCTGGAAGGGACATTGTTCAGCACCATGAGCTGACTAAGTAAACCATGTTCTTGTATTTAACATTTTGTCCTGGCTTGTGCTAAAACATTTCCTGAAAATATATGTTCTGCCTCACAATATTGGTGCTTTAGTCACATTTTTACAAAAAGTCTATTTATTCTACACTTGCTCTCTATAATTCTAGTTTCTTCCTTCTTCATATATTAAGAACAATAAACATGTTTGTAACAAGAGGAAAAAGACAACACAGAGTGGTACAGAGGCCTCATAGGAATATCACCCAGTATCTCTGTCTAGCGTAATAAAAAATCTGGGCAGTGATGTGGAGTTCACGTACAGTAGAGTCACGGAAGAAAAAAGGTGCATTTCATTCCATCTTGTACAAAATTAGTTCTAATTCTAGAATACTTCTTGTTGGTGATGATCCATATGAGAAAGTTCCAGAGAAATTTTAAAAAGTTGAAACTTACAATATATTGTAATATAGTAGCCCAATGTCTGTGACTCTGTAACGTTGAAACGCTGGCTGGTCCCTCTGGGCGGCGCTGTTGCCTCCCGCCATGGCGCTCGGCATGGGGGTGCTACATGGGGAGCTTGGGGCCCAAATGGCCACTTGCACCGCTTGCTCCCTCGCGGCGGCCCGGCTGAGCAGCACAGAAGTCAGCCAAGCACCACGGCGGGAGGCAACAGCGCCGCCCAGAGGGAACAGCCAGGGGGCGGGCCTGGACGAGCGTGTGTCTCTGACGTCTTGATATGAATGGAGATTACCTATCTCCTAGAACTGGAAGGGACCTTGAAAGGTCATCAAGTCCAGTCCCCTGCCTTCACAGCAGGACCATCCCTAACAGATTTTTGCCCCAAATGGCCTCCTCAAGGATTGAACTCTAGGTTTAGCAGGCCAATGCTCCCACATCAGGAAAGGGTGCCAGATTCCCTCCCACATCAGGAAAGGGTGCCAGATTCAAAAGGAGGAAAGCGGAGCAGACACAGAGGATGCGGAGGAGACAGAGGACAGCGAGAGAGAGATTGAGAGACAGAAGAGGGAGACGAGAAAGAGAGAGAGGCAGGAGGTGGACAAGAGCTGAGAGGGAGAGAGGGCGAGGCAGTAGGAAGAGAAGAGAGAGAGAGGCCATTTGCGCCACTTGCTCCCGTGTGGCGGTCTGGCTGAGTGGCACAGAAGTCAGCTGAGTGCCATGGTGGGAGGTGAAGAGGAGCGAGGTGGTGACGTATATGCCCAGGGAGCAGGGCCTGGACAAGCGTGCATCCCCGACGGAGACAGAGGAGAGCGGAGAGAGAGTGAGAGGCAGGAGGGGGAGAAGAGAAAGACAGAGATGGAGAGAGAGAGAGAAGGCGAAGGAGCGCTGAGAAAGAGAAGGGAAGGCAGTAGGAGGAGGAGGAGGAGGAGAGAGCGAGAGAGAGACCAGAGGCTCAGGAGAGAAGACTGACGTGGAGGAGAGACCTGAAAATCCCATTTTATGGCGGGCTAATTGGCTAGTATTGTAATAAGGCTCAATGCAAATTATTATAAAATCTACAAGCCTGGAATTCTCACTTACATATATTTACTTTTATCTTGCTCTGTCAGTGTTAAGTGGCTTTCAAGTGGATACAGATGCAATTTATACTCACTGTAAGGCCCCATTAAGCTAAGAGAAGTGTGAATTGGGTCCATAAAATTTAACAGAAAAATACACCCTTCCTATAGTTTGTTTAGCCACCCTATAGAATTCTATATTCTTCTAGATATCTTGCTCTGATAAGCACTATACAGGGCAATTGGCATCACTGTCACATATTACAGTCAAAATGCCTTTCCTCAATTAGACTAAATACTTGTTCACTTTCTTTCCACTTTGTTGCCATAGACCTGGTGGACCTCCAACCACTACCAAACACACTACTTCCTTTAACCCATGGTTGGGGATTTGAGATCAGAGTTTTCCCTCTCTTTAGAGCATTCTATAATGAGGATGTAATTTTCTATTACATTCTCTATGATGGTCCAAAAACCTATGAAGACTTGTTAGAAATGACTCTCCTCTTGCATATAACGACTATACATTGAAGTGGCCCCATTCTAATTGCTGGCATTACTCAAATGTAAATGGGAAGAGAATCTGGCCCATAATGTCTATTATCTATTTATTATGATTCGATGGGATTTTTCCATAAGGGGATGTATGGAGCAGAAAGAATCCAGATTGATTCTTCATTCTCAGATTGCTTTTGAAATGCTGTCAGGTGGAAAGAAAAACTTGTTTTGATCTATACATGAAGCAAATTTTTATATAGAAGACAATGAGCCAACAATACAAGGGTTGCCATTAAAACGTCAATATCTGCCAACAGCCATCACAGTTATTCTATATTTTAAGTCCAGGAAGAATGTTAGGCGTTGGATTTTAATGATGACTGCTGTCCATCAAGATGTCATTGTACAGTTACTATCTGATCACATAAAAATTACCAACCAAATTCACCCTCTGTTTATAGAACAACTCTATAGACAACAGCATCAGGTTTCCTTTGATGCTGTCTCAGTCTCCCCCCTCCCAAGCCCCCTGCCCCCTGTTTTTTCCCTGAAGGGACAGCTTTTAACAGTGAGAATAAAATTCTTTGTGGAAATTCAATTTTTGGGTTTTCTGTTCAGATTTCCAACAAGGGTATA
The DNA here is from genome assembly GCF_052426305.1 of Pelodiscus sinensis. Lineage (NCBI taxonomy): Eukaryota > Metazoa > Chordata > Testudines > Trionychidae > Pelodiscus > Pelodiscus sinensis. Next base: position 34,002,560 of record NC_143057.1, read on the forward strand.
TATTAGTACAAACTGCAGGAGCAAATTTTATGATGAGGACACTTGTCCTCTAGAAGTGCATTGAAACAACTAATCAGCAGTTGACTGGGAATCACTATCAATCAGTGCTAGTTTCCCTATTTTATCCAGCCAGTTCTTCTGCAATAAACAAGATAGTGTCTGAGAGAAGCAGATTTTTCATTTCAGTTTTAGGACTAACTTTAACATTTGAACATATTGTAAACATAATCTTAGAAGTTTTGCTCTATATTTTTTTCTTTTATGATTGATTTCTAGCCAATAATCTATATGAGTATAGAGTGTATATGTATACTGCATATGTAATAGAACATATTGCTTGGTTACATATTAACTCCAAGAAATGAGCGTATAACTGTCCTTGCTTTTGAGTTGCAAGTGAGATTTCATTGTTCACAGTACATTGTTGAACATCTCTACACATTTCAATTAAGAATTTTTTTTCACGTGAAGCAAATGCAGGCATTCATTGATTTTATATCAACACATATAGTCCATGCAGTAAATTAGAAAAATATGACTGCTTAGTGTTTTAAGAGTGCAGTATTTTGAGAAAATTAAAAATAAGAGCAGATCTACCAGATGGAGAGACTGCCAATTGATGAGGTGGATTTGGCCAGCCTTACAGCATGCTTCACAAATCAACAGAAAGAGATAAAAGGAAAAAAAATTTAGAGTAACATACACTTTTTGTACATTTCTCAAATAGGCATGAATAATCTGTAGAATGCTGCTCCATTTCATAATATGTCAGAGACCAATACTCTGGCAGAATCCAGAATTCATGGCCAAAACACAAATATATATAAAAAAAAAATCTGAGCATTCCTTTCAATTTAATATGAAAAGAAAAGTAAAACCACAGGTTGTGACATCCGATTATATTTTAGAGGTGGCAGACAGCTTTAGGACAGTCCAGCTTAGAATCACATTTGAGAATGTACAGTCACTCTAAATAGAATACAGTGGCTGATTTAGCTTAGAACAGTGTAGAGAATATATGGCAGAACATTTCCAGTGAAAAAAATAATAATATCCAAAAAAATAAGACAATTGTGTGTCCGTTAATCAGTGCATTCTTCACTCTATTTCACGGGTAACATTTTGGAGTCAATTTATCCTCACATATACAGCATCTTGCATGTAATTTGTGATGTACTGAAAAACACTGAAAGAGTGGCAGACTCTTAATGCCTTGCACAATCAGTCTCTCTCTCTCTTTCTCTCTCTGAGTACTGTGTAGGGCCTGATAGAGGGACAAAACAACAACTTTTATTTTTGCTGGGAGTTAAGATGATGCACCTGCTTTTATGACTCAGCTGCTTCCTCATACAAGGTTTAAGCACTGGACATCAGGAAAATTCACTAGATTAGCCTTGGATCCCTATGCAAAGACAGAGAGTCTGCCAGCCTGTTACAGATTCCCAGTAGCCATACTCCACTCATGTTAAAATAATCTCTCCCCGATTACAGGGTTCTAAACTATAATCAGCACTTCATTTAGAAAACCTCTTATCCAGCCAAATTGCCGCACTCGTTGCACTATGCTAGTTTCTTAGTACAACATCAATAAATGGCCTCTTGTAGAAGGACAGACAATTCCATTTGTAAAAGTGAGTCACAGTTAAAGGGATGATATCAGCCCCCAACTATTATACCCTTGGAATTAAAATGGATTTCTGGAGGAGGGGGAAAAAAAAAAGATGGAACCAAGTGGAAAGGTAAATAGAGGGAGAAATTTGTTGTGTTTCAAGCTGTTTATTTGCGTGCATGGCACATTGCCATTGAGAACAAAATGGAGGGGTAACCATAAAAGGAGATCCTATTTGCATTTGATGTAGAGTTACATGGACACGAGGGGGAAAGAATGCACATAGGACTCGCTGAATCACCTTTCCTGGAACACACAGTGTACATGTAAAAGGCATTAAAAGGGATTAATGGTGATATATGTATTACTTTTGGATCTCCAAACAATCTACGGGTGTTCGCCGTTATTCCGGAAAAACAATACTAGCGTCCACACAGCAACTGTGTCATTTAGAAAGAAAATCGAAATAACAGAAGGCTTTTTCCAATGTTGGCAAACCTCATTCCACAAGGAATAACACCTTTTCCATAAAAGCTCTTTTGGAAGGGGGTATGTGTGGATGCTCCACTGCTGCTATGTCGAAATAGCTCCTCACTAAGGCCATTCTAAGTTATTCCTCCTCAGTGCCTCATGGGGCTCTAAATCCACATTAGGGGATCCTGCCTTGGACTAATTTGGAGGCTTCCCTGTAGTGTGGATGCTCTATTTTGAAAAAGCTATTCCAGAAGATATCTTCCAGAATAGCTTTTTCCAAAATAAGCATACAGTGTAGACGTACCCTAGGGAAAGTCAACAAACCAGTCTAAATTCTTCAGTGTCGAATGAGCCTATGATATATTGTTCAAGCACAATCCTCCTTTAAGACTGTAACCTAGTATTTGAATTAATATGTTTATATAGATTCAATGTCTCTCTCGGCCATTAGGAGAGAGGATTAATCTGTAAATGCTTCCAAGACCTATGCCTGTTTAAGTAGAAATGAAGGGGCAGAGCATCTCTTGCATGTCTGTGTTTATTGAAAGGGTGGGTTCTTAGTTTTTCCCATTCCTCACATTGCATCTTTTAGCATTATCACTTATCTCCTGTTCTGTACTGTGCCTGATGGCACCAGGAGGTTTAATGTTAAATAGAAAACTGGCATTTTCCAGATGGCCGGCCAAATAAATGTGTAGGAAAGGGTGACTTCCATTCTATTTGCATGGAACTGAGCACAATTTCATGCCTCTCAATAAATAATTAAACAAAATTTTAGTAATATGTCCATCATTCACAAAGGGTTGCATCACATGATTTAACCGAAGGGGGGTAGTGCTGAACAGGTCCCAATGAAAGCAAAACTCAGTGGATCAAATCTTCAGATGGTGTAAGTCAGCATAACTCCACTCACTTCAAGGTAGCTATGCCAACTTTCACCAGCTGAAAAGATGGCTCTATATTTTGAGACTGGACTCTCAATATCAAGTTAAGCAAAACTGGTGAATTCATTCCAAAATTAAACCAATGGATGGAAAAGGAGTGGAGTGCTATATGTCCTAGATATACCCATGAACTCCTCTTGTATACCTAGGTTTTCTTCCCCCACCCATACCCTTGAGCATTTAAAAAGAATCAATCACCTGAAAAGTTATTTATGTATGTCTATATGAAAGATAAAATTTAGCAGCGCAGAAATTGGTACCCCAATATTAGCAGCTAAAAGTAATAGCTTTTCTGTGAATATCTTCTTCAGTGAATGAGTCCCCTATTTCGAGCCATTTATTGAGAACACACAAATGATCTTGTAAGACATTGCCTGATCAAAATTGGATACCTGACTTTGGAGTATGAGAATCATAAACTTGCTTACGGTCTATCTGGTCTGCAAACACTTCCCCATAGATCATCCAATAGGGCATGTAAAAAATGTTCTTTGCCAGCTTCCATGAAGGCTCTTCATTGGGGAAGAGAATTGCCTGCCTTGCAACACCGAAGCTCATCAGAACCACCAACATAATGATGACAAAATACATCATGTCTATCATCTAAAATGAGGGAGAAACAAAGATAAAGGTACCGGTAATTAGTTAGAGGAAATTATTTGACTATACAGTATTTCAACCTTGATGGACTGAAAAAAATTGATGAAGTTTAAGAATGCAATTTTCACATGTGGCTTCTGGAAACCACTTGTAATTTTGCACATGTGGATTGGCATTTTCAAACGTGGTGAGTGGGGAAACTGGGTGTTTCGTTCGACGGGGTTCATTTTCAGTAGCTTTTCAAAGTGTGCTGTGCGTGGGTTGAAGGTTTGAAGTCACAGACTACTTTCTGGCTGCACATGCTGCCTCCACCTACTATGTCACTGATGTCCGCTCAGATCAGTAGAGCCCACACTTGCAAGACAAAACACTGCTCTTATGCTACAGGTGGGGGTTTTACCAAAAAGAAGTGGCAGGCCATGGGCATAGTCATCTACTTAGCTAGCAGCAATGTCACAGGGCAAAGGAAATGGGGGTCTAGCAAGGATTCAGAATAGTTCATTTGTGCAACATAATGGACAGGCACAGTGGTAACCAGTGAGACAGGAGGCTTGTGCCTCTGCAAGGACCAGAGGTGACCAGTATGTTTGGAAGTGACAGTCAGCAGCCAGAGGACTCAGGGAAGGGCTTTTAAAAAGATAACATACAAATATCATAGAGGCCCAGTACTATACATCTCCCCTCTGTATTGTCTTATTCACATACGCAAATCATTCATTACCACATGGTGATAATGTCTGGCATTCAAGGGAGTGCTTAAGAAAAAAGGATCCATTCAGTGCCTGAAAACTCATGCCTCAGAGTCCCAGAGGTACTGTATAGGATTATAGGCATGACATTGAGGACAGATGTTGCATCAACAATAGGGATGAGAACCCCAAGAATGGATATTAAAGGAAGAGTAATCCTGGGGAATGCCTAGAGTATCTATCATAGGTGCCATGTAAGCTGAAGAATAAATATAATAAATTAACTAACAATATATTGTGATATGAAAAGTATAGGGAACCGATTTCAGAGACCAGATTAAGTTTCTTTTAAAGTTTCAGTCTCTATGTGCTTATCATGAGGAGGTGATTGGACAAAAAAGAACCAATCCAAACCTTTGTCCAGAACTCAACCTGATCTACCTTTAATGTTAGAAAAAGTTTGGTCAACTTTCTTGAGGTTTATTTCCATGTTCTTCTTTACTTTCTGGTGGCGGCTGGGATTGGGAGTGACTCAAAGTCAGTATTCACTGCAAGCAGTGAACAGCAGTATGACCAAAATACAGATGCCAGTCAGCACTGAATGACTGCCACTCGCTCTCTCACATCCTGGTTATCTGCAGCCACTTGTGCATGGGCGGCTCAGCAGAAGGGCTGACAACAGAGGTGGAGGAGTTTCTGAGGGGTAGCCATTTTAGTCTGGAAGTGCAAAAAACTTAAAAAACCACCAAACAGTCTTGCAGCACCTTAGAGACTAACAAAACATGTAGATGATATCATGAGCTTTCGTGGGCACAACCCACTTCTTCAGATGAGTCTAGCACAGGTTAACAATGTGGTGGAGGGCCTAATAACTCATTTATAACTGATGGATCTGGCAATGTAGGAATTACTGCTGAGTCTCTGAAGGGAAGTAATTCAAGGGTCAGTGAAAATAGAGACAGAAAATTAAAATCTTGAGATAAAATGGAATGCAGACAGGAAAAGGAAGAAATTGGGAAATATATATAAGAAAGAAAGAAAGAAGAGCAAGATAATGGTATAAAGAATGGAAACATATGCAGCCAACTTTCTGATTAGTTGTGTATTTACCATTTTTTTTGTATGCATCTCTAATGGAATGGTGAGGGGGGAAAAGAAATCAAGAATCTCAGACTTATATTTACTGGTTAGGATACAGTCTCTGGGGAAAGCGTGAAAGTGGGATGGCTGAAGGAAGTATAACAGCCACAGGTTTTTTTTCCTGTCTGATAGCATCTGTAATGCCACCACTCAGAGAAAAAAAATCCTCAGGAATGCTGCTTGGACTGTTAATCCTATTTTTTGAGAAAACCTGTTTTGAGGAGATTTCTAGCATATTGTGGTTCTGGTAATGCTGAGATGCAGTAGAAGTGGTTTGTCACACACATTTCTTACTGCTGCAGACAGAAAACATGTGAAACCAAGCTGGAGCATGCTATTGCTCTCCCCTTCCAACTCAAGCACTGACTTCAGACAGGTGTACAAAAATGTCAGGGAAGTAACCAAACATACTGACAATTATCTTTGATGTTACCTAAGAGAACCTTTTAACCTTTTGATGTATTGTTTGTCAGTAATCATGATGTTTAGGGCCCTTGTTGCTAGAAATACGAGTTGATTTGTTTTTGTCTTGTCCACAAGCAAGATGTTGTCTCATCTGTAGGCTCAGCCCTCTCAATCTGCCTGATTTAAAACTCAATGAAGTTGATAGGAATCTTTCTTTTGATTTCCCTGGAAATTGAATTAGGGCTTGTTTGCCTATTACAATTGCTAGTTTAACTTGCTTGTTTCCTCATAGTAACTCTCTTAATCTTTTATTTGAAAATGCTCAGTTAGGTGACAAAATGTGAATTGTGCCTGCATTAATATATTTATTTAATATGTTTATAAATATATAAAGTGTAACTGCACAGCAATTTCTGATTTGCTGACAAATGAAAGAGTTTTGATGTTAGCGTTTGTATGGAAAAGTATCTGATACACATCTTAATCTCGTGACACCATGTCAGAGACATTTCATCTTACTTGCAAATTCAAAGTGATTAATTAATTTTAATGTTCACATCCAGCCACTGAAATAAGATGGTAAATTCATCGATTAACAAGCACCAACTTCTCTGTTTTATATCTTTAGTGCCCCGTCCTATTCCTGATTTAATTTCAGCATGCACAATTTTATGCACAGTTTTTCATGAATCTAGGGACAACACTTATTTATCCTATGGCAGCATGTGAAGACCCCAGTGATGATCAGTGCCTCATAGTGCTGGGTGCCATGCAGACAGAGTTGAAGAGAATTATTTGTCTTACTCTCATGAAATTAATGAAATACTTGAGGGATTAAGGTCTGAAAGGCTTGTCCATTGTCTAATGAGTCTAAAATCTTGCTTATATTCCACATAGTATAATCTGTACCCTCATCCTATTTATATTTAAGTATGGGCCTTTTAGAGACTACAGTTGCTGTGATAACGCCTGCTTGGCAGAAATATGTTTAATCAAGTAGATCCTTCACAATGCTTTGCTGTACTTCCTAAGCACATGAGATGAAAGAGGAGATTAGATATAACCCGGAGAACTAAAATGAAATGTGATTTAAACAAAAATGTAGTCAGTGAACCAAATACAGCCCGAAGCAAGCAATGGCAGATAAGGATAGGAGTGATATAAATGGGGCTGTCAGTTATGCATGGGGTGTGAGGTGGCCAGAAAATGGGTGAGTGACAAATTTGTGTAACTTGTACAAACTGGATATTTATAGTATGGGCAAAACAGGTAGGTCAAAAATGCTGAGTGCATGGAAACTGATAAAGAATAAAAACAAATAGCAAAAGGGCATAAAACAGTTCCCTACTTTAATTTGCACCAACACCCCTGCCATAGTGCTCCAAGGACTTGATGAGTACAACTCCCAACGCCTGCAATGGTGTCAAACTCATTTATAGCAGGGATGAATCTGGCACCACAGAATACCAAAGCAGCAAGAGGTTACACTCCTTGTGCATGTTCTACTTGCACCCATTTGCAGGTCCTGTTACCCCACACCATTCATGTCACTGCTGAACTGGGTTCAGTGAACTTAATGTCAGTTCATCATAATGTTGCCTGCCAGTGCCTCAGTTAGTAGGAGGTCTAAGAATCTGTCCGGTAGCAAATTGGTCTCCAAGCTGCTTCTGCTGAATATGGGGGGAGGGGGCGGAGAAGGAGTGGCTGTGTATGGTACCAGTGGCAGAGAACTACTTTGCTGTTTTGACATTCTTTTTTAGTTTTATGAGAAAGGCAGTTTGATCGGCAGTGTTGGTAAAGATCATCAAAAAGAGAGATTAGTCTAGGGTAAGCTAGACTGAGGTAGGGCAGGAGCTATTGCAATGGTTTCTGCCTGCTTTTTTCATCTGTCCTTTCTTTCTGAAAGCCTGTTTTCTCCTTCCAGTAATCTAAAGCAGCAGCAGCTGTTGATGCATTGAGTGCTTTCTATTTGGACTTTGCAGTTCTGGGAGGTCTCTCCCTTTACTGTTCTGGAATCGTTGTTCCCTTGGCTCCTCTGAAGGAATCCATAGACTCTCAAAGTCCCTTTGGCAGGAAAATTATTTTCTTTTGTGGTTTCTCTTTTTCCATAAAATAAGTTTGATTCTGTGCTAACCGTTCAGACCCTACCAAGCTAACATACTAAAGAGAGGGTGAAATGTTATTTTAGTGACCCTGTCAGGAAGACAGCCAGTATTTTGCACTGGTATATCCCAAGTCTAGAAGTCTCCTGACACTCATTGCTTTGAAGTATGGGGTTCTATAGGCATAACCTAATCCAAGGCCCAGAAGTGGTTCTAACCCTTAGCTGCACAGTGTAAGGGAAGGTTTTGTTCCTGAAATACCTCATGCAAGAGAAGAGAGAAGTTATACTTTAGTGTACTTAGTAGGTTTGCTGCTAAAAGTATAGTGTTCTCCAAGGCAGACTACTTATGAATCATGTGGCTGCTACCAGGGTTAGTGAGCATTACCTTCATATTAATCAGCTATCATTAAAAACTGTGTTGTTTGGTAAATTTAATATTCAGTTGCACCATCTCTGCTGTGTGCTAATGATATTTTAATATTGATTTTTAAACATATTTTAAACATTTGGAACATGACAGCCTAATTTTGAAAAAAATGGACCTCTCTCTCTCTCTCACACACACACTTACGAGGCAATTTAGTCATCTACATATTCACACAGTGTGCATGGGCATTTATATGCAGTTATTTCTTGGACACTCACTGACGGCACCTTTTAGTAGGTGGACCTGACCCTCTATCTTTTCAGAATCTGGCTTTAGAAGGAAAAATTCCAACATTAATGGAATGCTACAGATGAAATTTTAAATGAGCAAAAGGGAGGAAATTCAGAGCTGAGGATCTCACAGAATTTCTAACTCTCTATATTTGCATCTGTGTTATATTTGATACAAAATATTAACATTAATGCCCTAATATGTACACGCAATGTCCCTCAATTACAGATGTTGTAGTCACATGGATGGATTTTCAGCTCTCACAAGGAGGGACAGCAGTATGCCTATAGGAAGAGAGACAAAAGGGATCGAGGATATGGGGCAGCAAGCTATAGAAAGACAATATTAATACGTTATATTTTATATAATGTAAAGTATTAATATTAACAATATACGAGCACACCAGCTTTATTGTAGCACCCTTCTTGTTAAGGATCTTAAAGTACTTCTAAAAATATTAATCAATTAAAGAGACCTCAAAGCAAGGTAGGAGAAAATTATTATCCCTCACTTTATACATAGGTAAATTGAGACACAAACAAGTGCAAGAACATTGCTGTTGAAAAGGGGTTTCTGCGGTTTCCAAGCAAAATTCCAGTATACAAATCTGTAGAAGTCTGGAGAAGAGCTAGATTCTTTCAGGCTGGGGGATGAGAGTTTGCCATGATGCTGACATAGGATAAAGAAACTATTTCCTAGGATCATAACAAAATACTAGAGATTTGTATGGATTTAATTCTGCCAACTCCCCAAAATACAATAAAGCCAATGCTAAAAAAATTATGGAAAGAACAAAGGAAGTGTCTCTTACCATTTTCCCAATCATCATAACATATGGTCCCAAATACTTGTTCACACCGAAGATGTCTAACAAACGTATGTACCAGTAAATTATGTTAACACAGTATATGACTCGCCCATCACTCCTGAATGGCAGATCCTGCAGACGAAGTATCATTCCAACAGAGAACAGGAGAATGGCTATGAGGTCTGTCACATTCCAGTACTCTTGGAGCCACACCTTTACCTTCTGTAACAGCTTCCCAGGCTCTGACATCAATATCTAAAGGGTATGAAAGAGGGACAGAAGGGGATCTATTTATCTTCACTTTAAGGCCCATAGAAAACACAGAGCAAACATTCATATATATATATTAATATTATACGGGCCAAAAACAAATCTGATGAAATCCCTGCTATGACATCCTTCATGGATCTCATACATGCTTCTGCTCCATCTCTAGATACCTTGTGGTCTGGCCAAGTTGTGATACATGCACAATGTACTATTTAAAAAAAAATAATCGAGTTATTCCTTTGTAAAACAAAACCAAATACATATTTCCAAAATCCTCTATAAGTGATAGAAAATCACAATGACTTTTCATTCCCTAAACTGAATACTCCAATTTTGGACTAAAGGCTAGGGGAAGATAGGTAGAAAGGTGTTTAATCAAAACAATTCTCATTTAAAGAAACTACAGAAAAGCATCCCCAAACTACACATAAAATAGCCACAAGGCCATAAAAACCACAAGGACCTTGGTTTGCATTTCATCAAAACACTGATGTTGCAACTTCAACAAAGCTTTGGAAGTGAGAGTTCCACTTCCAGGAAAATACTACATAAAATAATGTCTTCTATGAATTTAGTTTCTTTTCTGTTTATAAAATCATCTGAGAGGAGCTTATCATGAATTTTTGTGATTTGAAACTAGTCACCAAACATTTTTCATGAGTAATTTCTTGCCTTTCGCTTGCTTGCAAGCAGTTTGTTTTGAATATTTTGTATTTGACAATATTTGTATTTTAATGTTCAAGCACAGTTATATGGTCTGTTTTTGTTCCCTGATCTAGTGAGCAGAATTGTTAGACAAACTGTAAACTGGTTTTCTGTGAAAAATCTACACTCTTCACTTAGAACTCTTTTTCTATAAACATTCTTTCCAAAATGTTTATGGAAAGTGCACACACAGTTGAAGTGAATGATTAGAAAAGCAGAACAAATATTCACAGAAAATTTTTAACAGCACTTGTTTTTTCATCCACTGAATTCTCTGCAACTTTTTATCAGTAGTGCAGAGCCCTCTTGTGGCTAATTGATGGGGTGTGTGTTTGTGAGTATAAATATATATTAAAAATACATTAATTATAACCCACAGAATCACTGTCCTATTCCATGGTCCTAATTCTATTCATTTGTTTTAAAACTAAAACACAATTTTTTAAAACTGTTTTAGGATGAATTCTTTCACTACTTGTCAAAGGCACTTAAAATAGGTTTGTTGGTGGAAAATGCAAACATGGATGGTAGAGACTGAGGACAAGATGAAATTCAGCCCAAGGGGCACAAGTGTAGTCAATTGGAGATACCCCTGCTCCCATCTGGGCTAAATTTGGAAGAAATAAACCCTTATTAGGTTAGGTGAAAAGGGGACAGCTGTAGCTGAAGGAAGATGGGGGAAGAAGAGGACAAAACAATTCTGCTTCTCATATCACTCATGAAATGATGTTCATTTTCTTTCTTTAAGTGCTTTCAAATCTTTTGGGCAATACCTGTTGATTAATTAGTGAACAAACTTTAACAAAGAGAACTCCTCTCCACCAAGCAATGTATCACCATGTTTGGTTATAGGTCCGAATGGTTCCAGAGCTCGGGATGTTTGGATCCAGAGTTTTGGTTCATCACATTATGGAGACACAGGAGAATTGAATGCAAATATTGACTATAGAACCACACGTTTGGGGGCATTTACAGGCAGTCCCTGGGTTACGTACAAGATAGGGACTGTAGGTTTGTTCTTAAGTTGAATTTGTATGTAAGTCGGAACTGGTACATATTTTGGGGGGGAGGGGACGGGGAGCTGGAGTTAGGTGGAAAAGACCCTGATTCTCATACAACTTCCTTATTCTAGGAAAAACACATACTGTTTTGATATGAAGGTTTTTTTGGTTGATATTTTAATTAAAAATTGATCATAAGTTTCAGGGTTTCATGCTATATCCAAATCTTCCTTTTGGGGTACCTGAAAGATCCCAGTTATTCTTTTAATAGTCAGAATCTTTGTTTTTTATAACTAAAAAAAGTTTATTCAATGCATATTACTGTTCCAAATAGAATTTGCTACAGATGGTTCAGTGAAATGGGTATTAAGTGTAATCAATAGTCATTGGAGAGCACAGTGAAATATTGATACAATCAAAACTGTTGTTGTATTCTGCTGAGCAGAAAATGGAAATCCCTTCCTGTGAAGTGTGTGGGTGAATTTATCCACAGGATTAATTTTAAAGAAAAATTCAGTGTTGGGAACAGGAGTTTAGCCACAGGTGGGTCCTCATTGTCCACTCACCCACTTTGCAACCAGACCCATCCCCTCGGGGCTTACCCTGCTCCGCTCCAGCCAGGGTGTGGGGCTGGGGCTTTATCCCTTCTTCCCTTCTGTCCTGCTCCTCCCCATTCTTGCCCACCCACACCACTGGGTAATTTTTCAGCTTCACCTCTGCCAGGCTGGAAGGGACTTGTTAATTTCACGTGACACTAACAAGATACTTGCAGCTCTAGTGCTAAAGAGGGAAAGAGCTGCTCCTCCCAAGGTGGGGACTGTAACACAATGGGTCTCACTGCCTGCTGCTCCTGCTGTTCCCTAGGAAATTAATTTTTCCGCTCTGGGGTGCCCCCTTTTGGCTGGTATCTTGTTCCCCCCAGCAGACCTGCGTCCTCCGCAGCAAGAAAAGCCGCTCTGTGTCTCCCTGGTCTGCTGGGGGGGGGGCGCTAGCTCCGCGTCTCCCTGGTCTGCTGGGGGGAAGCGCCCCCCATGCCGCCAGAGGCGGCGACAGTGGGGGAGGCACCCCGCACTAGCTGCGTGCCCGCCCCCCCCCCCGTTTGTAAATGGGGATTCGACGTAAGTCAAATTGATGTAACCCGGGGACTGCCTGTATAGGTGAGGCTCTGGTTGAAAAATCCTATCTCTAGCCTCTTCTGCATACATCAAAAAGTAAACAAGCCGCACAGTTCTACTGCAGTGGCCAGACCTATGAGAAACAGTGTGAAGAGCACTAAGAAATACCATGGAAAGGGGGGCTATGTTAGAAGATAACAGCCTCTGACAGTTTCATTAGACTTATGGAAATCCAAACACAGGAGTTGTATGAGTGTAGAACAGATGGTTACTTTTAAAACCAGTAAAATTGAGAAACGTAGCAATAGAAATTCCAACATCCCTTCTGTTTTACTGGAAAAAAGGAATTTTGTGGTAAGTCTACCTACAACCAAAAATTCAGAAAAAAATTAAAACAAAAAAAAATTGTGAAAGGTACATGTATTTCTCTTTTGTTTCTGGCTCATCCAGGATAGTATTACCTCTCTCATCTTCTCTATTCCCAATGTGAAAATATAGGAGATAACTATCCATTCTTGTGTAGAAGGCCAACGATCCATCTTCACTAGCACAATGTAGTTGAACAGCATCAGGTACCCAATGTATGCCAACTGTAAGGAAACAAAGAATTTGTCTTGGCGTGGCACCTATAACCACTAACTTATTATACAGCATAATCAGATACTCTAAGGTGGCTTTAAAACCCTAATTTCAGTTTGCAGACACCTTCTATTTGTAAACAGGGAGAACAATATCAGTAGCAGCTGTGCAAATGGAATCTGTGTACCAAGTTGAAGCTCTTGCTCCGGTGGTGGTGGTGAATCTCCTCTCCCTTGCTACTGCTGCTTCAAATCACTCCCATCACTGTTAACAAAACCCACTTGGATCTTCATAACCCCTGGTTGAATCAGTCATGGTTCTATATCTTCTATGAGGCCACTATAGGCCCAGATTTCCTAAGTTACCTGTTTGAAAATTTCCAGTCCACTCCATTTTCCTCCTACTTATTGCTTTTTATTTCTCTTACATTTCTTGCCCACACAGACAATCATTTTGATTTAGTTCTTTTGGCTACATCTAGACCGCACTCTTAAATCAGAAAAAGATACGCAATTTGCGCTATGCAAATTGCACATCTTTTTTCTATTTAATTTCGAAAGAGGATTTTTTGACATTTGGCACATCTACCTGGCACCAAATTTTGGAAAAAAGTGCTCTTTCAAGCCATCCCTTATTTCTTGTAGAATGAGATTTACAGGGATGGCAAAAGAGTGCATCCATTCTTTTGGAAATTTTTCTGAAATAGTGGACATGTTCCTTAGATGCAGCATTGCTATTTCAGGATACTTCCGGTAACCTGAAACAGTGATTCAGTCTGGACGTAGCTTTATCTCAGATCCACCCTGACTTCCTGTGCCCATAATGCACAACCCTTTCAGTCTGGATCTCCTGTATCCAGGGTGATGCTGTGATATATATTTCAATTTCCTGCCATATCCTCAGAAACTCTTCTTGTGTTAAATGCAAAGTTTATGTAATCCTGTGGGCCGGAATTGTATGTAACCTCTTCTGGAGGAAGATATGACACAAAGCAGGGAGTTTAATATAATGAAATTGCACCAAACAAGAATGGACTTTTTTGTGGGGCAACACATGTGAAGTAGATCTGGAAAAAGCCTACGGAAAGGTTAATGCAAATTCCTCACCTCCAGTTATGGCAAAACCCAGAGTTTTGAATTGGGAGAGGGTGACTGCTGATTATTTGTTCCCAGGATTCAGAGAATCAAAGCCTTGAACTTCATATTTCGGCCATAATTTACCTATTGGGGGTGAACACTATGATTGTGTGTGGGTATTAGAAAACTGGGACATGGGTCGTCTATATAAAACTAAGAAATAAACTAAACAAAGTATCTCTGATCATCCAACTGGGAGAAACCATGAACATAAGATTGGCTATACCTGGGTAGGTTATTGGTCCAGTGGTGGTAGAGAATAAACAGCACCTCACAGAATTGGGTCCATAGTTCTGCTCTGTTGAATTAGTTCTTAGAAACAATTTGTTGATGCACAGGAAAGCATAAAGCTTGCACCACTGAGTGCTGGTGTTATTTTCAGTCTCTGGCTTGGAAATCACCTAATTAATATTCTTTAAATTGACCATAATTAAGAGCACAGCTAAGATTTGCCTCTTTTCTACTTAAAACAGTAGGAGGAAATAAACTCCCATCTTTCAGATCCATATCTGCTGGCTGGATTGGTTCTTCAGAGCCAGCCTGATCCTCTCAACATGTTTGAAGAAAGGGGAACACCAGGCTAATCTATAGTGGGGTCTAGTTCTTTTGAGTCAGACATCTAAACTGATGGGTCTGGCAAGACTGGAACAATTCAGGGGAATTGCTCTTGAAAGCAAAGTGGTCCCACCATTCAGTGTCTTTTTCAGTTAAAATTAGATAGATCTTGGCTGTTCTTGACAACTAATCCCACCAAGTTGAATTGGGCCCTTTTTTTGAATGACTGGATGTTAGTAAAAAAAAACAACCAACCAACCAAACAAACAAAAACCAAGGCCCATATCAATAGTCACAGTCAGAACACACTGAATTTGGCCCACTGTGATATACATTAAGAATGATTAAAATAGAGGTGGGCTAAGAATAATGAAGTTGTTTTATGTGCCATTATGTGCCATTCACATTGACAATTAAAGTTGACACTAACATTCTCCTTGCTTGTTGAACCCTGGACACACAGATTTTATGGATTTCTTTTTTAATCATTTTTTAGGCTTTGCTTCTTTTTAAAATGAGCCAGACAGATTTCAGAGCTCTTCCAACCTTCTCTTGGAAGTTGCTTTTGCAGCAGTTTTCATTTAAGTACAATCAGTCAGGCCCCACAGCTTGACTTTGCTCTGGAAGCTGCATTACAGCCAAGATTCAGCATTAATAAGTGACCCTGCCTCAGGTAGAAATAGGCCTAAAGAGAAATGCAATGATGATTTCCATTTCCCATTTCAGGATTGAAATACTAGTGCAAACCAGGATACCCAGTTTGCTAATAATGGAAAGAATTTTCTGGGTAATATGCATGGATACTTATAACGATAATGGATTTAGATTCGTCACCCTGACTAACATTAGCTGCAGTTCAGTAATATCTTGTTGGACTACACTTGTCAGGTAGGAGTTGGTTACCAGCATGCTCTACCCACTCTGATTTGATCTCTGGGACAGAGAACTGTTTGTGTTGCCTTTAAATGTATCATCAAGGTCTCAGCAGGAAATCATCTCCAAAAACAGTGAGTTTATTTTTTGTGATTTGCCGATATTGGGGCTGGGCTCAGCAGCAGGTAGATCATGAGAACTAGGCGAAACTTAAAAAAAAAAAATCTAATAAAGTATATTGCGGTTGTTGTTGAAACCTAATTTACTTAATTACAATTCTCATACTAAGCATCCACTGAGCCCAGGAACAAATTCAGTGGGAGAACAGCCTGATGGTGGACTTTAGAATTTGGCTCTATCACTGTAGTACTTAGACACAGATGTATCCAAATATTTGTCTACATCAGGGGTGGGGAACCACAGGTCCAGGAGCCAGATGCGGTCCCTGACTTGCTGGGATGAGGCTCATGTCCCCCCACATTCCTGAGGCTCATGTCCCTCCACACCCAGCCTTTGGGAGCTCCAATCCCCCACTACTCCATCATGAGGCTGAAGCACACAAAATCTACTATGCTGGGGCCCCCAGGCTCTGGTGTGTGAGGGGTGGATGTGGGGAGCATCTTTCTCTTTCTCAGATGCCACATCAGTGAGGGTTTTGTTTTATTTTATGCTTCTCACTTGTATGCAGCCCCTGACTGATTTTTCTGAGAGTGGGCAGCCCCCAACCTTAAAAAGTTCCCCACCCCTGATCTACAACATTTACAGTTAAGGGGAGGGATAGCTCAGTGGTTTGAATACTGGCCTCCAGAGTCCTTGATGGGGCCATTTAGGGATCCGGGGCAAATCTGTCAAGGATGGTACTTGGTCCTGCCATGAGGGCGAGGGACTGGACGTAAAGACCTCTCAAGGTCTCTTCCAGCTCTATGAGATATATATATAGTCTCACCCATTTGTCCATATAAATCAGCATTTTGTATCTACAAATACAGTGGCTGGACTTGCAAATGCTGGTCTGCTTCCCCAAATATATTCCCCATTGTGAATATATCAGTGGAGGTTCTCTGAAAATTTGTGCCAATACAAACAGATACACAGTTGACAACAGAGTGACACTGACTTCTTTACAAGTGCTAGTAGCATGGAGAAGATAGCTTACCGTGTAGAACCAAAACTTAACTATAGGAGCATTGTAGAACTCATAGATCTTCCTTCCAAAAGGGATCAGTCTGTGCCTGCTGTGAACTTCCTCTTCCTCTTTCTTTCTTGCTGATTCTCCATTCCCTCGTCCCAACATTGCCTGTAATAAGAAAGGCCACTCTTGTAGTTGTTTCCTTCTGAACTACGAACTAGACCTTAATCGAATCCCAGAGGAGGACTGTTATTTTTGAAAATGTCAAAAGGAGCCACATTAACAGATTGATTCTCTGATATCCTCATCTTAAAATGAGGACCAGACAGCCCCATGTAGCTGCAACAGTCAAACTACTCTGTTTGCAAATAATCTCTTTTGGACAGGAAGCTCCTGTTCAGATCATACCAATTGTTCCCTCACAAGCAGAAGGAGCCCCCACTTCAGCAGAACTGTCAGTGTGACTCCTGAGCTCCATTCACATCTTGGATCTGGACAAGAATAAGATGTGGGTGAGACTTCTGCTTTTTGCTATATTGACTTTTCTTCTCCCAACTGTCACTTTCTATTAGGTAGTTATGTGTGTAGCAGAGAAAGCTAGAATGTGAGTTGTCATATGAAAGTGATCAGAGAGTTGACATGGGAGGTGAAATAGAGGAAGGAGGAAAGCAGAGGTTACTAAAAGTTACTACTGCAGAAATAAAGTGGGGTGTTGGTTCGTGTTGACTGTTGATCCTATTTAGGCTGCAGTGATCTCCATGTGAATGCAGAGGCCTGTCCATTGGGAGTAATGAGTTTTTAGATTGTAAGCAATTTGCTAGAGAGATCATATCATCTTCCCTGGTTATTTTCCAGGATGCTGAACATACTTTATAGGGTAGATTCTCACATGGTGTAAATTGCTGTAGTTCCATTGACTTCAATGACTTGATTTCATTGGTGCTACAAGTTGGACCTCCCTGGTCCAGCACCCTTGAGACCTGAGCTATCCTGGAACAGGGAATTTGCCTGATCAGGGGAGGTCAGTGCTTCCCTGCTTCCAGACTCCTCTCTTTGGGGATCCCTGTCTTGCCGCTGTCCCCCCTCATACTGGACTGGCACAGCTCCCCATAACTGATGCCAGCCTGAGGTTCTCGGCCGCAGCCATCCAGCCGCTGCCGGGAGTTCTGGCCTCCCCATCTCACTGCTAGGGCTGCCAGTGGGGATTCTGGCCACCCGCCTCCACTTGACCCCGCTTCTGGGGTCGAGGGAGGGGGTGTTCCCTAGCAGAGGCTCCCCGGTCACCACAGCCCTGCTGCCAGCGGGAGTTTGCCAGGATTCCTGGCTGCGGCTGCCCAGGCTGCCAATAGCTCCACTGCAACCGTCGGTTCCCTGGCTGAGACCAGCACTCCTCGGTAACCTGGCCCTGTTAACGCTAGGAGTTCTCTGGCCAGGGCAGGGCTCCCCAGATGTCGCCTGACCCAGCTCCTGCATTGCTCCCATCTCTGGGGCTATTTGGTTCAGTAACATCTGTGGACCATGGATGTCACTGAACCAGACACACCTGGATTTGGGAGGTTCCACCTGTATTACAATTTATGCCATCTGAGGATCTGCCACTAGGTGTTTTAGAAATAGATACATAAGACATTAATAAATATAATGCTAATGGTGACTGAATATCAACAATGGATGTCTACATGCAGAGATAGTCTGAAATTGATCCTCAACCTGACAGAAAGAGATAGAGTGTTATTATAATAAACACAACTCACTGAAACTGAAATGATTTTATAACCTCTGAAGTATGGCTTTGGTTCCCTTAAAGAAATGAGTTAAATTTAAAAAAGTATTTGTATTTGCAATACTGACTATAGAACTCTTTTGTTTGCATGCCTCTCTGAATAGGACACTCAGGGTAGCTGGAATTTTATGAGATTTTTCATGCTGCAAGCAAGTTCCCACTCTGTAAATTTGTTGCAACAGGCACAGATTTAGGTATTTCTCCATGTCGTGAAACCTGCAAATCAAGTATTTTGATACCTTTTGATTCACTTAAGTGCACCAAGGCTGCACTGCTGCTTTTAGTTAATGTGCCTATAACACTTTCCTTCTGAAAATTTCAAAGCATTTTACTATTTACACGTGAATTAATGCAGCATCACAGCCCTCTTGCAGGTATTGCTATTATCCCCATTTTACAAAGGAGGAAACTAAGACACAGAGAGGTCAAGTGGATGTCAGTAGAAGAGTTGTTTTTCTCCCAATCCAGCATTTGTACTCAAGGATACTACCTTTCCCTCACTCATGTACCAACCTATATGGGTCCTGATTCTGCAAGACATTTAATCACATATTTAGTTGACCTCAATGAGATTATTGGCAAGCTTGAACTGCCTTGCTGGAAATGTGATATGGCTCATCACCATAATAGATGAGCAATTCCTTAGTATTTAAAAATAAATATGACAGTCTATGATACAGGCACAAATAAATGAGATTATGTTGGGGGAAAGCCAAGTCAAAGAAATGAATTTTACCGTCTGCAGTGTTAGATGTTATTTTGGGGAATAATGACATTACAATCCTGTGCCATTCTTCCTTGGGCTAAACAATTTGAAGGTACTTGTGGGAAGATAATCCCAACTGCTCGACACCCCACCTTATTGGGTCATAGTTAAAATTTAGAATGTAGGTTCTTAAGGGCAGGCACTGTATCTTTCTATATATTCTAATAAGCCCTGCCTATATGTTGTGGACTTGTTTGTTAAAGAATAAATTGTAACCATAATCCAATCAAAGCATGTATCTATGCAGTTATTTCTGTCTAGATATTTATAGGGTACTTGTTGTTAAGGAATCTAAGTTTATGCTGCCATTTCTAGTATTTTCACTTCATTTAGTTCATGTTAGTTTTCTCAGTGTTATAGCTATTTGTCATGTTGTTGCTCAGTTTCTTGTATTTGGCTGAGCAACTGCTGACTAAGTCTCTGTAGTAAAAAAAGAACAAAGATCTAAGACTCAGGAGTAATTCAGAAGCTGAGTCTTCTTAAAACTGTGGCGCAGTTTAGAAGAGTTATTTATCTGTTAGCCCACCGTGTCCATCCCAGACTCTAGGGACATTACTAAATGTGTTTAAAATAAGCAGTATTAAATATTAACACAGGGCATCCAACTTAGACTCAAAAATAAGTCACAGGGTGGGGTATAATAGCAGAATAAAAGGAGGAAGTGGTTAGTGACCAGAGGGAAATGGAGCAGGATTCACTTTTGCTAAGCAGACTGACTCACTCCTTGCAGAATATCTGCAGCGCTCAGTGATATAATATTTGAGCCTATTAACCCTTCCCATTACCCAAGGTAACTTGCCTGAGGAACACAGGGACAGAGTTATGTCCTAGCTTATGAGGGATGATAGTTTTTTACATGTTATTTGAGATGGCCAGAACAATTTGTGCTCCTCCTGCATGAGAAAGTCATTGGTCTGTTTGCTTCTCTCTGCTTCCTGATAATGTTTATGGGGCACACGGATGTCTAATGCTATACAAATCTGCAGGGCCTTTAATGGGAGCTTTTAGCTCAGTTGCCTGCTTGTGCACAAGCATTCTGAAGGAGAGGTGAAAAAGGGCATGGTCAGCTTTAACTAATGCAAAGGGCAGCCTTTTAAGGGAGATGAATATTTAACAAATTCCAGACCCTTCTCAGTTTCATACAGGTGTGACTCTGAATGGCACTGTGCTCCCACAGCAGTCAATGTGAGTTGTGTATGTTCTCAGGATAAAGCCCCTTTTTGTACTTTGCTTCAGGTTTATTTTTTATTTCACTATTGTTGCTTTATTGCCTAGTTAGTCTTGTGAATAATGATGCTGACATGTTAATATGTTACAATCATTTCAAAATTACCACACAATACCAAAAATCATCCCCCCCCCCCACATTGCAGATGGGGAATAGCTTTTAAACTGCTATGGGTTAAGCTGGATGTTAATTTCATGATGGTATTAACAAATCTGAAAAGCTTTCCCATTAAAAATATAAAGAGTCTGAGTCAATGAACAGTTTGCACTGTGCTGATGCAAGCTATGAATGTGAACAAACGTACGTGTCTATTTCTGAGGGAAAGAAGGTGGTCCAGGGAAGGGTGAGAATATGTTGAGATTATTTGGTGGAGGCGGAATTTCAATTTCTAATGTACAACTTTGCCATGAGTCAGTCAAGGTAACCCTGGCATCAGTGCAATTTGCACAGTACAGTGTATCAGCAGCATCCTCATTCTTTGCTTTCCCTTGGCCTGCAGTTTTATGCTGTGTGCTACATGTAGGGCAGTATCTACCTGTATATTTATTTGTTTTTTTATAACAAGAATTTTGGTCCCACTGAATAGGAGTGTAGGCTTTTCAGAACTCATGCTTAGTAAAGTGTACACACGATTTATAGAGTACTGTATTTCCACACTAGTGAAAAACGGAACATAGCTTGGTGAATATCCATCTATACACGTGTGTGCGTGCACACACACTACACAACCATTCCCACTATACAGAAGGAAATAAGAAGCAGGTGGTAATAGTTCTGGGTGGCTATTCCTTGCTCAGGATTGGGCACTGTCATTGTTTCTAGGATGAAAATAGCTAAAAAAACACCAGAGATGCAAACATGTAAAAATGAGCTTTTTTGTGTGCTCTATAGTTCCTTTTCCTGAACACCGTGAACAGTTTCTAGACACAGATAAATGCCAACTGCAGCCAGGGACGGCAGGTTTGTATAATTTTTGGTGGTGCCCCCTTAGCCACACCCCCTGATCCCTGTTAGCCAGGCCTCTGGAGGTAACACACTTGGGGCAAGATGGACACATGACCAGAAGTAAAAGGAGTCATGTCACCCCTCTCAAAGGGCTTTTCCCACCATCCTCCTACCAACAGGGATTAGTTTGGTCCCCCATGCAACCGTCCTGCAATTGCATTAACCCAATGTGTGAGACATTAACTCGGGTGCAGAGAGGCTGGGGGAAGTGGTCCCTCTAAGGCTATGTCTACACGCGCAGCTTCTTGCACAAGTACAGCCGTTCTTGCTCAAGAACCCACAGAGCTTCCACGCTGCCCACCTACTCTTGCGCAAGGAAATTAACAATACGGCGTGGTAAGAGAAGGCATCTTGCGCAAGAGCTACGCTCTTTTCTAACAGGTGTAAGCTCTCTTGCACAAGAGGGCAGTGTGGATGCTCGGCAGGGATTTCTTGCGCAAGAAACCCCTATGACTAAAATGGCCATCGGAGCTTTCTTGTGCAAGAGAGCATCCACACTGCCGTGAATGCTCTTGCGCAAAAACACCGCTCGCACATGGCAGTGTGGATGTGTTCTTGCACAAGAATCCTCCAGTGTAGACATAGCTTAAGAGTTTCCTCCCATGAGCAGAATGAATGTTGTGTTGTGCACCAGTACTGAGTTCATGTGGCTTGTTTGGATGTGCTACTGTGGCACCCAAGTTATTCATATATATTTTATAAACCTTTTCTCTCTGCTGCCAAGTCTCCTCCCCTTGATCCCTCAGCTCCCCCTGGTGCCTGCTGCCCCCCAACACCTCACCCTCCTCTGCTGTTCTGACTCCTGCCCTTCTCACTGCCCTCAGCCCTTCTGCAACCTGCCCCCCTCCACCAGCCCTTCTCTCCCTCCTGTGCCCCCTCCTCCAGTAGCCCCACTCTGACCCTGTGATCTACCCCTCCTCATCCCCTCTCCTAACACCTGCCTCTATTCACCTGCCCTACCCCTCTCCTCTGGTGCTGGTCCCTCCCCTGCAGGTGTCTTCCCTTCTGCTTCATCCCCAGAATCCCCTGGCACCTGCACCTTCCCTTACCCCTGCACCCTCCTGGTGCCTCCCCCTTCCCTCACTGCCCCTGCCCTCTTTTCCCGGATGCCCATCCCTCACCACTCTCTGCCCCCATTCCTCTCATGCCCATCTGTGCCCTCACACATGACTTGCTCCATCCTTGCCTTTTTCATGCCCACCCCTTCTTTCAAGCCTTCTCCCAGCACCGCCCCTCCCCCCTCTAGCTCGCAATGCCCTTACCCTCTCCTCTCCCAGCATCACCCTGTCCCCCCTCCTACTGACACCTCCCCTCCTGTCCTTTTCCTCATTGTCTGCACTTGGCCTCCTGGCATTTGTCTCTCCCTCCATCCTGTCCCTTGATGCCGTCCCCTTCCCCTCCTACCTCTTCCTTGTTTTCCCCCTTCTCCTCCCCTACCTTCTGCCTTCCACTTTGTGGGGCCAGAGTCTCTGCTCAGGCCCCAGAAGTCCCCCAACTCCAAACCCAGAGCTAGGCCACGCAGCGCAACCCTGCACCGAGCAGTTTTAAAGTCCCAGGCCATGATATCATGTCACGCCCGGGCATCTCGCTGCTCACCTCTAAATACATAGCAGCTGGCAATGTGCGCCGGACTGAAAGCTGTGCACGGCAGGGCCGGGGAGATGCTCTGGGGCTGAGGTGGGAGGATGCATGGGGGGGCGGGGCCACAGGTGGGGGGGCGGGGCCCGCTTCAAATATTGGTGGAGCAGGGCCCCCGGCTCTGAATACTGCTGGACCATGGGCACCACGAGCCCATATAACTCGCTGCCTATGACTGCAGCTCTACATTCTCAGTCCTGTAGACTCTGCTGAATATTGTTGAAAGAACTAAGCAAAACAGTAGTGCTAGGTATTTAGGGTATGTCTACGCAGCATTTTGGAGTGAGCCTCCTAGCCCGTCAACAGACATATAGATTCTGAATCCAAAAGGGACCATTATGATGTGCTATTCTGACCTCCTGTGTAACACAGATCATACATATTATTTTGGGGACGTTATTCCTTGAGCACATCTTATAGAGAAGTAGACAATCTTGATTTAAAATGAGTAAATGGAGAGTGAACAGAAGTACAGTAAAACTGCTGATGGTCCGGCACCATCAAGAACCCAGAAGTGTTCCGGGCAGCTGGACCATTGGAGCTGCTCTGCCCCCAGCTTCCCCATTCAGCCGCTGCTAAAACTGACCAGCGGCTGAATCGGGAAAGCCGGGGGCAGAGCAGCTGGAGTGCCACCGGGCAGGTCCTGTAGCACTGCCCCTCAGGGCTGCGGGACCAACCCAGCAGCACCGTCCCAGGTGTACCCAAGTCAGCTGCTGCTGAAACTGACCGGCAGCGGCTGAATCAGGGATGCTTGGGGCAGAGCCGGACTATCGGAAGGGGGGGGGCTATGAGGGGTCTGGGGTGGCATCCCCCCCACCTCACCCCAGACCCCTCATAGCCCCCCCTTCCGATAACCCAGCATATCTGATAATCCGGCACCCCCTGGGTCCTAAAGGTGCCAGATTATCGGCAGTTTACTGTATGTTAGGTGGTGATGAGTTACAGCACCTTCAGGGTAATGGTATTAAGTTTAACTCAGTGGCACAGCAGCCCCCTTTAGTATTTTCAACTGCTCCTACTGCCAGCCAATAACAACAGATTAAGAGTTGCTGACAGTGGGGGGGACAGCGACACTGAAATATGTCCATGGATTGTGGGAAAACAGTCTCCCTCACAGATAGCTATTCAGTGATTCTTGGCATGCAGAGGGAACCATTTTTTTGGCCAACATTTCCCACATGACCTTGCTCATTTCCCCCCAGTTCATTTGGTCTTTACCATGAGTAAGGAAAAAACAAAAAACAAAACAGCCTCGCTATCTCACTGCTGTCATCTGTACCACTGCAGTGCTGACCCCAGGAGAAGCTAACTTTCAAAGCTTTGACACTGCAGGGGGTAGCCGAGTTAGTCTGTACAAGTTAAACTTAAAAAACAACAAATGCTCTGGTAGCACTTTATAGACTAACAAAACATGTAGATGGTGTCATGAGCTTTTATGGGCACAGCCCACTTCTTCAGATGACCGGAGTTTTAGCTTGGTAGCTTTAGGAGTTCAGTCTGTGTCGGTTTTAATTCTAGAAAGACCCTATTTCCAAAAAAACAAAAACACACTTTAGATTTTTCTTCTTAAAGTGGGGAATGTCTTAGTAATGGTAAAAGGGCAGACTCTTTATCTGAAGTGGAAAATTAGAACAGACATGCCAACAAAGAAAATACACAATTCACATGTGATGTGGCACGTTGTTCCTGGAAATAAAATTGCCTGTGGGAGATTTATTCCTGTAGATTTTAGTCTCTGACCATCCTTTCCCCTATCCAATAATTCCTCAGATTTAAATATTAAGGATAAGAAAGTTCTATGCATAGATTCTGTTGCTTGTTAACTCTTTGGTGATGGGGATGCAGTGATGAAAGAGGGGGCGCTCACAAATTTGTTCTTGTGGGCATGTTGCATTAGAAAAGTCTGTGGCCTATCACCAAAGTGTTAATGGGATTTGTAACCGGCATTCCCACGCATCAGATAGAAATT
This sequence comes from Pelodiscus sinensis, assembly GCF_052426305.1. Taxonomy (NCBI): domain Eukaryota; kingdom Metazoa; phylum Chordata; order Testudines; family Trionychidae; genus Pelodiscus; species Pelodiscus sinensis. The sequence continues at coordinate 34,027,743 of NC_143057.1, forward strand.
TAAAAAAGGAAAAGTGAGTAACAAATAATTTACAGTGTTTAAATTCAGTATGCTAGTGACATGTACTATGGGTGATAATTTAAGGCTTTTCTAGAGGGTAATGAACACTATGGAGGTGTGATTTCTAAAGCACATTTATTATTCCATGTAGATTCTTCTGGTGCACTCTAAAGGTTCTATTATGAAATATTATTTCAAATGACACTACATTAAAGCAGGGCCCATCCAATGAAGCATGCATTAGTAGTGCACTTCAGAAGCACACACTGCTGTACCATGTAGACAAGCCCTCAGTCCCTCCTGGTATATAACTGTCCCTATGGCTACCACCAAAAAGAGAGAGCCCAACAACTTGCCTGCTGTTGACTGATGCTAAATTAATTAGTTGGATGTTCTAAGGCTCAATTCAAGGACACATGGAAAAAAATTGTAATTCAGTAGCAGAGAGCACCAAGACCATATTGCAGGAGCTGCTGGACTCCACACCACCAGCTGGGGCCCCCTGCGCTTGCTTATTGCAGAAAAGGCTGTAGTCATTCTCCCTGAACTGGGTTATCAATGGCTTGTGTAGTCAATATCCGGGGGTAGATGAAAGGAGAGAGCCATAGGACTGAGAAGAGAGAGGAAGGAAAGCTTAAGCACTGAGGCCTGGAAACAAGAATATATATCATTCAGCATAGAGTGATTTTGTAGTGGGAATTTTAAAGGGAAATGTAGTATTGGAGACAAGAAACAGAGAGCCAGGTTGTTCACAGAGAGATGATATTTACCTCTTTGGCATATTTTAGCCAGTGTGATAAACACAGCACTGTGTGAAGTGCTTATTGGATTTGAATAAGCTCTTCATGAATTGAGCAGAAGCCAGCAATAAGTTAATTGTAATTAAATTAATAGCTAATGAGTGGAAAACAGTCCGTTACTGCTATGCTGGCATCTGATCTTTCCAATGGCCAGGTTCTTGCCTGCAAACAGGTCCTGTAGGCAGGTCTTGTGGACCGGTTCTTCCGCTTGCCTGCATATTGGGTCCTGTAGGCAGGTCCTTCTGCCTGCCTGCAGATGGAGTCCTGGGGGCAGCGCCTGCTGTTTGCCTGTGGGAAATAGGCTGTTTTTTAAAAAAAAGAACCAGAAAGAACTCTTCTCTTTTTTTACTGCTGTGCGGCAGTTGCATCTTGACCCTTGAGGATGAGAATGTGTTTAAAGACTTCCAGTGCTCCCTGGATATTAAAAAGAAATGATGATGGGATTTGCAATTTTTACAAATAAAAAAATGACCATGATGCTTGATATAAACAAGGAATTGTGGAAATCTGTCTAATCATCAGAATTTCATCTGAGTCCCTTTGCAGTGTAAATTATTTATTTAGGGTGACAGTATGCAACTCTAATATGTTAAATAAAGCAAAAAAATATTCATTATAAAAAACAGAAGAGCACACTCAAATGTAAAAAAAAAACCAAAACAACCCCAACCCTCCATTATTATCCAGAGCTAGATTGAGCAATTCTTTTTAGGTATTTCCACAGATGTACTAGATGTATTAGTAAGTAATCACCAGTGTGAGGAAGGGATGAGTGAGGGACTCAAAGAGGTGAAGTTCTGATGATTAGACAGCACACCTACCTGCACACTAATGTCTGTTTAATGAGAACACTAAGAGAAAAACCCCTCCAGTCTCCATCAAAGCTTTGGGAACTTCCATTCTCCCTGCCTTCTCAACACATGAAAGGATAGTACTCAGTCTCATCCAGGCCTCTCAGCCTGACATTCTTAGATGTATTCTGAAGGACTGTTCTCCACTAGTCTGTTATATTTATTTCAGACAGTACTGTACCATGTTAGTGTTGGTCAATACGTGTTGTCACATCACCATCTGATAATGCAGTATTGTTATGCACTGATGCAACAACCGGACCCAAAGAGTCAAATTTGGTGACTGATCTATAGTCCCTATAGATGTAGGAATATTAAATTGACAGAATGCAGGCCTTTTTTTTTATTGCTTGCTCTTACTGTGAGTTCCATGTCCTCCTCTTCCTTTTCCTTTACAGGTTTTTCTGGTTCCTCTGGCTCCTTCTCTTGTAGATGGATCTCATGGGCCTGAGACATGTAAGGCATGTCATCTTTGTTCTTGAACTCCAAGCTGAGAATTGAAGGAGGAAGTAGAATTCCTAGAATTACCTAAAGCAATAATAATGATAATGATAATAATAATCACAATTGAAAGGTTATGATTATGGTGGTTGCTTAGTATCAAATGGAACAAACCCCTTGGGGAAAATCTGAGAATCAAACATTTCAGTGTGTAAGTTTCAGTGGCACCTGAAAATCTATCATTTTAGATTAGCTTCCCTATAGTCCTCTGAAAAACATAGATTGCCTTGCAACATAGCCATATAATGTCTAGCAAACACATTGTGCTGAATAATTTATCCACCCCTTAATTGCTCATAACAAACATATTGTTACAAGTTAGAACAATTAGTAATTACAATACTAGTTAGTAGGCAGAACCAACAATTTTTGGCACATCGCACAGTAGAGTGTTCCAGTGTAAATGTGATTCACAAGAAATAGTAGGCAATAGACATAGCCCTCTGCAGTGAGTGTTAGGCTGTTTCTACACTACAGAGCCTGGCATAGCTATATGCTGGTAGAGCTCACTAGTAAAGACACTGCATAAGCCAACAGAAGGAGTTTTGCCATCTCCCCAAAAGGCATTAGCTATACAGGCAGTCCCCGACTTACGTCGGATCCGCACTTACGAATGGGGCTTTTCTCGCCCTGGACTTCCCCCCAGCACAGCAGGGAGACAGGAGCAAAGCCGCAGAGGCGGCGGGACCTCTGTGCCTCCGCCGCTTTGCTTGGATCTCCCTGGTCTGCTGGGGGAGGAGGGTGCGCAGCTAGTGTGCCCCGCCCCAGCAGACCAGGCTTTTGTTGCGGGACGCCTGGGGTAGAGCAGCTGGGGTGCTGCCGGGTTGGTCCTGCGGGGACCTACCTGGCAGCGCTCCAGCTGTTCTGTCCCAGGAGTCCAGATTCAGCCGCTGTTGAAACTGATCAGCGGCTGATTCCAGGACGCTGGGGGCAGAGCAACTCTGCCTAGGGCTTCCTGTAGTCAGCCGCTGATCAGTTTCAGCAGCCGCTGAATCTGGAGCCAGTTCCGACTTACATACAAATTCAACTTAAGAACAAACCTATAGTCCCTATCTTGTACGTAACCCGGGGACTGCCTGTACTGACAAAAACACTCTTCTGTTGGCATAGTTACATCTACATTTTGGAGGGGAATGATTTTTTGACACAGCTGAGTCAGCAAAATGTGGTGCAGATCAGTGCTTAGTAAGTTCCCTGTGCTCCCTTAACTTGCAAGTACATAGGCTACAATAGGTCAGGGCAATGGCATGAGTGAGTCTGAGGAGATGGACTTTAAAGTAATCTACAGCATGCAACTTATGTGCCTAGCTGTTCAATCTTGGCAGCCATGCAGCACTCCTCCCATCAGTGTGGGCTCATATTCTCCTGTGTTCGCAGTGTTGTGCTGTGCCTCAATTTTACCTTCTGCTTATACATGCAACACCCTACACCTGGGTTATGTAGGATCAAGTCCATCATGGTTTGGCTCTTTTGTACCTTCCCCCACGCCCCCCCAAAGGTTGATTTTTGCCTGAATCTCATGGAATAAATCATTTTATACATATCTTTAATGTATACTTCAGTAATGCCAATGGAATTAGTAGGCTTGTTGACATCCATGAGGCAACTCTATCCCATGAGAGAAAACACACTCCTGCTTTGTCTACTGGTACCTAGTGGTGAACATGTAGGGCATTGCATAGGTCATTCCAGGTGTCTGGACTGGAGTTTCTCTGCTTTTACAGTACATCTCCTCCCAACACTGCCATATAGTGCATTAAGCTGCCTTGACCACAGCTGCATGAAAAAGTCTATGCTGTTCTACTGCCTAAAGAGAGTTGCTTCAGGGAGGGAAATTTAATGGTTCATGGAATAAAGCCAACAATAAGCTGAGTGTGGACAGCTGGGAGGAGCCGGTGTTGGAATAAACCAGAAGGAAAATGGATTTATCACCTTGAGGAACTTACCATGCAAAGGAAAAAGCAAGGGGGAGAGGGGAAAGGGTAGATTCACTTCATTAAGCTAGAGCTACTGAATAATCAACAACTGGAACATCTCAAAAGTCAGGAGGGCCAGGACCTCCAAAGAAAGCAAGAGAGTAAGGGCACAGATGGTTTCGGAAAACTTGTGGCTATGGGGGAGGACTTTTCAAAATGCAAGACAAAAGTCCTGATTTTACAAAGAAAGGTATTTGTGCAGAGCTCTGACACAAGTGAGACAAGAATCTTATCAGCCACTGACACTCATTTCTTAGTGAGTGCGCATTAGTTCCCCTGTGACAGTGATATATTTACATCTGTACTGTTCATAATTATTTTCTTGGATACATGCTTTTGCAGCACAGGAATAGCCAAAAGCAAAGGTTGATTTTCTCATGTAAATCTGATAAAGGTGAAGGAATGCCCCTGTTAGGGAATATCACTTGAAGGAATTCCCTGTTAGGGAATATCACCACAAAACATAACTAAAATGGCAATCCTTGCCCTGACTGGTGAATACTGTGGTGAAGGTGAATGTACCACAGCTTAGTTCCTCTTGGACGGAAACAAATGCCCATTAGAAAACACCACTCTCATTGACTGTTTTACCAAAGTTTAAGTATGAGATTGGCTTGACTGAATTATCCTCCACATCTCCTAAGGGTGGTCCACTCAGGTCAGGTAAGAGGCAGCTTGACCTGGGACTACACGGGTATTTGCACTATTGGTGTGCATGCTTGTTCTAAGAACCATTCTCCAGGGTTGTTAATTTAGCACCTTTCACTAGTAATAAATTCACTCCTCATACACCCTTTTAATTTATTATTATTTTTTAAAATTACAACTTAACCCTGAAGTCTCCAGTTAGAGAAACATTCTGAAGCTCTGGCTCAGTTTTTATGTGAGCAACCCTCCTATTGATTTTGGAGAGAGTTTTGACCAAGGATTGAGTAAGGAGCTCAGGATTTGGGACAGCAAGAACGTGTACTTTGTGTCATCACTATAAAAACAAACAAAAAACCAGGGCCATGCAATTAGTTTATTAGGACATCTAGTTGTTGCTGATTTGCTATCAACCCCCTCGCCATCCCCCAGATCTCTTGCTCTTAATTGATACTAAGGCAGTGCTGACCTTTAGACCTGAATTTTTGCGCATCCGGAGTCGGCCCATCCACATGTCTGTGAGCAGCATTTGGCTACAAGTGTGAGCAATGAAATCTCGGTGTTTGGCTGCCACTGCGAGCTGCAGGCATGTGGCATTACTCCAGTTCTTCAATTCGTAGGTCAGCAGTTTCATTGCCAGCTGCTCATCCTGCTTATACGATTGGTCCAACAGCTCCACCGCCAGCTGGCCAAAATCCCTGCAACAAAGGGCATTTTCATTAGCCAGCACACACTGTTAGTGATAGCTCCTGAAAGAGCTGCATCACACGCCATGGAAAGCAGTCGTGACGCTCACTGTATATGGAGGCCCACAGTTTCAAACCTGAAAGCCTGAAGTTAGGCACTTAAATAAATGGCCTGATTTAGATGTATTGAGTACCCACTGCTCCTAAACATCTGTTCCCACCTGTCTGCCTGCTGTTCTCTCTACTGCTGCTGGGCAATCCAGGGCCCCATTGCTAGTCCATGACCTCACGGTCTGGTACTCTGTAAAGGGAGGCTTTATTAATCTCTGTCCCTGCAATGTTCAAATTCCTTTTGGTCTTTGATTCATGGATTTTAAAGCCAGATGGGATTATAACGTTTTAGTCTGATCTCCTGACAGGTAGTCTGATTTCTTGATTAATTACTTCCTGTGCCTGGATATTACTGCAGTAAATTTCAAACTGCATTTCATTGGGATGGGCAAAGTGACTCAAACAAACATGTTCTGGCTCTGGTGGCCTCAAGATTGAGGAAATCATACAGTCAGTACAGAGGCTCCATTCACCTTTTAGCTTCTGTTTTATCCATTTCAGAAGTTGCACTCTTTGCAGTGCAGATATGGTGTGCTCAGATTTCATAAGGGCTTTGTTAGCATGCCCCTAAAAGCCACTCCCTTGGCTTTGAGGGGACTGCATTGTCCCTACAGCTATAGCAGTTAAAGCAAACCACTCCTCAGATGATGACTGGCAGTTTCAGCTGCCTCTCTTTGCTACTCCCCAGAAAGTATGCATGAAAGCAAATCAACCTGGAGTTGTGGTTCAGCTCCTGGGAGATGTCATCTACCATGTCATTTTCTGATGCCTCATGGGCCATGGCTTTGCAGAGTTTACAGGCCACTAGAGCCTTAGCCATGGCCTCCTCCCCATGCTGCCAGAAAAAGAGGGCCATCTTCTGACGCTTCATCAGCACGGCCCACACCATCAGTTCATGGAAGGGGAAAGGGAAATGGTTAATCTCAGGATCATCCAAATCAATATCCACTTCTTCTTCTCGCTTTTTTGTGGTCTTCCTTCCCCTTCGCAAAGGAACGTCATCCTGCCAAACAAGGAGAAAATGTGGTGCTAGGGAACAATATGATTCAGTGAGCACTGGACACAGAAGACAAGCTGATTCCCTCACCACAGGCACATGTAACTTATTTTCTTTTAATTGATGATTAGACTGACTAATTATTCACGATGACCAGCCCACATTGTGAGCTTCCACGAGGAGAATTTCTGCTGCTTCCCACTCCTCCTCCCTACACAAACTTACATAACTAATTTGACATTCACTGAAAATAATAATTCACAGAGTCAACGCGATGCATATGAAATACTGATGCAACACTCCCAGCTCCTGCCTGGAGACTGCAAATGTCAACCTAACCTGGTCCTTCCCTGGGTCAGTGCAGAGCACAATCACAATGTGCCCAGGTCGCTCCTGGGAAAGCCACCAAAGCTTTTGGTTTGTCTATATTTATCTCTGAATGTGAATGTTTAACCATCTTACTGGGGTGGATGCATTCACCTCTTTCTACTCTTAAGAGAACAATCGGGGGGATACTAGAGGATGCTTCATCCAAAGATGATAGGAGGGCATTGATTTGTCCTTTCCCCACTTCTGTCTCCTTCTTAGACTTCTCCCCTCCTCACCCAACTAGGGAAGTTGCCTCTAATCCTCTCTCTCCTCACGTACAACCCCATGGTCTCAATTTGGTGTCCTTTCTTCTCCCCCTTTCCCCTCTTATTCCATGTTATTTCTTCTTGATAACTTGTCCTGTTTATTCCCTTCCTTTCATCTTGTCCTATAACTTCCCTTCATCCTTCTGTTCCCAGACTGCATGTGCTGGACTCTGTATCTTGCGTGAGCAGTGAAACTTATCGTACAAAATCTCAGCTCTCTGAAGTGTATTGTACAGCATTACCGAGGCTGAAGGATGTGGTGTACTTGAGGTTGGCTAAAACACTGACATTATATGACACTAATGCTCTCCATTCTCTCAGCTCAGATTCTCAAGTCAAGATATTGTTTACTTTGTAAACAATATTCAAGTAAAATTATTTAAATTAGATGTAGTTAAAAAGTGAACATAAAAGCAACATTTATAGCCCTTATGATATTTACAAAATAATTAAGGCTGGGATTTGTGAAATGTCAATGGGAGCACAGACAGGACAAAGTGGAGGGATTTTGAGAATTCCAGCCTAAACAGCATGTAAAATAATCTTTAAAAACTATACTTCAGTGCTTTGCATTTTCCTTAATTAGGATGCCACAGAAATTGCTACAGAATCCAACCACTCGACTCAGAATAAGGCTCCTGAATTGACATTTTCATTTAAAAAAAGTGTCTACCCATATACTTGTAAAGAAAACCTTCAATATATGAGAAAAGCACAAAACAGTGCAGTGATAGTCTGCGGAGTCTGCAAACAGACAGCTTGAAACAACTGCTCTGAGAAGTGCAAACCACTGTCGCATTCAGTTCACGTTGAAGTTTAAAAACAATCTAATAGTTAGCAATTTCCCTGGTGGCTATGGGCTGGATTCAGATACCCTTACTCACATTAAGTAGCGCCTTCTCCCTCGTATAGTTCCACTGAAGTAAACAGGACTATTTGTAGAGCAAGGCACTACTTAATATAAATAGCAGCATGTGAATCGGACCCTATTTTAGCAGAAACATTAATGTAATGTGGTAATCTATCCATTGCTGTCTGATGTGGTAGCAGGTATTTGGCTACAGACAGCAATGCATCTAGTTTCTGTTCAAAGATTCTGGAGTGGCAAAGTGGAACTTTGTGCTTTCCTACACCTCAAACAATTGCCTCTAATCTTTTCTACAAAGGGAAAAGAAGTCAAAAACCTCACCCATATCAATGGAAGTTCAGCTTCATGTACTATATTTGATTCATCTCTCTGAAAACCTTCTCTTTTTCTAGTTGTTGGATTGGGATACTTACTGGTTTCAAATAGACTGTACTATTTACAACAGTATGTACTGATTTCACCAACAGAGACTTGAAGCACAGCAGGATTTACCCTCCCTTCCCCAACACTTTACTTTTTTAGTTTGTCTAGGGAAAGCATACAAAGAATCTGATTTTCTATTTGCATTTAGATAAACACTTTACCTTAGTGGAAAATACAATGCTGTATGTGTGAACAACCTCTCCTAAATCTGGGCAATTTTTAAATTATATTAATTACAAGAAATCTCAAGTTGTATAATGCTGATGAACTTTTTTGGTGAGAAAGGGAAGAGAATTTAACACTAAGGTTTATTACGTCACGTACCTCCATTCCCAGCAGTTTCAGGGCTTTTGGCTGTACAAAAAAAGAGTTTAAAAATCTATTATATTTCCAATTCATACCAACACCATTTTAAACAAAATTATATATTCCTAGTTATCCCCACTCCCCTAAAATTCCTTGCATAAATTTGGCTCCTCGCCTAAGTTAGAGCAGCTTTAATTTGTGCAGGATGGCAGCAGACATGAGGGCATCATTCCATCAGTTGAGGATCTCTGGAGTTCACTAGCATTCTGGGAATGTACGCTTCACCTGACAATCCTCCTAACAAGAAGCTGCAAAAGAGGGGGCATTCTGCTGGCTCTGCATCTCTCTCAGGGATTCTCCCAATTCCTCATAGTACTCCCAATTCCTCGATATATGGCCCTTTTCTTTGTATTGCTTCAGCAATTCAAAGGGATCAAGGATCTGGACCAAAATTTATCAGACCTTAATTTATATCGCTTTTCCTCTGAGTGGCTGAGGGAGGGGAGCATCTTATTACTGAAAAACAAAAAAACAAACAAACGAACAAAAAAAAAAAAACCCCAACAAAAACAGCAAACTAAATTGAAATGACAGAAATGCCATACACAAAATGGAATTGGCAAAAACAAACAAATAAACAAACCCAGCAGGTCTCCAGTTTTCCTTTGATGTAAACATTTCATAGAAGCTGTTGTACTAACAGGTCCATTGTTTGCTAGGATGAGATCGTCAGAGTCATATATGTCTCTAGAATGTGAACCCATATGTGAAATATTTATGTTGGCTAGAGAATAAGCTAAGAGAAGCTAGTTTAAGCAGAAGTTTCAGAAAGACCAAACTCTGCTTTCAGTTGTACGTCTGTGAATCTGAAGGGACTTCATTAAAGACAAGAATAAACAGCACTTTGTTTTATAAGGACTGAAGAAATACTCAAGTTTGACACCAGTATAATGACAAAAATACAAAAATTGTGCCTTGGTTCTATCCAGAGTTATAATTTTACCTGCTCTGAAATCTTGATGTGACTACCAAAGGGTTGAGCACATACTAGGGAAATTTCTCTCTCTTAATTCATGTATTTCAGTGTAACTGCAGTACACTACCTATTACAGGGACTGATTCAAAACCCATGAAAGTCAATAGAAAGACGCTCATTGCCTCTATAAGACTTTGTATCAGAACCATTCACAGTGTCATATTAATAGCTTTTAAGGTCAGAAGAGACCATGATGATAATCTAGTTTGATCTACATAACATAGGCCAAAGAACCTCACTCAGTAATTTCTATATCCAGCCCATAAAATAGCTTGCAGTGAGGCAGCTGCTCTGCTATGCACAAAACCTTGATCATAGTGAATGGTTAATTAGAGAGAATTGTTGCTTTTTAAAAAGCTAGAACACACTAGCATTCTTTATGCTAGATTCAGGCCAGTATCAGCTGAATGGTAGCAGCAAATGGCATGTATGTATTGAGTCGTCTTCTTCTAACTTCTGTGATGGGTCGAGAACTATCAAAATTCAGCTCCTAACTAAATTGACTCCCAACACCTTTTTTGTATCACTGCAGTATTACTGGTGAAGAAATACCAATTTCTTACCCTTTTGGGTCCAAACAAGTTGTGGTAGAGGGTTCTAAACCGTTTTCGGGTGTAGTTGCAGCGATAAGCTCCTCCCATTAGATACTCAATCACCAGGCCAATATCAATCAGACTTATCCTGTAATCTGGAGGTAGGTTACCCTATTAAATTAAAGAAAAAGAAACAGAGACAAAGCTGATTAGTACAGACACCATTTCCAGTTTCCTCTAACTATATTAGAGAAAAACAAATACAATTAGGTAAGAAACATAAGAATGTATTATGCTGGTTAATTAATTCACCTTAAAATAGATCCAACCGAAACCTGGATATTCTCGCTTGGAAAGAAGACATAAGTAAATAAGAATGTGTAGTAATCCTTGACAGTAACAGAAGCTAATGATGTCAGAAAACAGTACTCAATTTCTTCTGTTGAGGGAAGGAACAAGAAATACCACTGCAGAACAAAAAGCACAAGGACCAAGCATTTTCTTAAAGGTGACGCACGCTTGCTGAATTCTAGTCCCTCTGGGATGAATGTTTTCTCACAATATGGGCGTAGCAGCTCTTGTTTGCACTGGTACATATTTGGGCTGCCTTCTCCATCAGTCCACTGGGAAGGCAACTCGTCTGCATACAGATGCTTTTGCAGCTCCTAAATTGTGATTTCTGTTTTCTAAAAGCACGTTTCTACACCAAATTTTTTAATAGTTATCATTCATCAAACCAAAGGAAGGGGAGGAAGAGGTTTCATTAGCAAGGAATCCACTGTCGTGAACTTAAATCTCTTTTGCTTGAAATGAATATTTCAAAAAACTTGTTAGATGTGTCATCAATCTGCTTTGTAGAAAACATTGAGCTGGCTCAAAGTGCCTGCTTTCTTTATTTTACATGCATATGCCAAGAATGAGGTGAGCATCAAGTAATTCTGAATCTTATCCAGTCCTGTTCTTTTTAGGAGCAAATATCACACTGCCCTCTTGTGGATTCAATGCTTTTTATTTTAAGATCCTTTTAATGGTAAGTTTTCTGCACAGGGTTATATATATATATATATATATATATATATATATATATATATATATATATATATATATATATATATATATACACACACACACACAAACTTCCAGTAAATTCCAGTGGGGGATACTGAACTCATTTGACATATACTGCTTTGAAAAAAAAAAAAACCTTGATATCCTGGGTCACCCCTGGAATTTTGGGTGCTTTTGTGTTGACCCTCACTCCTGAGTTCTCAGTCATTGTTCCACTGCTTCTTACTCTTCTTGATACTGGAATAAATTCATATTAATTTCCCAGGCCATTATCAAGCACCTTTAATTTAAAATGGAAAAGGCCAACAGTAAATAAATATACAGAATATTTATGGCTCCAACTTTGTGCACTCCCTAGCCCATTCCCTTCTACTCTCGGTTATCAATGCTGCTAATAATGACCCAAAGGTCACGAGTTCCATGCAGCTTACTACATGTGAAGCTGTGAAATCAGACCTTAAAACAGCTCTCTCTGTCCTGCATAAAAAGTGAGTTCTGCTCAGACACTGCCGTGATGAGAGTGGTATAAGAGCATACATAGAACAGAATGGAATGGTTTGGAGAATGACAGGTCCTCTCTTCTAGTCCTTTGTATACAAGAGCTGATCATCAAAATCCTATAGAGCAGTGCCCCCACAGGTCTCCCATGACAGAGATACAAGGATGGAAGGATAATCCTACAAAGATGGCGTTTGGCTTCCTTCTCATTTCAATGGGGAATTCTGCAAGAGAAAGCTCTGGTCCACTCACAGAGCAGAGGGCTAATCAGGGACTAAGTTGGGGATAGGTCTTTTCAAAAACATTTTTTTAATACAAATTTGTGCTTGGGAACAATTTGCAAACTGAAAAGAGGCATAATTAATAAAAATCAGTAGTTTTGAATAATTTGCCGAACTCTGATAATAATATTAGTAAAACTCCAGATAAACTAGTTATTATAGAAAACTTTACAATTTTGGGCTAATTAGACATGGAATTCATCCTAAGAGACCAGTGAGTTCATCCGTAAAAACAGAACTGTATCCCAGGGGAAAATGGTAGCTTTTATAGTAAAACCAGAGTAAGGCAGCACAATTTCAATTTTTATCTTAAAACTATATTTAATGTCCTCTAGTTAAACCATCATGTTTACAGTCCATGCTGCATATTATTACAGCAGTCAATCTGTAGTGTTCTTAATATCCTTACACTGAGGCTATTAATTTAAAATAATTTATTTTATGAATATTCTTTTTTCTCATTGGGATTATTTTGCAGACAGAGGTCAGTAGAGATTCTCTGTGTTTATTGATTGGGAGTATCGTAAGTCATAAATTATAAAACTCTGTGAGGAACAAACTGTGATTATTTTAGGAATGTTTGAGAACAATTTATGATTTCTGTGAGAGATCCTAAAGTGTCTGTATCTGGCCAGCTATATGCTTGCCTTCTCCATGGTCTTTCTACCTCCGTGTTGGATTGGAATTCCAAGGGGTAGTGATATAGGGCTAATAATAAAAGGGTCATTAATTTGGGATGAGCCTCTATTCAAATAAAAACATCCAAGACATCAGATGGGTTCCCACACAGAAGAACTAGTTAGTTGGGAGAAAGGCTGCTGGTAACAAGGTCTCCTAGTATGAGTCTGGGTCACCTAAGGAGGCTGATCCAGGAATCAACTGACAGAAGGACTGGAAGGCAGTAAAAGGGTTCACAAGGGGGAACCCTCAGAGAGAGACTCACCGGGAATTTGGGCAGGAGAGGAGAAGCAGATGGACTATCCAAGGTCTGAGAACCCAAGGTTGGGAGAGAAGGCTCCATGTTTGAAAATCCAAGCCATGCACAATGAACAGAAAGATCCTGGATGGTCCAGATAGTCCTGACATATCAAGCCAAAGAATGCTCTGAGGTGATGAGGAAACTGAGGTAGGAAAAGGCACGCGTGGTTTATTATTTTTATATAGATGCAGGTATTTCTCAGGATATTAAAGAACGATCATGAACGTGTTAGAATTTGGGGCAATGTCTGTCTGTGCTCTGTGCTACACACACCATGTGCTCTGAAAAAGTTACACTGCAGCCAGAATGCCAAGCAAGGCTGGAGGTCTGGGAAAGGATGTGATCAAACTATGGCGGGGAGGGAGGGGGGGACTCTGAAGGGGTTTGCACTCATTAGAGAGCAGTGCTGCGGGGGGGGGGGGGGGGGCAGTCCAGTCCAGTATGGCATACTGAAAAAACTCCTTGCTGGCCATCCCCAACCCCTATACTGGCTAACACATCTTGGTGCACAGGTCTGGGGCTTGAGAGGGTGGGGCTGGCAGCACAATGGCAGCTGGAGGAACTGCCGTCCTTCTGTTCTTTCCCCGTGGCCCTGCCCAACAGGGAAAGGAGCAGACTTGCCAGCCCCACCACCCCAGCTTTGTACGTAGACACATAGCAGCTCTGTGGAGGGGCAGGGCTGGGAGTTCTGCTCCTTTTCCTGCAGGGATGGACAGCAAGGAAAAGAGCAGTACACTGGTAGCTCCCAGATACCATACCGCTCCCAGCCCTGCCCCCAGACTCTCTGTGGAGCTCCAGCTCTGTGTATAGGGCTGGGGAGATGGAGCTGGCAGTTCTGCTTCTTTCTCTGCTGCCCCTCCCAGCAGGGAAAGGAACAGAACTCCGAGGCACAACAACTCTATAGAGGGGCAAAGGGCTGGGAGTTCTGCTCCTTTCCCTACTGGGAGGGGCAGCGCTCTCTCCCCTCCCCCAGCCCTCTCTTCCCTCAGGTAATGTGGTGTGAATACGGGAAGGGAAGAATGTGGGGCCCTGGTCTAGAGGCGAGGTCGAGTCCCAGAGGGAGGCCATGTGTCCCCTTAGCTGGTGCGCCCTCCCCTGTCTGTACCAGTAAGAACTTTTGTTTCCTTGTACCACTGCTACAGGGACTAGGCAGTGGCTCTCCAGTGCTCCGTACAAAAGGCTGAACCTAGTAGGCATGATCTGTTCATGTGACCATTACATTTTTTTATGCTGTAATACCGATTAACTGGTAACATGTGGGTTCTGGGCAGTGTAATGAAAAGGGGCTACTCACCTTGTGCCTCTTCTTAGAGAGAGTTGTCCTTGCAGGTGCTCCACTTCAGGTGTCCCTGCACTTCTAGATGGAGACTTTTAGTAGCAGTGTCCTGATTGCCCATGCTTGTGGGACAGCCGTCTCAAACTACTCCACATAGCTATCTCAGGCATGCAGCCAACTATCATTCATTTCCTTCTCTCCCCAGGAAAATTGAGTGGAAGCTCCAAAGTAGAGGGGAAGAATGGGGGGTAGTGGATCACCTACAGGGACAACCTTCTCAAAGAACCTCTGTTACTGCACAAGTGGAGTAACCTTCCCCCCTCCTTCGAGAAATATCCCTGTGAGGGCTCCACTTTAGGAGATGCAGTGCCCCTCAGAAGGGAAGAGGGGCTTCGGAGTTGGGGCTTGTACAGTAGAGAGCACAGTTATTCCAAAATGAGCATCTGAAGCGGACTGCTGTTCCAGGGCGTAATATTTGGTGTAAATATGGGGAGATGCTCTGCTGGCTGCTTTACAGATATCAAATGAGGGATACATGTTTGAGAAAAGCTATGGATGTGGACATGAGATCTAGTGAAGTGTGTGCAAAGTCCAGAAGGAGCTTGCAAATTGTAATTTTGGTAGCATAGTTTGATACAATTATAGATCCATTTAGAAAGTTTCTGTCTAGAAGTGGTTTGGCCTCTTGATAGTTGTAGATATAAATAGCCTGGACAATTTTATGAATGTTCTTGTTTTTGCTTCATAGAACGTCAGTGCTCTGCCAACATCTGGTGGGTGAAGGGATGCCTCCTTTTTGTTGGCACGCGTCTTGGGGAAGAATACAAGTTACTAAATGGATTCATTAAGATGGAAGAAAGAGGCAACTTCTGGTATTACTTTGTCCTTGAGGAATGTGGTATAAGTCAGGCATGCCATTAGGGCACCCAATTTTCCCACTCCTCATGCTGATGTGATTGCTACTAAAAGGTGACCTCCATGGATAAGTGTAACAACAAACGGGTTACTAGCAGTTCAAAGTGTTTGCCCAGGAGGACACGGAGAACAAGATTGCAGTCCCACATAGGGTTGGGTCACTTATCCCACATTAAGGGTTCTCAATAACCCTGAGAAAGTGCTTAGTCAGTGAAGACAGTGAGTCCATCCACCTTGTCATAAAAAGCGGGGATGACTGATATGTGCACTCTGAATGAGCTAGCTGAGGTGCCAATTTTTTTGAGTGTCAAATGTAATCAACGTTAGTGAGTAACAGAACCGATCGAGGAATGATTTGCTTGTCTTTGCACCAAATGAATCTTTTCCACTTGTGTGCGTACATTTTTTGTGTGGAAAGATGTCAGCTTGGACCTCTGTGGAGCAGCAGCATGTTTTAAGTTCTGTCATCCCTGGGTTAGCTATGCCTTGAGAAGTGTTAGATTATTGAGCAATGGAGGTGTCCTGCATCCTGTGACAATAGGTGAGGCAGGAGGGGCAGGGTTCGTGATCTGACAGACATCTGGATTAAGTATGAGAACCAAGTGCATATGGGCCATGTTGGTATAAAATGATCCGGGATTTGTCTTGTCCAGGACGTGACTCAACAGAGAGATTGGGGGAAAGGCATTCAGGAGTGGGACCTCCCATTTGATGAGGAAGGCATCCCTGAGAGAGATGTGTACCAGTCTCACTCAGGAGCAGTTTTGTGTGCATTTGGCATTTTGAGTCTTGGCGAACAGATCTATTAAGAAGAATCCCCACTGTTGGAATATAGTTTGCGGAATATAGTTTGCAGAATTTGTGTGTCCAGTTTTCCCTTATGCATCCATGAAAAGAACCTGTTGAGGTCGTCTCTTGTGGCATTCTGGAACGCTGTGATGTCTATGTTGTTTGAAATGCACCATTGCCAGAGATGGACTGCTTCTGTACATAGCTGGTAAAATGGAGCCCCTCCTTGGTGATTTATATAAAACAGTCAGCAGGTTGTTTGTGCGAATCTCAACAGTTTTGTTGCAGATCAGGGCAAAAACGGTTAACAGGTATTTCAAACTGTTTGGAGCACCAGTATATTATGTGGAGATTTGATTCCAGCAGGAACCATCTGTCCTGGATGGTGTTGTCAACCAACTGTGCCTCCCATCCTACTAGAGAGTCAGTCATAGCGATAGTGATTGATGAGGTTTCCCTTTTGGAGAAGAACGCCCGAGCAGATTTTTGTGTTGTCCACCATGTGAAGGGTTCTGTCAGTCTGCTGGGCATTATGAGCTGCCTGTTGATTGAGCGTCTGTGAGGAATGTATACAGTGCATAGCCAAGGTTGCAGACACTGCATATGCAGCCTGGCATGTTTCATGATAATTGTGGTAGCTGACTCGTGTTCTGGAATTTGTAGGTATTTTCTGTCAGACATTTGTGGACAGTGTTTTACTGTTGTGATTAGGCCAATTATGGCAAGAAACTGTTATTGGGATAGATGGGCTGATGCCATGATGAGCCAAGGTGTGCACCCATGAAGTCCAGTGGTTGAGCTGAGATCAGGGTAGATTTCTGTAGGTTGATTTGTAACCTTAAGTTTGTAAATGGGGTTAAGATGGTGTGAACTGCCTTGTCATATGTCAGTGCTTTTATCAGACAGTTGTCTAAATAGGGGAATATGGTCACATTCCACTTGTGAAGATATGCTGTTGCCTTGGCTAATACTTTGGAAAAACCCCATGGAGCCATAGAAAGGCCAAGGTAAGTACCTTGTATTGATAGCATGGGTTGCCAAGTGTGAATTGTGTGGTGGGAGGATATTGACATGAAAATAAGCATCCTGTAGGTTGAGGGTTTAGAGCCAATCTCTTTTTCTCCAATGCTGGAACTATATTTGCTAGGGTTGCCGTCTTGAAACACGGTGTTTCCATGAACTTGTTCAGTTTGCGTAGGTCCAGAACGGGCCTCGTGTTCTCTTTGGGCTGAGGAAGCAGTGCGAGTAGAATCCCTGACTCTGGCGCTGAACTAATTCCTCAGTACTTAACTTCAGGAGATGGTATGTTTCCTGCTGTAATGGGTACTTGTGAGAAGGTCGCTGAAGAGGGACAGGGAAGGGAGAGTGGGTAGGTATAATGACACTAACAAAAGCAGCACCCCAAACTGATGCCCCTTTAAGCCCAGGACTATAGGCACCTGTCACATTCTTGGTCCCTGCCTGGAGACAATCTAGTCTGTCACTCCCACTTGTAATAAATCTCCCCTGAAACTGGTTTCACACCCCAGGGAACAGCATAACAGCCTGCAAAGGGGAGGGAGAGTAGGAGGGAATCATTGCCAGTAGAACCTGCCCTCTTTTTAATTGCAGGGACAGACCAAGCTTCTTTACTGTCATGTGGGACTTGTCTTGGGTGTGTTAGAAGACATCCATGTTTTCCACAATTTTTGCCCCTCTAACGGTAAGTCCTCCGCCATTGCCTGGACACCTCTGAGGAAGCCAGAACAGTGGAGCCATGCAACCCTCTGGATGACAATGTGGCAATGGAGTGAACCACAGTGTTAGCAGTGTCCACAGATGCCTGCAGGGTGGTTATGGGGATGAGGAAGCTTTCTGCTTTATCATCCTTATATTGTTCTTTTTTAAATCACTGAGATGTGTTCAATAAAAGGTGACATCTGAGAACAAATGTTGTGTGTGTACGTGACCAGTTACACAGATTAGTTTGTTATGCACAACTGGAGAGTTGCTGAGGAATAGGCGATCTTTCCTAAGAAGTTTAGACGTTTCCAATCTTTATCACAGGGAGTGATTTTGGTTTGATGTTACTCCTCTGATTAATTGCCTCTACCACCAACCAGTTTGCAGTATGGTGAGTAAACAAATTCAGCTTCTTTAGCTGGCACATAATCTTGTCAGAACACTTGCAAGAAGGTGGGACTGTGGCTAGTGTCTGCCCTACAGTTTTTGCTAGGTCCATAATGGCAGCATTAATGGGTAGTGCTATCTTTGCTGATGGAGAAATTTGCTATGTATTTGTCA
Source organism: Pelodiscus sinensis (assembly GCF_052426305.1). NCBI lineage: Eukaryota > Metazoa > Chordata > Testudines > Trionychidae > Pelodiscus > Pelodiscus sinensis. The sequence goes on from NC_143057.1 coordinate 34,046,200, forward strand.
GACTGTGTTGAGTCTATGGTAACTCAGACACTGGGATGTCTAAAAAAAAATCTGCTACTCTTTTAAACAAATGCTGAAAGGATTTAAAGTAATCTCCCAGTGGGGAGGTGGAGGCAGTCTTATTGTGTCACCCAGAGACAAATGAGTAGGTGGAGGGGGGTCACTTTCCAGCTTTTCTGCAAATTCATCAACTTTTTCCTCCAGCAATTCCCGGGAACCCAGAGCAGATGGTGGAAGTGATCACTGGGTCAAGGGTCTCAATGCCCAGGTGTCACAGTACACGCATAGAAGGAGGCACCCATTGTGGGGGTTGCTAACCCATGCCCTGTGGCTGAGTGGGTCCAGGTTTAGGAGAGGAGTGGTGAGATGTGCCCACTTTCATCTCCTCTCCTAATCTTCATCACTGTAGAAAGATGGGGCCAAGCTAGCAGGTATATTGATAAAGCTTGTCCCTGCCTTGGCCGAGGTGCTATCACAGAATCATAGAGCTGGAAGAGACCTCAGGAGGTCATCAAGTCCAGCCCCCTGCCCAAGGCAGGACCAATCCCAACTAAATCAACCCAGCCAGCGCTTTGTCAAGACGAGATTATTGGAACCCAAGAGCAGAGTTCCTGGGGTGGAAGCATGAGGAAGTCTGCATGACTGACAAACTGCAGTGGCTCTGGGACACTTGGTGCTGACAGTACAGGCAACAAACTGCTGCTCTGTGGTTGAGGTTTTTATTTCCTTGGTGCAGAGCTGTCAGGCTTAGGTGAGCGGCTACATCTGTGACAGTGAGGTCACACAGGGTCTTTTGCCCTTCAGGAAGTCTCAGTCTGCTTTTTGTGGCTTTGCTAGGAGCAGGGTCCTTAACTGCCATATTGGAGAAGGACCCCAGATCTGAGGCAGCTGCAGGTGAGGACTGGCGAGGTGGTGTCTTGGATGCAGGCCTGGAGAGATCTCTCCAGAAGTAAGAGAGTTGGAGGTCCCTAGCTTTTCTTGTCTGTACCGTGAGTGTCTGGCAATGGGGATACCTGTGTGTAACATGTGTCTCCGCCAAGCAACGGACAGAGTGCAGGTCTGTTCCTGAGAGCTTGCATGTCAGACAGTGCTTGAAACATGGTGAACCAGGCATGTCCAAGAGGCTGAGCTGAATAAGAATGGGAATAGTCCTGGTCTAATGCTTCTTCAGGGACTGCCCACCTGAGGCAGGGGGAGAAAGGGAAGGTTTTTATTAAAGGAGAGAGGGGGGAGAGAAAAATGGAGATCAACAAGGAAGGAATTCAAATTGAGAAAAGGGCAGAGAGTACAGGAAATTGGAAGTAAATAAGGGCACTGCTGCTGTTCCAATTGAAACCAACAACTTTAGAGAAGGAACTACGTGACTGCTGGCTGCAAGTCTGGGGTAGCCAGTTGGAGCATGCATGGCCAACCAGGGCACTACTACCAAAATCCTCTGGCTAGACACGCAGGGTGCCAAAACACCTACAGTGGAGCAATCACAGGAGCACTCCTCGAAGAATAAACATTTCTCATTAAAAAAGAAAAATTAAATCTATTGGCTTTTAAATATGATTCTCTCTAGAATGTTTGAGTCAATGTTAGTTTTACCTGAGGCTTTATAGCTTTATAAATGTTCTAAAGGGAAAGTTCAAAATCATTCACTGGCAGAAATGGGAACAACTGTTAGTGAATTTAATGAGAACTGCATCTCTTTACAAAAACTTCCTGAGCAGTTTTGTACACCTCAGTAAATGAATGTCTGGAAGTGTAAACATATTAAGTGGTAAATAATGTTATCACAAAGCAATTAAAATACAATATATAATACCCTATAGCATAACTATATGTATGTTTGTCATATGCTATAGGATGTTCAATATATTGTACTTCTTTTAATACATATTATAAATATTAATATGTATATAATATTGAACTTGGTACTTTTAATGTAATAGTTGAGATTTTTGAAATGGCCTAGGGAATTTAGAAATATCTCCCAATACATTTACCTGTATTTTAATGAAAGGTGTGCCTAATTCCCCTAAACAATTTCAGTCAATTTAGTATTAGTGGACAGTGATGAAGAAACCTTTTAAAATAATCACAAAAACACATTCCATAATACATACACAGGGCTCAATCCTGCTAAGCATGATAACAATGTTATTTAGGCTGTCTCTAGACTGCGGTGTTCTTCCAGAAAAAGGTACAGAAATTGCAAACCACAATTTGTGTACCTTTTCCCGCTTCTTTTGTTGGTAGAGGCTTTTCTGACATTTGGCCCATCGACACGGTGCCAAATATCAGAAAAACCCCTTTTTTCGGAACATCCCTTCTTCCTCGTGATACCTTCCTCTGGTTTCCTGGAAAAACTCTGCAGTGTAGACATAGCTTTAGTGAAAAATCTCATTAAAATCAATGGGAAAGAAAAGCTGTCTATGTGCCAGACCATTTACAGAAACAGGCTCACATAGCAATTATGTCCATTCTGTAGTAGACATGAAACTGCTCACTGTTTTTAACTCTAATGGGCAATGTTAGGTTCCATTATACTATTGTAAATACTCTAGGATGTATAGCTATTTCCACTGTTAACTATATTATAGTTAAGTCAGTGATTGTGAATATTATAGCAAATAAACTGATTGATAGTATGGCTCAGTTCATACACCAAGTCTGGGTGTAACAGAAGCACAATGATGCAAGCATCCCACAACCCTGGCTCCTTAGTCAGCATGGACTCTACTTATACAACACAGGTATGAAATAGGATAGTTTGAACCAATGGTACTACAGTCTGCAATCTCTCAGAAAGTAGCCATATTAGTCTGTTTCAGTAAAAACAAGGAGTCTGGCAGCACCTTAAAGACTAACACATTTATTAGAGGATAAGCTTTTGTGAGATACAACTCATTTCTTCAGATGCTTGAAGAGAAAGAAAAGGAAGGGACACACAGATGGGAGTGTAATATTAAAGTTAATGAATCCACTCTGATTTTTTTCACTTTTCTTCTAATTAATCCACTATGATATAGTTAGCACTGATGTTACACTCCCATCTCTGTATCCCTTCAAACATTTGAAGAAGTGAGTTTTATCTCATGAAAGGTTATGCCCCCATCCATTTGTTGGTCTTTAAGGTGCCACTGGACTCCTTGTTGTTACAGTATGCATGCAATGACACTTAAGTAAGCTTTATGACTAACACACTATTTTTCCCTTTGTCAAATTCTAAACACCGGTGGCATTCCTTTTGCTTCTTAAGAACTGTTTTTATTTGGAACAAATACATGACCATTTCTGATTTTCTATACTAAGAGGTTAACAGTTTTTCAAAACTGACTAGTGATAAAATTGTTTCACAGTTACCTGCAGATACAGGAATAGAGAAACTGTTTCTAGAACTAAGAGCAGTGAAATTTGAATGTATATATAACTAACAAGAAGGACGAACACCTATTCATTAATAATAAACAAATGAAAAATACTGACCTGCTGATCTGCACGAATAGGCTCCAAAGGTAGGGCAGAATCTTATGTTTAAAAAGTGACCAGTAGAGGGCAATCTCTGCCCACAAAAATAATGACAAAACGCAGTCAACTCATTTTTTTCTGCTTTTTGAGTGTATCACCTGAAGAATAATGTGATGAAAGTAACCACTGTGTGACAGATTCTATCTGCCCTTATACAGGCCCCTTTGATATCAGTGAGGCTATATGTGTAAATAAGGCAAGCAGAATTAGCTTTACATTTTAGTGGCTCAAGTAAGGGGATCAAAAGTAGAATGGATACAATTATCTATAAACCATAGTCATTAGAAAAGAGAGAGGAGTCACTTTGTTAATTGCTACACTTCGAATTCAAATCCTGAGCGTAGCTGTAATTCTTTTAGCTCCCCTCTTCCCTGAGAGATACATTGTAAACAGTTACATTGAAGCAACAGTCTCCACAACAATATTTGGAAACTATCAGAAGAAGGTGAATCAGAATCCACAAAACAAATACAAGCGTCCATAAACAGGACTGTGGCAATGTACCTTCCCCATTACATAATACTTTGCTCTAACAGGATCCCCAATAGTACTATTAGAACTCCTGTAAAGCTTGGATCGCTCTCAAATGAAAGGAAAAATCGTAAGATATTCAAGGCATAATACAGAACACATTTTAATATATTATGACAAATTCAACATTATTTTCATGTTTGCTTTTCCAAGCAGATTTTTTTATTCTAAAATTTGCCAAGATACAGTGGGATATTTACTAAATAAATTTACAGTGGGATATCTACTAAATAAAGATACAGATTTTGCTTGTTCCAGATTGAGGTGACAGATTTTAAATCTCTCTGGTGTTTATAGTTTTAAAGACTGCCATTAAGATTGAAAGTTTAACTATCTGGCTTCAACATTTATCTAAACTAAAAAACTAGCTTCAACACACCAATCTGTTTCTGTCATGCCCAGCAAACTCTTGGCTGTCAAATAATGCTATGTTCTACTGAGAGGCTGTTCTCAAGAATGTGTTTACATTTAAATTCATGTCAAATGTCCTGACTCACTGATTGATTAGTAAGAGATTTGAATGCTCAGGTGCAGGACTGTGGCACACTGGGAGATATCAGTCAGCGTGGCAAAGGTATCTTTCATCAATAATAACATGGGAAGTATAGGCCATAATTGGGACTATTTCTGAAGAGCACTAGTGAACAGTTGCTCATAATCTGTTTGTATTTGAAGCCATTAACTGTATTCTAATCAGAGCACACCAGTTTGCTCCTCATGAAGGCAGGTGTTGAAGAAAGATTCTACATGAGGAAACAACAACAACAAAAACTTAATAGGATAAGTTTTAGGGAAAATTCCAATATTCTGCATATTTTTTAATCACAGGGGATAGATGTTGTTAAAATATATTTAAAATATTTTAGTTTCTTGCCGCTTTATGAAAAAGCCTCCTGTTTATAAAGAGATTTGTAAATCACTTAATTTTTCACTATAAGGCTCTTCTAAAAACATTTCTCAGATTAAAGGCCATGGAAAACCTTGGTAAACAATGTTCTAATTACTATTATTATAACACTTTTTAAACTTGAAATGCTTTGCTTCTGAAGAAAGATGTTAGAGGATGCCGAGAAATTTGAAATGGAATCTATTTACTCTAAAAGACAGATGGATAATCATTCCAAGCACTTAAAGGCACAAAAATGACCACACATTTACTAGCAAAATGTACTACTAGCTAGCGCCTCACAGAGAAAGTACAGAAAGAAGCAGGCAGCCTAGATGCACTCAGGCTTAATCTGAGTACTGTGCTCCATCCAAGGGATTTATGCATGAGAATGATTCCAATTACATTGCAGACATTTCTTATTTTCTCATTGCCGCTTGTATATTAGTGAAGGCTGTCTAGTCTACAGATGATACTGTCGGCTCTTTCTTAATAAAACTAAAGAGACCCAAACTTCTTCAAATATTTCTAATAAATTTTCAAGCGTTTATTTTCTTTTGTTTCTGTGCTGGAAAGCCCAGCAATAGACTCTTGCCAAGTTACTATGTACTATCCATGTCTGCCCATTATTTCAACCTGGACTCTGCCTTCCCACTCAAGGACTGACACTGTCACACATGTATGAAGCAAAAGTGATGACCTGTGACTTTTTTCCAAGCTCCTGCTATTGCTACACAGTTCCATGGGGCAACAAACAAGGTGTTCCCCCTTCAGTGTTCCCCTCTAAGATTTTCCATCCATGAGCAGAGTGAGTTGTGTCTTGTGCACCAATTTTGAGGTCATGTGCGCATGTTCGGATGTGTGCCACTGTGGCATCCAAGTCATAAACCTCTCCCCTTTTCCCTCTGCTGCCATGTCTCCCATCCTCAGTCTGCTGCCCCCCACCCTTCACCCTCCTCAGTTGTTCTGGCTCCTGCCCTTCTCACTCCCCTCAGCCCTCCCGGGACCTGCATCCCTCCCCATCCTCTATGATCCCTGCACCCACCCTCTGCCCCAGTTCTCCTCATGCCCCTCTGTGACCTCACACATGACTTGCTCCATCCCCGCCTTCCTCATGCCCACCCCCCTTTCAGTCTCTCTTCTCCCAACACCTACTCCTCCCCTCTCCTCTTCCTTCCTCTTGCCCCCATTACTCTTCCCCCCCGCCTCTCCCCATTCCTCTCCCGAATCACTCTGTCACCTCACTGCCACTGATACCTTTCCATCCTCTTCTCTTGTCCTCTTGCCCTTTCTCCTCATTGTCTCCTCTTGGCCTCCCTAGCATTGATCTTTCCTCCACCCTGCCCCTTGGTGCCTTCCCCTTTCTTCTCCTGTTTTGGTCTCCTCCTCTCCCCTCAGCACAAGCCCTTCCTCATTCTCAGCTCCCCCTTAGTTCTCCCCCTGTCTTTTCCCTTACCTTCTGCTTTCGTGACACCTGCACCTCTCAACCCCCTCTAGCACACTGCTTCTGGGGCAGGGCTGCATGGCAGGCCCTGTGTTCTGGGAATGGAGCCAGGACTATGGTGCTATTTTTAGCAGCCTGGTCCCAACTCAGGAGCAGCTGCACCGTGACTCAGATCTAGTCCTGGCATACGGGGCAGCTACCCGTCACGCGGCCCTGCACTGAGAGTGACTGGGGCTGTGTGGTGGCTTCTGGTGCTGGGAATGCAGTACTAAAAATAGCACTGCAGCCCTAGCTCCAGGCCTGGCGCATGGGACAGTCGCCTGCCACGCGGCCCATCCCTGGGAGCAACTGGGGCCGAGACTGCATGGTGGCTGGGGCTGTGACCTTAGTGGTACTAAAAATAGCACTGAACAGGCTTCAGTCCTGGCACACTGGATGATTGTCTGCCCATGTGCCGGGACTGGAGCCAGGGATGTTATTTTTAGTACCACGGCCCAGGCTCCATCTTCGGCAGCCACTACGTATCCCACCTTGGCTGCAGCTCCAGCCCTGGGGAAGGGCGGTGTGGTAGCTGCCCAGCTGCTCCTCGACCGGGGCAGCTGCCTGCCACATGGGCCCCACCTCAGAGCAGCTGAGCTGCCTCTGTGCAGCTCTGCTGAGGAGGTGGGCATGAGGCAAATTTTTGGTGCGTGCCTGTGCAGGCATGTGCCTTAGAGGGAACTATGGTTCCCTCCAGAAACCAAGCCTGGCACCTCCATGACAAGCCCCTGAGGTCCACCATTACTCAGTTTCTTCAGAAAGCATCCAGGGCACCACATCAAAGTGGTAAACTGCACACAAGAGGTTATTTTTTTTTTTTAAAGGTTGAGGTCTATGGTTTAGCTATTCCTACGAAAGTTCTTCCTCTGCCTCATGTACAAACAGCCCTTTGGCCATTACATTCCACACTACAGGCCAAGGGGTGGCAGGTAAGAGGTGGGCAATAGGAACTTGGAGGGTCTCTGATTCTGCTTTCCTTTATACCAGTGTAATTCCTATTTAATGCCACTGAAACAAAGGGTCTAAAATGGGGTGTGATCAGATTTTGAGGTGGAATAGGGTTTTATGCTTTAATCCTTTCATACAGAGCCATTAGCTATTTCCATTTGTGCATGGCAGAACCAATGGGGCAGTGGTCTGACTCCCCAAAACTATTATTATTTAATATAATTATGATTCTGTAACATTATTAAATACAGTAGCATTGTACCAAACATTTGCCATTACACTGTGATATTTAAAGGTCCCTAAATGTCAATTGTACCAAAACCCCATTAACTCTGTCTAACTTTCACTGATGAAAGGCACACCACAAAATTGGTTTGTGCTCCGACAAAAAAATCTCCCTCCTCCTCCTCTTATTTTTCAGGTTAGTCTGTATATAGAGAATCCCCTTTGGCAGCACAAGTTACTTAAAGAAATACAGGCACCAATGTGCACTGATTATGTCTGCAGTTTACACACCCTTTGAAAGAAAATTAAAGGTGATGTGGTAAGCACTGGGTTACAGTTCCTTACTTGAAACCATCTGCATACAGAAGATACCAGTTTTTCCTTTATTTCTGACCCCATGACAAATTTCTCCCAACAGTATTGCTAAAGAAAGTGGACTGGTTCAGCCCCATTGCAGCCTTTATAGTTCAAGATGCCTGAAATTCACTTGAAATTTCTGATAATGGGGAAGAGACAAGCTGTCGTCTTGTTTTATTGCACTATCCCTTTTTCAATGCTGTTTAAGATGGAGGACTTTACAGCGTATCACAGAAGACGGAACTGGAAATGTTGTGGATCAAGATTGAGCATAAAAATTATAGATCTATTACAATCTCAGGGTTTGATTGACAACATGGATATTAAGCTTCCAAAATAGTCATGGGTATAGAAAAATACAGATAAAAGCATAAATCCACATGGCATGAAAAAGCCTACAATTCCACTAGCAAAAGCGCTGTATTGAAAGCATCTAAAACCACTGAGATAGCAAGCCCAGTAACTTTTTATTTGTGCATTGTGTGCAAGAGTTTCAGATTCTATACAAACAATGCAGTCTGAAACGGCATGGTGGATGGGAGTATGGGGGAAGAAAGGAACTGGAGAATGCTCAGAAAGTTCATGCAAAACAGAGACTGTCTCTAATTATGAGACGCTATCATGACATTATCTCCAACCTACCGTCTATTGGACTCTTACCTTTTTGACATCCCTCACTAGATGATACAAAGTGTTGGACGGTCCATGTCTCTGTAAATGACAGAAAGAGAGAGAAAGAAACAGTTTTGCCTTAGACAGAAGCCATGCAGGAAAAATGTGAACTCTGGAAGGGGCTCCATTCATGTAAAGTTTTCCTGGTTAATCAACCATCCAAACAGGCACACACCTACTAATCAGTGATAGAAATGTAGCCGTGTTAGTCTAGTGTAGCTGAAACAAAAAACAGGACCATGTAGCACTTTAAAGACTAACAAGATGGTTTATTAGGTGATGAGCTTTTGTGGGCCAGACCCACTTCCTCAGATCAAGTGGGTCTGGCCCACGAAAGCTCATCACCTAATAAACCATCTTGTTAGTCTTTAAAGTGCTACATAGTCCTGTTTTTTGTTTCTACTAATCAGTAGCACTTCAGTCGGTAACTACAATAGAAGAGCTTTGTCCTTCCTTCAGAAAGTTCTCAGTTTTTTCTCAATTGTTTAACCTGGGACAAGCCAATCAAAAAGCACTCTGTACCTTTGGTGTAAGGGCAGTATAGATTCTTGTTTGTCTATTATGCTTTTGAATTGAGTTAAGTCTTTTAATGTTTGATATATTGGAGACACCAACTTCTGGCCACTATAAATACATTAGGAATATATGTTCCCCAAGTCCATAATATGCTATTTACAGGGTCCCTGGATTTGCGTTTTGAGTAGTGGGTGGGTCTGGGTCCCCACAACTTGCCACTGAGGAAGATGCTGGAAGGGGAAAACACAGATGATGACCGAGCCATAGGGCTGAGTTGCAAAGAGGATGTTGCAGCTCCTCTCAGAGCTTCCAGAACTGCAGCATCCTCTTTCCAGTTCAGCCCTATGGCTAGGTGGTAAGTGGTACAAAGCTGTGTGAAAAGGTCCTTTCAGTTGGATTGAAATAGAAATAGAAATAATCAGAACCAAGCACTGATGTGAATCAGGAGTTTTCCCAAAAAGCACTCAAATAATTTTTTTGGTCACATGCTGTTTTGAGGAGGGGGGGGAGGGACACAGAGAGCAGCATTGTTGTGGGAAGTGCTGTAAGCAACTAAAGCACTGCAATACATAAACATTTGATTCAAGGACTTTTGTTTTCTTGAGAAAAACATTTGGTAATAACATTTGTAAATGTAAAAACTTAATTTTGGAAAATTTGGGGATTGCAAAAATGGTGACATTTATTATGATGGTATTACCATCTCCAGACACTCAAAAACCCTAAGTCAGCCCTCCCTCCCTCAATCATGACATTTTTCTTAAAAATCAGATTTATAAAACATAAGAACGGCCATACTGGGTCAGACCAAAGGTCCATCTAGCTCAGTATCCTGTCTTCTGACAGTGGCCAATGCCAGATGCCCCAGAGGGAGTGAACAGAACAGTAAACAAGTGATCCCTCTCCTGCCATCCATTTACAGCCTCTGACAAACAGAGGCTAAGGGACACCATTCCTACCCATCTTGGCTAATAAGTATTGATGGACCTAACCTCCATGAATTCATCTGGTTCTTTTTTGAACCCTGTTAAAGTCCTGTTTTTTTAACATATTCTGGCAATAACACAATATACAGAATTATGTTTATAAACTTTTTGGTGTTAGAGTACTTAGAATACAAATCTGAAAGCTTTTCTCTGCAACCACAAGGGCTAAAATATTTGTTTTTCTAACAGAAGGTCTCATTTTCTTATTTTCAGGTAATGTTTTCAGCAGATGGAGCTTAAAAAAAATCCACCAAATGTTGCTAATCTTACTATAAAATCACAAGAGTTGGCAACACTGCCACTCTCTACCTGGCCTCGTGGATTTCAAGGACCAAAAATCAGAGAAACAAAAAAACCAACATATTTTTTCTTGGGATCTGGCATGCACGGGAGTCATGCGGCATCATCCTTAGGTCCTATCTTGCTCACAGCTTCCCTGCCAACCTCTTTCATAATGAACTACAACTCCCAGCAACCACCCAGAGCAATCTGCAGCTTCAATGACCTTTATTTAACCACACTTCCTGATGTGAGCAATGTTAGTTTGTGATGCAAGAAAATGTTAACACGTTTGTGGAGAAGGCGTTTGCTGTGCTGTGCACCATGGTGTCACTGTAGCATGGGGGTAGTGGTGACACAGATGAACAAACAGACAGAAAATTTGCCTTAGCTTGGCCCTACCGTATTGTACAGTTCCTCTAGTCGGGAGATGGTGAGAAACCGATGCATGCTTACTCCATTCTCAATGAGCAATTTCACAAAATCCACTCTGTCCAACACCAAGGCATCCAGCATTGCCTGCTCAAGAGACCCCACCTGCAAAGGAAATGATTTATCCAGAGTGGTCCTGCATTTAGAGTCCAGTCTAGAGATCAGGGATTCACAAACTTCAGGGTACCATGACCTCTGTCAGACACAAAAAAATACGACATGACCCCAGGAGGGGGGACTGAAGGACCGAGCCTGCCTAAGCCCTGCTGCCCCAAGCAGGAGGCAAAGCCCAAATCCAGTGAGGCTAAAGCCAAAGCCCAAAGGTTTCTGCCCTATGTGAAGGGGCTCTGTAATCTAAGCCCTGCCATCCAGGACTGATGCTGTCAAGCTTTGGCCTTGGTTGTAGGGTCTTGGGCTCCTGCCCCCCAGCAAGTCTAATGCCAGTCCCGGCAACCCCATTAAATAGGGTCACACTTCAGGGTCCTGACCCACCATTTGAGAATCACTGCTGTAAACACTATTGTCATTCTAGCATGAGGAGGGTTGGTGTTTGGACAGAATTCCCTTCACTTGCTGAACTCAGAAGGAGATCATCACACTTTACATCTATTTTGGTTTCCCTGATTCAAAGTAGCAATACAAAAATGAACATATCTGGGTAATAAGAGCAATGTACTTAGATAAACCTGGATCAGGCCCTATGAACTGAAAGGTTCAGTTCTTAGGTAGCCTCGTCAGCTAGGCTGAGAGGTTCAGTTCAAGTCACTAGCCTTGTCAACTTCTCATTATTATTTTCACTTTCTTGACAAACATTTTACGTTGCTTTTGATTTTGCACTTTGTGCTCATTCAGTCCTACCTCCTATTAAGTAAATACTGTAGCACAAGCACCCAGGGAGGATTTGAATGCAGGGAAGCCACTATAAACAGCTTTTCCAAGAAGAGCCACATGCAACAGATAGATCATATCCATTATATTCATAGCCCAGGCGGCCTCCTCTTTTGGGAAAGTACTTTGTACCTACAGCTTTTACCGTGGTACAAAGCTAAAACTGATTTCACACCCTAGCTCTTAGACAGATTGCCACTGTGGTTTTGTGATGGAGAGACATGTGTGGCTGTTTGGAATCATCTAATCAAGGTTTCCCTGCAACATCTCTGCTACATGTGTTTTGCATGCTTAATTCCAATGGAGAAAGCAAGAGAAATATTCATGTAATCTGAAAAACTGGCTAGCAAGGCTCCTTTGAAAATTCCGGTCTTTGTGAGTAGCAAACATGGAGAATACATTTCAACATAAGCAGTTTTCTGATACAGTGGCTCTGGGAGGTCTGATCACTAATGTCTGATACCTGATAGGTGTGAAGCATAATTTTGGTGTACTACATCATGAGATAGTATCATAAGCTATAGCATACAATGATGCATGGATGTTTAGAAAAGTTTTTAAAAAATCACTTTCCACATAACCATATTTTAATGTTGTTGTTTTTTTTGCATACAAAACAGTTTGCAGCAGGCACTCCATGGTAGTTTGTAGAACCACTTTAAATATAGCTTTGTGTGTGTGTATTATCTCTTGGAAGGAATGGTCACAGAGTGGGATGCATCATTAAATGGCATCATTTCCTTTAAGAAGAGCAGGGCACTTTTGTGATCTACCCTGTCTTCAGGGGCTCTGAGCAGGGAAACTTGGGTTGGATTCTAAACATCTCAGTATTTTGGAAACCCCATATTAGTCTTTTTTTAAAAAATGCATTCATTTTCTTGCCTGATTTTAAACATTTTCTATAGAAGATGGTATATACTGTACCGGCCACTGTTGCCCATAAATAAAGATCTGACTCCGAGCGATGTCTACTCTGTTCCAGGCCAAAGCTAGGCTCAGTTGGTCAGGAGCAGATGCATTAGCTCCTGTATATATGCAGACAGGGAGAAAAAAAAAGGCATACAGTGAAAGCTTTGTTATCTGGCACTCTGTTAACCAGCAAACTTTGTTAACTAGCATTGTCCCCCGTCACAACACTGTCATGTCTTCAGGCATGTATGCCTGACTCCTGCCTGTCCTGACAGTCATTGTAGAGTGGCTGAATGCCAGAAAAGCCAGTTGACATCATCAGCAGGCACCTCCTTCCCCCTCAGCCTGCCTCAAGTTGGCAGGAGCCAGATCTGCTGGTAGGCAGAGCAATAAGCTTTGTTATCTGGCACATTCAATTAACCAGCAACCCCCATTCTCCATGAGTGCAGGATAACAAAGCTTTCATTGTACTATAGACCCAGTCAGTGCCTCCACACCAGAATATGAAATCTTCACGCAATCAAAACTCCCACTGATGTCAATGGCAATTCTGCCTAAGTAAGAACTATATCAAACAGAACCCTTTTCCCACACTCCTTAATACAATACTTAGAACGCTTTTCACCTACACAGAGGTCTGCCTCACAGCATCCCTGTGAAATACAAATATAATATCCACATTTGAAAGATGCCAGTTAGAAATAGATCCCAGTTGTCCTGACTGTCTCCTGCTCAGACTACAAGATCATATACACAGAGACGTGTCCAAACCACAAACATGTCCATCTTGTACCTGCCTTTACTGATTAAGTATAAAGACGTCTCCACTTTCTATGCCTACTTGAGGTTTCTGTATTATAACAAGGATTTCCATTCCCCACAAAGGAAATGCTTGGATTAGATCTTCCTTTACCAGTACGGATGAACAGCATATGTCCCAATGTCGAACACTCATGAGCAAGCATGATATATAGGGGGAAATGAAATACAGGTTGAACCTGTGTGGACTGGGATGCTCTAGTCTGGCAACATCTGCTCCAGATGTTGTTGGACTAGAGTGCCCCCACGATAGAGGTTGCTGCCAGCTTAGAGTGGAGTCAGCCAGCAGGGCCAGTGGGGCACCAGAGCCCATAGCCCTGGGAACTCCCATGGGGCCACCACAGCTCATGGCCCAAGAGGTCTGGGGAGAGGAGCCCAGCAGTGAGCCTCCCCCCCACCAGATCTCTCCTGGTCTGGCAAACTCTCTTTCTAGGAAAGGTCAGGTCTCGAGGGTGCTGGACCGGGGAGGTCCAGCCTGTAAAATGTGACCTTTAAGTAAGAGAGTATGCAGCCCAGTCTTACAAGAGGGGGGTTGTTTTTGGAGAGGCAGAGTTCTTCACTTCAATTTTAACCGATTCTGTGGGACACTCCTGATCTGCTTTGTTTGTTTAAATTTTCTGCTAGGATTTCATGGTTACTCAGCTGATTTGTAACCAAAACCAATATCTGAACTTCAGATTCACAATGAGAAGTATTATTAATAGACTGATCACCAAAATAAATGAGGGCCCTTTTGATTTTGCTGGCAAGGGAGCAAAAGAAAACTCTTGCACCAAGTCTTGTTTTTAGTTGATCTAACATCTTGATTTATTTCCTGAGTTTTTACTCATCATATTGAAGACGAGTTCCTACTGGCTGGGCACAGACAACAGCTGTAAAATAGTTGAAAGTGGTTCTGCTCCCATTTAATTACTATACAGAATCATGCACCTTTGAATCAGAAGCATAGTACTATGTAGTATTTTGATCATTAAAATTCATGTGATGGATAAGTCCACCGTAGCAAGGATTAGACGACAATTTAATTTCTTAATTCTTAACTTTTCAGCCACCGCATTGTAGCTAGACAATGCCCAATTTTTTTTCCCCTAAAGCAATTATTTTTCTTTTGGTGTTACATTCAAGAGTTGTGATTGTGTGTCACATAGGACAGTTTCATATCACTAACAAAAAGAGTCACAACTTAAAGGTAAACAATGCAGGCGAGAAAAGAAAAAAAGAGGAAAAAGACAGAAAGAACTTCGACAGAATAAACCGTTGAAGTGATAATTAAGAAACAATGAAATACTACTGTAAATAAGACAGACATAGGTGCTTGCTACTTATATAAACATATAGACTTGGAGTCTTCGTTCATCAGTGGGGGTCCATCTGCAAGTGGACCCCCTTAAGATGACACACATGTATAAACAAGAGCAGAATCTTGCCCAGTGTATTTGTACCTGGAAGGGGCAAAAGAAGATCCCTATAATTCTATTTAAGCAAACAGGAAAAAAAAATTCCATCCCAGGCTCTCTTGGCCCAATCCTGCTTCCATCAAAACGAGCGGCAAACTCTCCCTGACTACATTGGGGCAGGATCAGGCCCTGTGTACCATGACATTATTTAATCACGCAAAAACATTCAAAAGGTGTAAATTCAGTACATATTTCCAGATAGAAATCTCCCTTTCCCCAAAACAAACCATCAGAGCAAGCCCTAATGGGATGTAGCTTCCTTGCAGATCAAGTGCTACCCAGATCGATTTTTGCCTAAGTCCTTAGGGCGGTCTGACTGGATATTCAGTTTGTGTCCATCAATGGCAGTCTTGTCATGCCACTCATGTTTCTGGCTTCCATGTGCTTGTTGGTCATGTTGTGGCATTCCTTGGTACATGTCTGGAATTCACTGGTCTTCCATTCTAATATGTCCATGAAAAATAACAGACCTTCTCAAGCCCTCAGTGGACCCCCTCCACAAATGCTGGGAGGAAAGAAGAGGCTTGCAGCGTCACTCTGATAAATAACAGATCTGGGCTCTGGTGGATCAGGCAGAAGGATGAATTCCAGAATCAGAACCTTGATGAAGAGCACACAGCCAGCTCTTCCTTCTCATCTGTAGCAAGCAAGCTCCAGTTCCCGCATCTCTGCTGATGCCAATGGCTGTAGTCCATCCTGGGAATAGAGGCATGTAACCTGGTCCAAAGCCACCTTAGGCTGCAGCTGGGAGAAGTGGTTTGGAAAAATAAATAAGCATTGGCCATACCTCAGCCAAAACTCGAAACTAAACTAAACTCAAACCATCGAAGAATTAGAGTGGATGTGGAAAGCATCTCCCCTGCCCTGAAGAAGATGCCAGAAGCCTCTTTTCCACCTTGTGCATTGGTGAGCCCCTTGAGTGTTTATGCTGGTTGACCAGGGCTCAACTCCTGAGGGGCATTCACTGCTTCAAAAACTTTAAGAAGGGATGGGAAAGGTGGAGCCACAGTCCAGCCTGTACCCACTCCTACCTGGTGCACTGGCCAACAGAGCTGTCTAACTCTAGTGGAACGTCCAAGGAGTAGCACAGGCAGCACTTTTCTAATATGGATTAGTTACTGTACTTGGTTGATTTTATTATCTAGCACATCTGATGAACACTAGGATGTCACACTTTAATGAAACAGATGGTGTCTCAGGGGTGTTCTCACTTTTCATCAACATTAGACCATCAGTTAGTAACCTAACGAGGCACGGGCATCTTGATTCCAGGTCTTCCATGAGAGCCATTAATGTGGAGGGAAACCTGACCCAGGCAGAGAAGTTGATTTGAGAGCCATCATGTAGTTCTTGTTGCTAGGAAACCCCTTCATTTGTCTGTCCACGTTGGGAGGGCTGCTTTCTTCAGTGTGTGACTTGTTTAGGTTATGCTGCTAATACAAACTCAGAGGTGTAGAATACTTATATAAAGTAATATATAGGCTATGGATGCAATGTAGTCCATTTTATTACATGACACACTGATTACTTTTAATAGAAAAAGAAAATTCAAGCTATTTAAGATTAAATTTCAAACAGCCCTAAGAACAAGCAACAAAAATGCCCACTGGAGTAAGATACATTCTTTTCAACAGGTATGAAATAGGAAAAAACATGCAAATATTTTAGAAAAAACACTGCAATTATGGATACAGATTCACCTCTAACTCCAATGGATGCTACCAGGTTTTGGCACCCTAGTGAATTAACCAGTTTGCCTATTCCCAAGGCTGACTCTCTAGATAGGATTCCCTCATTCTCATGTGTTGCTTCAGTATAAAGAAATCAAAGTCAAAATATGTTGGAAATACAAAAGCAGAGCACAGTAAACATAGTATCCATTCCTCTCATTCATCTGCTAGCCTGAACACTGGTAGTATCATTGGTCATTGATATGGTCTATGCTGAGGGACTAGCATTTCTGCTCCCCGCTGCTTCTGCTTTATGTAGTGCCACTGGAAGTTTCCCCAAGACCACCAAACTTTGACTTCAGCCCACTCTAGAAAAGAGGACCCTTCCTTGGAGCTCAGAATCAAGAACTTCAGCTGCAACACAGCTAAACGAAAACACCGATGCATGCACACAATGGTAATCCATAGAATAACTACTTTTGTTGCTAATACTTGGTAGTAATGTGCCTGACTGGTAAATGTTGTGTCCTGGATTATTAGCACCCTGCTTAGATCAAAGCACTTACATTTCTCATTAACAAGTTTATGGAAAAACAAGGAATCATGTGGCACCTTAACAACTAACAGATTTATTTGGGCATAAGCTTTGGTGGGTAAAAACCACTTTGTCAGATTTTAGTCTTTAAAGTGACACAGGACTCCTTGTTGTTTTTGCAGAATCAGACTAAAATGGCTACCCCTCTGCAACTTAACAAGTTTATCTATGAGCTCCATGGAGCAAATCAGATTGTATTGGCATATCCACAAAATATTCACCAAGAAGCTGTTACAATAAACACTGCTGTGAATAGTCCTATCGAAACCAAGTTCTACATATAGAAGAGTTTACAGGACTAGGCTCTATATTCCCAGATTCCTTTTCCGCTG
This sequence comes from Pelodiscus sinensis, assembly GCF_052426305.1. Classification (NCBI taxonomy): domain Eukaryota; kingdom Metazoa; phylum Chordata; order Testudines; family Trionychidae; genus Pelodiscus; species Pelodiscus sinensis. The sequence continues at coordinate 34,063,701 of NC_143057.1, forward strand.
GACACTTTTCTATTCTATTCACGTCATCTGTCATATGTAATTGATTCTTCCTCTCCTCAGAGGGAAAATTATCTTTGCAGTGTGATGTTTTGTTTTGGAAGGGGCTTGTTTTTCCAATGTACAGGCTGCTGAGGGTTTATAGTAGTAAAGGTGAACAAATGCACTGTCCATTTGGAGTGGAAGATGGTGAGGTCTGTGAAGGTCCTTAATTTCCATCGGAGTTAAATCCACAGTCTTAGACTGACCTGTTGAAAAGATCTGTCTCCAGCACAGACGAGAGTTACCTTTTATGGTAGAAAATTCCGCTGTATCCAGGGAGCAGAGTTGTAAACCGCCGTTCTCATCCCGAAGTTTTAGGTGATCTTTTAGATATCCTGGGCTCAGGCCACTGAGAAAATAAGGACTGAGCCCTAACTTGACTTGATAATTTATGAAAAGTGAATAGAGAGTGCAGAGGACTTGTTTGATATGTTTTGCTGAGGAGACATATGGCAGCATCATGTATTAGCTGGCATGTCCTAGAGACACAGTGCTCAGTGATAGGTACTCTAGGATAATATATATATATTTTTGGATGGTCAAGTATTTGGAGGGGTTGCCCTGAAACATTACATTGTTCAGATAACCATGTCTGAAAGACAATCCAGAAGACTCACATCTTCCACAATATTTTAAAGCACAACTTAATTCAAACATGTTTCATCATTCCATCAGAGCTGAAGAGCGTTAGATTATAAAAATCTTCTCTTCTCTGTATCTCTTACTACATCTGTATCTTGCACAGCTCAAAAAACATTACTGACATTTAACCAAAAAAAGGCAGTAACAATGATTATATTAATAAAAAGGGGAGCTGTTAACAGACTCCTGTCTATCTCTGAAACATACTGTATTGAGCTAATGCCGTGTCCTTGTGTGTCAAATGTGCAGTGATTTCATGGCTGACAGACCCATCACACTGTGCCTTCCAGGACAATCACATGCTATATGATGTGAGAGTGAATCATGTAAGAATGAATCATGACTTATTTACAAGCTGGAAGGAGAGCACAAGCATCAGGTTTGCATTAGCTTTGCATATGGTTCAGTGCACATATCAGTGAATTATGTGGCAGTAATGTCATAATGAGTATATACCACACAGTATGCCTCTTCCAAAAGATTAACAATTCAGACACTGAAAGGGCTTGGGCAATTCTTTGTATTCACTGGACGGAAACATGATAGTGCTGTCAACAATCTACAGGCATTGCAACAGCCTAGTGATCCTGCAGTATCCAGCCTTTTCCTTCTAGGATATTATGAACTGAGCACCTTTGAGACACCACAAAACAAAGGCATTTGTTGTACTAATCACGGTATGTTGCCTTTAACTTGCTAGTCACATACTTCTTGGAAAGAACAGCTCTAACTGCACAAAATCGATTGCCACCATTATTAAAGGTAGGTAAACATAGACTTCATGAGCTGTAGCAAGAAAATTACTTAGCACAACATCATATTAATTGCAAATTCACTTCCCACATGTTCAAGTGTCTCTTGGAATAATATAAAGGAATTTCTGAGTCATGTAGGCAGGGACTCTGGGCTGGGGCATGGAGATGGGATGCAAGCTATGGGATGGGGCCAGGAATGAGGTGCTTAGGGTGCAGGAGGGGTTTCTGAATTTGGAGGGGCTCAGGTCTGGGAGAGGGGATTGTTAGGACACAGGTTACCTCTGGTGGCTCCCAGTCAGTGAGGCGGTGGGATGGTAAGGCAGGCTTCCTGCCTGGCACAATGGACCACACTGCACTGTGGAAGTGGCCAGCAGCAGGTCCATTTCCCCACCCCAAGCTCTGGCTCCACACTCCCATTGGCTGGTTCCTGCTTTGTTGCCAGACACTGCCGAGCAAAAATAGATTCAGCTCATTTGGGGCTTATTTTGAAATGAGATTGGCTTTGCTTTTTGGGTTGTTTGTTTTTTTTAATCTTGTGAGAACTAGCTACTCATCTCCACCTAGGAGGAGGACCTGCTGCTGGCTGCTTCCAGGGGACAGTGCAGTCTGCAGTGCCAGGATAGGCAGGAAACTGACCTTAGCACCCCCACTGGTCACCCTTCAGTAAGGCGATCCAGTACCTGACTTTCCACGACCCAGTACGGGGTTGCACCCCATAATTTGAAAATCACTGTCTTAAAGCAAAGTGATGCTGAAGATGCAATTTAGCAAAATGGCGGTTTTTCATGACTTTTTAGAACAAATAGGGAAACAATCTCTTAAGCCCTGTACAGGCTTTAAACATGCAAAATGTTTTAAGAGAGCTCCTGTACTATAAGGAAATATGCCCGACTCTATCTTAAGAAGCAACAGCTGATAGCAAGACTCAAAATAGGCAAGAATTGATGCTTCTCTGCTCCCACCCTCCTCCTTTCTATCACCTCCTATGAAGCCTTCATTGTAGGTCGTGGGATAAGTAATTAGCATTAATGTCACTGCCAAAGTGTAGTGGGCAAAGGTTACAAAATGCTCCTCAATAACATGGTAACAAATGGACCAGTAATCATTCTCCCTTCCCTCTTTTCCTTCCTTAATACAGCTATAAAGATGGGCCGGAATTAAGATCCTGCATAGAAACACCCCTGAATTTCAGGATAGCTCAGGTCAAATTTTCAAAGCTTTGGTCCAGATTTCCTTCTTAGTAAAAAAATGAAGCAAACTGGTTAGTGTAATTGCCTTAAACTTCTTGATTCAAGTTAATTAAAACATTCATATCTACAAAAAATGGGTCAGAACTATCATTCACTCTACATGCAAACATGCAGAAAGACAACCGACAATTATTTTTTAGAACAGAAGAGGTTTCATTTAGTGGAACATGTTGATTAAAAAAGCTACACACATTCCCTACATTTTCTGGTTCTTGTTTAGGAACAAGAAATTTGATGTTAAAAAGAAGAAACATTATGTAAAGTAGAATCTAGAATATTTCTCTTCTTTCATCTCTCATCATAGTCAGAAATCAAGCAAATTTCAAGAGGCATAAAAGATTGAAGATGAGGTGTTCAAACTAAAAATGTTAGGTCTTCAAACTCTTGAGCAAAATATCAGTGCTGCCCTCGGTGTGCTACAAAATCACGTATGTCAACAGAGCATCAAAGATTATGTAAATAAATTACCCTCAAAGGTTCAATCTCCTCCTGAGATAAGAGAATATCACTTCAATGAAAATGCTGTCTTATATTAATAATAGGGATGAAGAGGGATCACCTTCACATTTACTGAGAAAGAAGACACTTATACTGGTACTGACACTTATGCTGATACTTGCAAAAACGATGTTCTGGATCAGACAGGCCCACAGCAGGGTATATAATCTGATCACTAACTTAGTATTGCGATAGGAGCTGGTACAGTCAAGAACTTTTTAAATAAACAAAGTATGACCCTTCCCTGGCTTATAAATTATCCTCTTTAGCTTCCCAGAGAAGCAGATAGGCAGAGCACTGCTGGGGTTGAAGTCTTTGGGGCGTACATGGTGGTATTCAGACTTGGCAAAAATACATAAAAAAAAGCAGAACTTCAAGTTGAAGGAGCTCATCTGCAGTGCTATGTCAGTGGATGGAATATCCTGGGGCTGAATTTGGGTGTTGTTTTGCCAAATTATGTGGGGTGTATCGATTATAACATTCCTACTAGTACTAGTGCTCTACCAATGATTCCAAAGTAAGCTACAAACATTAACATTGCTGTATATAACCTGGTGGGTTAAAGAACCTTAGGTTAAGAGAATGGAATGCAGGAATAGATTTTTAACCCACTGTAGCCAGTAGCCCTTTGATATATAGGTAAAACCTAAACTATGGTCTGTGGCCAAGCTATCCCCCAGAAACCTGCTGTTCAGTTGGAGCAAAGAGACAAAGCCTAGCTGAAGCCAAAACAGGTTAACAGGCCAGACACAGAAAAGCGGCCCTGTCTGTTTATAAGCTAGGCAGCACAACACCAAACGGACATCCATAATTGGATACCACTATTACGAATTTCGCATATACACTCAAGTTTATGGTCCTGAGAGGTGCCCCACAGTCTGCATGGGAAAGAGATACCCAGCTGCCCTCTTAAGGCCAACCACGAATTGTTGCTAAGGAACTAGAAATAGCGCCCCCCTTTCATGAGCCCAACTTGCTAATTTACCAAAGACATATTATAAACAATTGCTGCTGCATATGTTTCTTTGTTTTGTTTTTGCTTTATACCCCTAGACAAGCACCTATGGACTACACCTATCACCTATCGGGAAGACACCATTACAATGCGTATGCATCCCAATCAGAATATGGAGGCTCGTCTCAGGATCCAAACTTGTGAGCTAATTGGGAGCTGGAGATTTACATCCAAAGAGAGGCATGCTTGCCTAAATGCCCTGGAATGAATGGATGTGTCCCTTTAAACACCACATTCTGGATCCTAGTAGAATAGCAATTAATACAGTGGGAGAGTGTGTTATGGATGGCATATTCAAGCAGACCACTGTGGTACTCACTAATCGTGTGGAGTGCTTGTGTGTGGTATCTACTACACCTGTTACCTGGAGTAACCAGACAGCCAGTATACCTCCCATCCATGAATATGAGTGCAGTGCCCCACCACCCAGGGGTGGAATGTAGGGGTAAATTATACATGTGAAGTATAGCGGCGGTGAGGCCTGCATTCTCCCTCCTTTCCCATTCTCCCCCTCCCCATTCCCTACTACTGATGAGCCAGAAGCAAGCCTCTAGGAACATACGCCATTGTAGCAAGAACAAATTGTAGATAAGGGCGGGAACATAATCTTGTTTACCTAAATGTACTGATCATGTAAACAAAGTCAAAGGACAAGCAGTACAGCTGAGCCATACTGGCTGTGTCCAGACTCCATGCCTCCGTCGACGGAGGCATGTAGATTAGCCAGATCGGAAGAGGGAAATGAAGCCGCGATTAAAATAATCGCGGCTTCATTTAAATTTAAATGGCTGCCCCGATCTGCCGATCAGCTGTTTGTCGGCAGATCGGGAGAGTCTGGACGCGATGCCCCGACAAAGAAGCCTTTCTTCATCGACACAGGTAAGCCTCGTGAAACCAGGTTTACCTGTGTCGATGAAGAAAGGCTTCTTTGTCGGGGCATCGCGTCCAGACTCTCCCGATCTGCCGACAAACAGCTGATCGGCAGATCGGGGCAGCCATTTAAATTTAAATGAAGCCGCGATTATTTTAATCGCGGCTTCATTTCCCTCTTCCGATCTGGCTAATCTACATGCCTCCGTCGACGGAGGCATGGAGTCTGGACACAGCCTCTGTAACAAGCAATGAGTAACCCCCAGATATTTCCAAGCTGCCACAAACAAGGTAGATACACAGTATTTAAAGCTGCACCAGAGCACAGCAATTTGGACCTCACCGATGGGCTTTTGGTACCAGTGCCTCGGAAGCTGAGACAGTCTCCCACTTCATCTGCAGCTGAAATGGGGTTCCCGGCTAGCCGAAGGGATGTAAGAAATGCCGCTTTTCCTATCATGTTGTTTTTTTAGTTAAGGGGCACAGCTGATAGCTGTCAGGAAATAAACTGCTTGTGTTTGACAGATACCTGTGTAGCGTCCTTTGTACTTTGAGAACCCAGTGTCAGACCTGAGACTTACTCTTGCTGGCAACACCTACTAACAAATAGGGATCAAGACCTGCAGTTTCTGTGACTGCAGAATGTCAAGTTTTCACAATTTTAGCAGAGGATAAATGAAAGATCCTGTTAAAATCAAAATAAAACATGTTTCCTGGACTTGGGCTTTTATTTATTTAATTTAAGCAATACATGATTTTTGGTTTGTTTGGTTCAATTACTTTCCCTTGAGTCCATGTAAAAATTTCCACAATGAATGCCTCGAAATTTTAACTACTCTTTTTACTATGGAGTAGCAACAAAACATCCATGGTAATCACAAACCAAATGATGGCATCTTTTAAAAATGCCACTGTGTTTTATTGTGTTAAAAATAAAGAGACCCATATATGTTCTTTAAAAAGCCTTTGGTTTCTTCTATTTTTTTAAACAAAGAAACAGCTACCGCTGTAGTGAAATAATGTCTGCTCATTTCCTTGTTTGGCAGTCACCAAACCAAATGAGTATGGGCTCAGTGCACTGATATTTAAATAATAAAATTATTTAAACGGGACATTGCTAATTTACAGTTCTGTGCAGACATTTCCTACACATTTGAAAGGAAACATTTGTCTAGAAAACCAAATCAAAATCTAAAATGCAAGGATAGACATGATATTCTCTGCTTGGGCATAAGGAAAGTTAATGGGGTGCGCAAAAATTAATGCCTGGCTTGGCTTTATGAGTCAAAACAAAATCAACACCATTTAGAGATTTTTTTGGTAAAATCACATCATGTATGATCATCAGACATGGGTGCCTGGATATTTGCATTGTACATTGGCTCATCTGTGCCTTGTAATCATGCTCAGTCATCAGAAATCAAAAGCAAAGTAAAGCTCTTAAGCAAGTCAAACTTGAACCACCTGAAGACTTGATTAGGGAAAGAGAAGGTGTTATTTGCAGCTATGTTAGAACTAGAGGGATCTCCCCATACTTTCCCCTTCTTTGTAAGCTATGTCACAATCCTTCTTTTCATTCTTTGAGTCTCACAATACACCAGTTCATCAACCAAAGGAGCGGCTATTGATTATATAAGGCATTCATCTCCCTGCTCAGGCTGAGTGCTATTCTTTCACCACAAGCCCAGGGCAAGAGACCAGGAGAAATTCAGTCCTGGAATAAGCAGGCACAATTCCCATTAACCATGTCAATCCAGTACTAATTTGGCCACATTATCACACCCAAGTCTCCCATGCAGTACCATACTCCGCCAAATCCAGCGGTGGCAGCAGCTTGCCGACAGCTGTAGGAAACATTCATAGGCAACAGAATGGCACCCCAAAACTACCACCTGGCCTTCTGGTTCTTAATTCAGCACAGTGATTTAGCTGGCCTTGTTATCAGTCATGGGGGATCATATTTCTGGGATTCCATGCAAACATCAGACCATTTAAAAAAAAAAAGAGGCGATCACATTTCATTATTTTCCATTTCAGGTAGAGTACAGAAACATTAGAAAGAGTTTGACACTTTAGGACTGTAAAACATATGAAACCCGTCCTGCTCTTTGAATTTTAATACTATATAAATATAATAAACTTCTTGAATGTAAATACTATATAAATTACTCATATCGCCGTATGAAAGAAAGAGAACTTGGACCTTCTTCACAATGGACCTAGATACTGAGTTGTGCATTTGAAGCTTGTAGCAAGTGAGATGACAGAAATGCTAGTTCTGGGGAACATGTGCTGTTTATAGATGGCAGTCACCCATTACAGTTTACATAATAAATATTACCAGAAATATTCCCAAAAGAATTACTTGATGTTTAACAATATTGTTTAACTTTTCATCCAATGCAGATTGTGATAAAGAACAATGAGAGCATTTCTAGATAGCTTATTTTTACTCTCTCTTTCTACAAAGATGAGCTTGATCCTCCAAACACCAGCTCAGACGAAGAACAGTTCTATTTTGCCTCAGAATCCCAGTTTAAATTATTTTTGTGTTTACAAGCAGATCTTTGTCACAAACTGCTTGAACCTTTTTTGATGCATCATACCATGAAATCGGTAAAACAATCATGTGCAGTAGGACTAATTGTGAGAGTGTCTGCAAGACTGAATCCAAAGTAAATCAAAACCTGCAAACATTTAAAAGCAAATGAACAGGTGACTTGCCATAATGCAATATTTTAAGCTTATTGAATAGAAGAACAGAGTATATGATCATTACCAGAAGCCTAGGTATCACATATGCTGGTGTCAGTTTGGAATAATTCCATTAAGAACCTAGCCCACTATCTCCCTGCTCTCTCTTATTTTCCTTCATAGAGTCGCCAAAGTTAGAGTTAAAGATGTAGTTTCCTCTTAAAATCTTGCCAATTTTACCTAAGCATATGAGGTTACCTCTATCTGAAGCCTCCAGTTGTATGCCTTTCTACTAATTATACGAAAGACTCTGAATACTGCCAATACTATGACTATCTGTCTGCAAACACTGATTGTTATCTAAGGTAAGTGGTAAGATTTTAAGGGCCACCACGTCTTCCCCAGTATTACAGCAAGTCTTCCAGTCCATTATTCTGCTGGTTCCCTAGAGAGCCCAAATGAATAACACAGAAGACAGATGGCTTTTTGCAGACTGTATCTTTGACATCTTTTGAGAAAGAGTCTATGTCAATTGACTAATTAAAGGTTGAAACTCTCTACTCCAGAACTCTCTGGTCCAGCAACTCTCCATGTGTAGACCAGTATGATTTTAGTTATCTGTATGTCCACTTTTCATGGGTGTGGGTACGTTTCCTATGGTCCCATAAAGTTTGTTTATAGCCACCAGTCCTAGGCCTTGGTGCTCTCTGCTGTTATTTAGCTCTAATTCATCCCTAAATGTCCACTCACAGACCAGTAAGTCGTGAATGTGTCGGTACGCTGATAGACAATATTGACCTCCTGTGGACCGAAAAATTTTCTGGTTTGGAACAGGTCAGGTCCTGAGGATGCTGGATTAGAAAGATTCAACCTGTACTTGGTGATTCATCATAATGTAAGCACACACCCCCATACAGTACATCTTACCTATGTTTCTATGACTGTGCCACAAATTCTTTTTTTGGTTAAAATTGGTTCCAATTTTTTGGACAAACTATCAACTATTGTTTAAGAACCAATTACAAACACTAATTTACAATAGACCGTTATAAATTAGACAAATTATCAAGTACGTTTTACAGAGCATAGAGATAGCTGAATTTTATAGTTGAGCCTTCTTTTCTATGCACACTGATGTTTCCTTTGACATAGTTAGTACTGATCAAGGATTTTAGGAGAAGAAACAGGATGTTTTAAATGTTAATGCATGTATTACATTGTGAAGTCTGAGAAGCAGTTGAATTACTGTTTCCTCCTATAATTTATCATTTACATACTTTATACTCTGCCAGTATATGCAGGGTTATAGCACCTCAGAGACAGAATTAAAACATTTTGATTTTTCATGGACTGACTGTGCAGTGAAACTATTACCTTTTAGCAGTGCTGTCAGGATAGCTAAATCAATGTCCTGGTGTCCTTCTGATCCCATGCGAAATACTGTAATCTGCAATTTGAGAAGACAATTCCACCATCAGAAACGTGTGCAGTTTTTGCTCATATAGAAATTAAAACAGTACACTTGATATGAAAAGACCCCCATGGTTGCAGACTGATCATCTAGACATAGTTATAGAGCAACAAGTATATTAGATGGCATTAACATGAATAAGATTTCTGTGCCATATAATTCACCACAGTAAATGCCATTATTGACCATACAATGGACCGTAGGCAGAATCTTTTGATTGAGAGCGACAGGGCCAAAATTGAGGAGGAAATTATATTCTTGTGTTAAACCCCAGTGCAATAATAAATTTGACCCATTAAATCTAATTTTAATTTATCGGGGATGAATTTGTGCAGTAAGCTTATAAGCAGAAAACAGAATTGATGGACCCTTGTTAAATGTTTATCATTCAGACCACAACCCTATTCAGCAGCATGATTTCAGACAGCAGAAAGATCACTGACCTAGTCATAAAATATGGACATTTCTGAAGTGGATACTAGACTGGTTGGCTGCTGGGAAGGAGGCATTAAAATCTTGTAATGAACCAATGAAATTCCATCACTGAATAACGATAGGGCTGGGTCCTTTCTCTTAGACCAGTCACTCTCTCATCATTGCCAGCCACAGAGCAGGAGCGGGGAGGGATAGTATTGTATGAGGTTGGGGAGAACCACCAAATAGTCACAGCACAACATCCTGACGTGACTTTGCGTTTTTGTTGTGATTTTGCATCAGTGGGTGATGACGTGGGGTTTGGATGATGCAATATCACCTAGCAAACATCTCCACGTGTTATCAGAACGTTATGCTGTGTTCATTCTGTGGCTCTCGGTAATGCCACTGAACGTCACAGTCTCTTTCCTACTTGGGAAGGCCAAGTATTATGTCTATCCAATGTTTCCGGATTTGGAAACATTGAAACAAAGAGGTAACTGGGGATAATAGAAAAATAAACCACACATGGCAGAAGTCAACAAATGGTAGCTCAGAAAGCAGGCTGTAGCCACATGCCATGGAATCAGTACCAAGGTTGAAAAACCTATCACTGGGGTAAAAGCAGAAAGAAGCAATATTCACATAACTACACACAAAAAGCCCAACTCATTGAACCAAACAAACAATACCACTCCACCACAATGGATTGCTGCTCTATTAAAAATAAAACAAAACTACAAACCTTTCATTACCATAACACTAAAAGAGGCCAGAGCCAAATGTAAAAAATGCAAACAAATTTAAAAATAGAGAGGCCATGTAAGCTGCTAGAAAAAGAGATTTACACAAAGCAAAACCCAAGGACTAAAAAGAGGGAAAGGAAAAAGATATAAATAATTAAATTAGAGATGGACTATGAAAGTGGCATTCAGATCCAGATCAGGTTTCGATCTAACCAGTACAAAATTTCGTCAGACTTTCGTTCCAAATGGTAGATGAGCCAGAGGATCAACTGATCTCATAAACTTTTAGTCATGCAGAATAGCTGAAATCTTCTGAGATGAACAGCCCTTGTCAGATTTCCACCATATTGGGACAAAATCTCAAGATAAAGGTTGTTATCCTGAGGTCTAGATGGCTATGGAATGAGCCAAAAACCATGGCATGGGTTTTGAGCCAGGGAAAATGGTTCATCTGTGACATCAGGCAAAAACACAACTTCTCTCTCTCATGTTCACAACACATATAGTTGTATGGAAGACAGCATGCAAACTAAAGTGATAATATGTTAGAGAAGAAAACAATAAGAAACACATGGTCCAAATCTTAGTGAGTACTTGCCATTCTCACTGTACTCAAAGAGGGTTGCAGATGCTCACTGTCAGTCATTACGGTTCCTATAAATCTATCTCCTCTATGTCTTAGTCTTCAAAACATCATCTGCCTTAAAAATTTTGCAGTTCTCCCACTCATAGCTTGGGGTGAGAGCTTTATTCCCTTGGCTCTCACTGTGATAACTTCAGCAGGTCTGACAGGCTACGTCTACACTGCAGCCTTTGTTGGCAGACACAATGCAAATGAAGCGCTCACTAGCACTTCTCGTGCTCTCAGTTGCATAGTCTCTTCCGATCCATTTTGTAGAAGAGGTTTTTGCACAAAAAAACCACAGTGTAGATGGGGCAAAAACCCCTTTTGTGCAAGATCCTGTGTACCTGCTCTTTTGAGGAATAATGGTTCTTGCACAAAAGGGTTTTTTTTTTTGCACAAAATGGCCAGGTCTATACTGTGGTTTTTTGCGCAAAAACCGACAAAGGCTGCAATGTAGACATAGCCACAGAGGCTCAGATCCTCTAATTCTCTTCCCTTCAAGAGCAATGACTGGTTATTAGAGTGACTAGACAGTCTCACTAAAGCAAAGTCTTATTTATTTAAATTAAAGGCATGCAAGAGAAAACAGTCTTTAAAACAATAAAACAAGACAATATTTAACAGTCGTCTCTCTGATGGAATTAAATTCCAGAAAGCTGGGTTCCTTCTATGAGTAGAGTCCTCATTATAGAACCAAGAAACTATTTTTACCAATGTCAGCAGTTTGTCATCAAGCTAGGTGGATTCAGATTTAATTTTTTTTCTGAGGTAATAATTACAAGGTTAAGGAAAAAGCTTTTGGAGGAATATTTTATACATCTCCATAGAACAAAGATCAGCAATATGTGCAAAACTGTCAGTAGCACAGCTGACTTTTGTACCTTGATGCACTGTGGTTGCTATTGGGCTGCTGTAATTCCTGGGCTGTTAATTAAAGAACGGGGCTGCATGTTCCTGTCAGCTTTTATTAGGAATACATCTGCACCTGTCACTCATTTGTTTTTTACCATCTCTCTCTCTAAGAAACAACAAAAGGGATAAAATAATACCTGGGAGAAGCAGAGAGATGAGGGGAAAAGGAGCCATGCCTGTGTAGAAATCATGAATTTTACTAATACCCACCTTCTCAGAGATAAAGGATGAGGGGCCAGAAATGAACTGCATTGTTTTTTTCCAGTGTTATATTTGTTTAGAGTGGCTGTAAAGAGGCTACTTAGCCATCCATTAGGGATTTTTACATGTGCTTTGCAGAGCTATGGATTGTTTAGGTGCCCATCAATTTCCACATTCCCAGGGATGAGCATTTAGGGCCAAATCCTGTGAGGCAAAACTCTCACTGAACCTGATAAATGCAAAGCATCCATAATAGACACTGAAATAAAGCTGAATGATTCATGTTGAACACCTTTGCGATACAGGACTATAATGAAGGTTTTGGGTGAGCAAGGAGTTAGATAGAATATCCAAATCTTTTGCTCCCAATGTATCCACCAAGGAATAGACTGTTTCACATATCATTAATGTCTGTCTCCTGATTGCTACTATTTCCAGCTAGCCTAGTAGAGCAAATATTTTCAGTAGACTGAAAAGAAGAATTTTGATACTTTTAAAACAGCTCATTGACCACTTGGGGTAGTTAAAATTTGCACTGACATTTGCAGAGTAACCATTTCTAAGTACAGATAATAAAGGTAAGTGTCAGCGATGCAAAGATGGGCTTTCTAATGGTAATCACACTATTTCCCTCACTTGATGTGTATACATCATTCTCTCATTAAGATGAAAAGAGAACTGTACATCTAGGCATTGAGAAAAGCTAAACTTTTTGGGGGGGCGATCAAATTTTATTTTATTTAAAGGAACTTTATTTAAGCTTAACTATTGGGTTGCTACCACAATTCTAAAATAATAGCACTTAGATCATAGGTTTGCAACAGACACTACTCCACATTTCTTTGATGTTCACCTACATTTTTATTTTCTAAATTTTATTCCATTACTCTAATTATTTCACTTTATGGACCACTTTAAAGAAACCCACTGCCCCCTCAGTGTTTACATTCTTTTTACCTTACTGGTAGCTTAGTTATCATTTAATCAAGTCATGCAGTATATAGTTACTCTGTTTTAAATTATATTTATATTCTGAGGAGTCCTGTGACACTTTGAAGACTAACAATTTTATTTGAGTGTAAGCTTTCACGTACTGGAGCCCACTTTGTCAGATGCATGAAGTGAAAACTTCAGTTTGGTAGATTATATACAATCAAGAGAGAACAATCAAACATCCCTAAAACAGGAAACATACATTTTAAAGCATTTACTTACAGAGCTAACTAAAGTAAACATATTTTAAATGATATTTCAAAAAGAACTATATGCCTGTTCTTAAGACTGCATTATTTTTAATCTGGTAAGAGAAAAGAAGGGAAAAATGTATAGTATTATACAGCCTGGTATAGCCATTTGTCTGCTAACTGGAAAAAGGGAATTATTAGTCTAGACTCAGGATTTCACATTATGCTGACCTAGCTTTAACCACATCTTTAAACAGTTTTCCATTCTTCCAAACATGATTAAAACTGTATTAAAGAGAAAAATTTTTTTATCTACTCAGTTATTTCTTTTGACACTGAAAAATCATGTTCTTTTTCTGGTAGAAAGCAGAGAAGAAAAACCCAACCTTCCATTTTTCATCTAGATTGAGCCACATTATTTTCATTTGTAGCTGGGTGTTTGAATCTCTATTAACCTGAGTCCTTTTCAAGAAAATATGATTTGTGCTCGCTCTTGTTGTGGCTGCTGCTTTCATCTTCTGGAAATGTGGGTCTTGTTTACTGACATGCTCTGAGTCCTAAGGGGCCTAGGTTGAGGCATGAGGCCTGCTAGAGAAAAATGCAAGTTAAAATGAGAGCACAAGCCTTGTTAAATGGGAGTGAAGGTTTTTTTTTCCTCTTTTTAAATAATGTTTTCTTGTCTTCACAAAAGTAAATAGCCTAGGTGAGAACAACACCTGAAGTGCGCTGCTAAATATTGCAGTTTGGTCCTAGAAACAGGAGCAGAGCCCCATTTCCAACAATGGGTGGCACTAACAAGTTGCAAAAGCAGCAGTAATGTACACTTGAATGACTGCAGTCTAATTCTATGCAAAGTCTCCTTGTGGCATCCTTGTTTTTCCTCTATGTGAAGAGCAAAACATTTATTTTCAGTGCAGATGATTTATATTTGATATTAGTGAAGGAATAAACATCTAATCTCTATGAAAGATAAAGCAGAGTGCCTCTCATTCTGTAGGCTCAACAGTAACATTCTTTAGGTGAGAAAGCTGCAGGAAAGCCGCATGTGTAGCACAGAACACAGCACTGCAAAGCTCCTTTCATGCTGGCATGGGGCAGGAGAGGGGGCGGTTTATGTGAAGTCACACAGGGTGGGTCCACTAGTCAAATTCCTCCATGAGTTTGATGGGGAAGGATAAACAATACCAGCCAGTGAATAGATACAGTTCCAGATGGTATTGTTCCCTCTCTGCTCCCACAAAACCTGCCCTGTACATGGACCAGGATTCACCTCCTAAAATATTACAAAAAGAGAAAGCCTGTGAAGCTTCTTTTTCTCCCAAGTGTGGATTTTACTGAATGCATGTTAATGTGACCAGCATTATCCTCTCAAGACAACTAGATGTGTTCTAATCCTTCCTAAGAAAAAGTAATGGGAGGTCACTGAACCAAACCAGACTATCTCTGCAAGCCCAATGATCACAGCACACTGTGACACTTGCTAGCTGTAACTGAAGTCCAGTAGGGTGGTAAACTCGTTTTCAGGCAAGAAACCAAAATAGAAACCAAGGTAGGGGCAGGATAGAAAGCAATTAGGGGGAAAAACTGCTCTGCCCTCAGAATTCTTCGCCAAAACAGTCATTTTAAATCAGCACTGTTTTCTCCCTAGTGAAAACTCCCTTCTTCCTTGACTGATTCCCTTTTTTCTTCCCCTTCTCTGAGCAGTTCCTGCCTCATCATAGTAGGTTTTATCTAATATGATGTGCCCCATTGGTTAACAGCCTTAACCGAGATTCGGCATTGCAGTTCTGCAAATAACAGTAGAGTGTTTCATTCTAGCTGAAGGCATCCTCGCAAATACTGACATTCAAAAATGATTTACATCACTAAAGAATATATGCTGCATCAGGAGTTACATATACAGCATTTCCCAGATGACATGTTTACACAACACATATATGTTATTTTGCAGTGCCTGTTTGCAAGACACACAGACCAGACGTGCACACTATGGGGACTATTGATAATTTGGGTTAAGTGTTTAAAACACTTCAGTTTACAGTAGTCTTGCTGGAATATTTTGGATTCTTAGAACACTGGCAAATTACCAAAAAAAGGGGTGGAGGCACTCTAAACTGGTAACTTTTGTGACATACACAGGCAACAAATGTATGCTGTGAAGAGAGGCCGTTTCATTCACACAATTTTACTGTATGAAATGTCAACAAAATGGCTATTTTTCTTAAGGAAAACGTGTAGTTACATACAGAAAAATTTCCTCTATTTTTTATTCAAACATTTTGTTGCTCAATATAGACACAACCTTCCTTAAGAAAAGCTACATCTTAGTGCAGTGATAATCAAACCCAGCAGTGATCAGCAGTACTCAAAGAACCACAATAGTGTGAATTCAGTGTTTCATTTACTATAGTGATATATATTCATATTTAAACAGCACAACAGGGAAAATGTTTTGTGTTATTCTCACAGAAAAATGACTGAACAAGTAGTTTAATGTTATCAGTTAGAATTTGCAAAGAACATAGTAAAAGCATCTTGATTGGTTAATAACTTTGGTTAAAAATTGAATCACACAGGGTACGTCTACATAGCAGGGCTAAATCCGAAATAAGCTGCACAGCTTGAGCTACATCAATTGCATAGCTTAAGCTGAAATAGCTTATTTTGGCTTTTGGTGCTGTCTACAGAGCAAGAAGTCTGAGAAAAGAGTACTCTTCCTCTAACTTCCCTTAAACCTCATAAAATGAGGATACAGGAGTAAGAAGTCCTCTGGCTGGACATTATTTTGACATTATGTCAAAATAACTGCTTGTGTGTAGATGCGGACTATGTTATTTTGGAACAACGCTGCTGTGTAGATGTACCCACTGTGTTTAAATATCATGTGCTATAAAGAGCTGCAGGAGATGAGACACTTGCGGCTCATGAGCCTCAGTCTAAGGGCATGTCTCCACTTCTGGGAAGATCGACACTGTGGAGGTCGATCTTCCAGCATTCAATGTAGTGGGTCTAGTAAGGACCAGAAGCCCATAGTGGGGATATGCATGGACTGTAGAGCCATGTTTGTGTGGATCCACTAGCTCCAGTTCCTTGTACAATTGACACAGAGGGACTGCAGCCACTATTCCAGCCCCCTTCCCCTCCTCCCCAGGTGTACCATACACCAGAGCCTGAATGTTCAGGAGCAGAATGTTCTGGAAGGAGCAGAAGCAGCAGTAGTTACATGTAGCAGTCACAACTCTACACCAGATTATGCATCTCTGGAGCATGGAATGTGAATGAATAAATTTGGTTTTGGCAAATGTTAAGAAACAAAGATTCTTTGGGCCATGGATGCATTTCATTCTTTTCCTGGCCACTCAACGTGACCCTCCTCATCACAGCACGTCTTCTGTTGTAACTATCCCAGACATCTGTCATAAGGGTGGCTAGGGCTGCTACCGCTAAAATACAAAACATACAAATGGAACATCTGGAAAGATCCTGAGGCCAAAAAATGGGTCAGCTGGCAGCGTTTATTGAGTATCTTTAGAGGTTTCCTGAGTCAGCTACTTCAAAAGAGGGTTGATCCTGGGATAACCTGGACAGGAAACCCAGGAATGGCTTAAGAACAAGGCAAAGCACGGTGTCTGCCCCCCCCCTCCCCCCTAGCATCTGACTGCATGATTCTGCTATGCCTGCTGCACATGCCAGCAGGAAGACCTTGGGAATGAATAGGTGTCCCCAACATGGCAGTGCAGCCTCATTTTTAAAACGTCGACTTTAATTTGGGCTGATATAGTAAATTGCAGCCATCCAATAAGGAGAGGAAAGGACTGAAATAAGCTCAGATTTCTAGCTGCTGTCAATTTGAAGAGAGAGGAAATAATAATGCCTTAGCAGAGCGGACACAGCACACAGCTACACAGAAAAACATTTTACTCCGCGTCTCGGGAGAGAAAGCCCAGAAGCACAGCAGCAAATTTATTCTTTATATCTCAGACTGATGGTGCCTGCTGTCAAACCTAGGGACAGCTGAGGATACAGGCTAAGCTGCAGCAGCAAGTGACGTGCACAGGGAGAGCAGCCACCAGTATATCTTCTATCATATTACAGCCTATTAAATGCATTAAGACATGGCAGGATATTCATCCTTTTAGACAGAGGTTATATTTTTCTACCTTCATTTTACTATGACTATTTTTGGGGGTAGGTGTGGAAGGGAATGTATAGTGAGCCAATATTAATTCCAAATGATGTTCCTGTTCTGTCTTTGAATATATTGCTAGTGCCTTCTCTCACCTCTTCTTAACATAGAACAGTATGTCAGTGACATATAATTACATATACCTGGAAGAAAAATCAGCACTGTTTGCAGTGGAGCAGGGAGGGGTAATATATTCTGAAATTCTCCTGTTTCTCATCCTCAAACGGGTTCTACAGAGTAGTCAGACCATTCCAGTACATTTTAGCATTTATAACTCAGCTTGTTCTGCCTGATTATTCCCCTGACACTTGGAGCAGAATCAGAGTTTAGTAAAACAAGCCATTTAAGGTGGCCAGCTTGACAATGCCTGAGAACTGTGGAAATTAATAATCCTATGTAACTGGGCTAAAAATCTGTCTGGGACAGAGGTACAGCTTATATTAAAGCACTGTGAATTGGTGAACAGGTGGGTGAAGACAAGATGGTGGTCAAATTGGGAAAATTCAGCAAAGAAGAGAGAGTAAAGTGTTTAGAGATAATCAGATCTAGTCAGTGGCCACCTTGGTGAGTGAATTGATCCAGGGTTGCAGGTCAAAAGAGGAGGTGAGGACAAGCAACTGAGGAGAACATTTTCAGAACATTAGCTGTAAAAGTTCTGAGTTTACCCTGTAGCATGAGAATTCTTTGCATTTTTTGTTGACAGTCCTCAGACTGACAACATGGAGAAAAGCAGGAAAGCATACAACAAAAGTGCTCATATAGGGAAATGGTTCCTCTGAAAAGCACAATGCATACAGATCTAGTCAAAATTCTGAAATATACAAAAGTGTGAATGTTGGCTTTGTTCACCTCTAACTTGATTTCCTTTGTGGTTCAACACAGTCACGGATACGTCAACCACCCTATAATGGGGTGTGTGTGAAACTTTCACATCTCCATCTCTGTGTCTAGAACTTATACCTCTGTTATCAAGCATATCAATTGACAAATCCGTATAAAAAGTTAGATTATCAAACTTTTTTTTTCTCATTTTAACCCTGCCAGTGTTACCAGTCTTTTGACTAGAAATTTCATTTTTTTGGAAGGAACAGATGGGCAAATCAGATGGTTGTGGAAACAACACTTCCAGAAACCCTTTGTACTTGTTTAGCACTTTCCATGAAAGGATCTCATAGCATTTTACTAACTCTAACAAATTAGGTCTCAATTTCTTGGTTAAGTTGTACACAGTGTTCTGTCTCTTTTAATAGATGAGGAAAGTTGAACACATTGAGTAACCTGCTCAAGGCCACATAGCAAGGAATTGGCAGAGCAGAGGAATATAATCTAGACATCTGATTCCATCTCCTATGCTAAACCATGTTTATACATAGACAGTGCATGAATACAAACACAAGGAATGTGTTTCCACAGAGCTGGGAATTTCAGAAATGGAATAAGGTGGGCAGGGGAAGTAAAGTGTCTTTAGGTGAAGAGACACGAATATTTAAAAAAGTGCAGAGTAATTCCTGGCCTCATCACATTGACTCTGGGACATAATGTCAAACAAATATCTTGTTTAATTTTTAAAATGCTAAAGGAACAACCTTCATTTCTTATGCTTTAGAGACAAGGTGAGTTTGTTAGCTGCCCTGAATCTGACTATAGACAAAATCAAGCTTCCTTCCAAGGCTTTTCTACAAATAAAAAGTGACTTAAATAGGTTGATGTTAAAATGGGAATTGAGTGGCATAGTGAATTAAATATTGAAGTTTAACCTCTTGGAAGGTAGTCTGACTTCTGAACAACAGGAATTTTGAAGGGTTTAAAAGAGACGTATTGCAGATAATTAACCCCAATGGAGACTAAAAGATTACTATCACTGTCCCACTTATTCCAGAAAAATCAGGCACTGCTCCCAGGACATGTCTGGAAGAAGCTTTTTGTAGTACTTTTTTAGAGGAGAAAGTGCACCGAAACTATTGCCTTTTTACATTGGTGCATATTTTGGAAAGGCTTCAGAGAACAATGAAGCAACGGGCCTCTCTTCCACGGAGAGAGGTATTTTGGTTTAGCTGGTAAGACTTGTGGTGGTTATTCCCTATCCTTGGGTCTGTGGTGCATTTGCTGACCAGTCTTGGAAAAAAAAAAAACCTTTATAGGTAACTGTAAAAGCAAGTCAAGCAAGTTAATGCCACACTGGGCTTTCACTGAAAGAGTCTTGGCCTAAAACATCTCTTTTCCACACCTGTTAAAGAACTTTAAAATTGGACTGGTATTCGAGCAGGATTTAAATATGGAAGCCATGAGCAGGGCTATGGGTTAGCCAGAGATCTAGAACTGAAGTACTAGTGCTTTAAGGGAATAAAGCTTTACTAAGTAAATGCCCATAGCTGTAGGTACTAGAAATATATTGTCTGAATGTTATTATTTTAAATAATTTTGTCTGCATTCCTCCCATGCACTGCTTTGAAACGGACCGAATCAGCCGTTACGCCTCCTGCTTTTAACTGAAACTGGAAACATTAGCTTCAGACACAGGAGAGAATGGAAGGTTCAGTGGCTAGGGCACTATCTTGCCACTTGCGAGGTCCAGTTTAATGCCCTTGCTCAGCCCTCAAACTCTGCTCTTGCTTTTTAAACCCCCCCCCAAATCCCATATAATACATGAGTATGTAGATTATTTGTCATTACAAAATTTGTGTAAATATTCCATATTTTGACTGATGACAAAATCAGACTGGCTGAGGCAGGAACATATAATCAGAAATAGCTATGAATTATTACCTTCCAAGCTGGTTAACAGTCCTTTTGAACTACTGATCAGTTAAGCAACTGGAATAGACCAGTTCATTATGATGATGATGATGATGATGATGATGATGGAGATGGATGATGAATTTATAGTGTAGAAATTTACATTGCACTTTAGAAACACTGGTCTCCCTCCTGTAAAACACAGCATGAGACATGCCTGCCATGTTCATGCACAGACCTGCCAAAGGTGTTTATACAATTCCTAGTATAACAGGGTCCTGGTCCATGATTAGGTCTCCTATATGCTGTTGCAATGCAAAGAAGTAATAAACAATAAGGCTTTGTGTAGGTGCATCAGTCCATCTGGTCCAAGAGCTATTACCTGCCTAAAGAGCTCAGAGTAAGAAAGAGAAACACATACTCAGGGCTACAGATCAGGACAGAGATGGTAAGGATGAGAGGATTACTGACAAATAGAGGCAAGGAGAAGAAGGGACTGCTTGAGGAGGTGGGTTTTCCTGAGGGAACTGGAAAAGGTAAAGATATCTGGAATAATTGGACATACCCATTAAAGGCCTGGGCACATAAATGAACAATGAACACAACATATAAACTGCACAATGTCCCAGGCCATCCCAGATTTCTAGTCCCAGAACCTGGTCAGTTTCTGCATCCTCATGTAAAACATTCTTCTCTCCTCCCAAAGGGAAGATCAATGCTGCGGCAGTCAATCTTCCAGCATTAAATTTAGTAAATCTAGTAAAGACCTGCTAAATCGAATGCTGAGGGTGCCCCTATCAGTGCTGGTTCTCCTACTCCTTGTGAGGAGGAAGGGAAGTCAACGAGAGCATTTCTTCCATTGACCTCCTACTGTGAGGATGGCACTGAAGTTTGTCTTAAAGTATGTTGACTCCAGATATGTTTTTTTATGCAGCTGGAATTGTGAACCTTACACCAACTTTCCCCCATGCTGAGGACCTGGCCTTGTTTTCTTTATTGAAATTACAGATAAACAAGGCTGTAAAATGATAGAAAGTGATCTCTCCTGAAATGTTTGCTAATGCTACAAGAAACATAGTATGTGTTAGCAAATCTGTGCTTTAAGTGGCAACAGAAACTATTAAATTTAATTTTCCCGACTGTAATTTTTGTCAGAGTGTGTGCAAAAATAAAAGCACATGGTTTCTACTAGATTAAAACCACTTATTATGAGCTAGTTTCATTTGAATTAAAAGTATGAGAAATGCATATCAGATCAAATGAAAGACATTTACTGAATGAAATTAATAGTCAGAGATTTTACCTAGCACTTCAAAGTTCCCTGAGTTAACAAGGAGTATTTTTATTGGTCTTTAAATATTAATAGTGGGGATTGGATAGAAGAAGTTCATGAGATCAGATCTAGTTTATACTAGAGACTGACATTCTTGTGTTTTTTTTTCAAGTTGCAAAACAACTGCTGTGATAAAATACCACAATGATTACCTTGCAAACTAACTGGTTGTTTTTTTATGAAATGATAAGAAATAAAATTGCAACAAACTGTTTCATAAACACCTAGTATTTTAATTATGTCTCATTAAAGTATATGGAAAAGCCTAATTGACTTTAATGGAAACAGTCCCAAATCTTTACAACTAGCTTACAATTTTGAAGAAGCATTTCTCCAGAAGAAAAAGGAGCCAGATAAGCTAGGTAGCAAATAAAACACAGTGAAAACCACTATTAGTCAGATCCTGCACCCCTTATTTATGCAGATAGTGCTTACTTATTAGAATAGTTCTCTTGAAGTCAGCATGGTCACTGACTTCAATAGGACCGGGAGAGAAGACCTGCTTATGTGAGTAATGGCAGCAGGAACTGGTGATAAATCTCACTGAAATCAATGGGATGTGGTCATATGCTATGGTGTTTCCCTGAATGGGGTCAGGCTTAGCTACCTTCCTGTACCCAAGATTTAATTTCTGCTAAGCCCTAGCATCCTCAATTTGCATTAGTATTAAGGAAAGTTGCAGGTTAGTCCCTTCCATTTAGATGCAGAAGAACTAGATAATTTCATATTAGCAATTTCATGTTAAAAAGTTCACGTTTTGATGGACTAAAGGCCTGTTGTTCTAACACCTAGTAAATCACTGCTACCTTGAAAAGATGTTCACTTTCTTCAGATCTTCATTGCCAAATTATATGTTCAACAGAGTAGCTATCATCCTCCAGAAAATCAGATTTTACTGCTCATAAATATGGTACCTCCTTTTCCTGCTCCAGTACAAAAATGTCATCAGCTATCAAGAATTTTATCTAAAATAATTTATTTGTTAACTTGTGTTTGAAAGCTAATTTTTTATACTGCAGCTAAATAAATATTTCAGACTTTGGGAAAGTGTCAGAAGGAGGGGAAGATATAATAGTTTAATGAAGCATTAAAATCTACTGACCAAGAAATAATAAAGAATAAATATAAATAGCATTTCTGACCTGTGGTAATGAGCTGAAAATTGTGTTTGTGAACAGTGCCTAATCAGACTGCAAACTCAGTTAGTCTGATCCAGCAAGCTCCTAAGTATGACTGTCTTCATTGGGAGCAGATTGTTCTCAGTATCTCACAGGGTCAGGTTCATTGCCTGTACCCATTGTCCTAGAAACTTTGTTAGGATGGTTATTTTCTTATTATTATTCACGTAGGCTACGTCTACACTGGCCCCAAATTCCAGAAAAGTCATGCAAAGCAGGTAAGTCAGAATAGGGAAATCCGCGGGGGATTTAAATATCCCCCGCGGATTTAAATAAACATGTCCGCCGCTTTTTTTCCGGCTTGGGGAAAAGCCGGAAAAAAGCGTCTAGACTGGCGCGATCCTCCGGAATAAAGCCCTTTTCTGGAGGATCTCTTATACCTTCCTTCAGGTAGGAATAAGAGATCCTCCGGAAAAGGGCTTTATTCCGGAGGATCGCGTCAGTCTAGACGCTTTTTTCCGGCTTTTCCCCAAGCCGGAAAAAAAGCGGCGGACATGTTTATTTAAATCCGCGGGGGATATTTAAATCCCCCGCGGATTTCCCTATTCTGACTTACCTGCTTTGCATGACTTTTCCGGAATTTGGGGCCAGTGTAGACGTAGCCCTAGTGTATGTCTACACTTGCACCCTCTTTTGAGGGAGGGATGCAAATGTGGACATTCGAAATTGTACACGAAGCTGCAATTTAACTATTCTGTGCTTCATTTGCATAGTCGCGGACGGGCGCTATTTCTCAATAGCGCTATTTCACCAAAAAACCCAGGGTTATTACGAGGGAAAACCCTTCCCTCAAAATAACCCTTACTCCTCAAAAAATGAGGTTTAAGGGTTATTTCGAGGGAAGGGTTTTCCCTCGAAATAACCCCGGGTTTTTTTTGCGAAATAGAGCTATTGCGAAATAGCAGCTGTCCACGAATATGCAAATGAAGTACGGGATACTTCACTTCCGGCTTCATGTACAATTTTAAATGTCTCCATTTGCATCCCTCCCTCGAAAGAGGGTGCAAGTGTAGACATACCCTTAATCACATCAATGGGAGTTGGTGGCTCTTGTTCTTCATCTCCAAATGTTCTTTATATTTTCCCAAGCTGATGCCACCCTTTTTCATTTCCATCTGCAGTTATTCTGGGTCTTTCTCTCATGACTACTAGCTCTTGTTCTGTCTGGAACATACCCCACATCTCAGGGTCTCAAATGACCCAGCTATCTCATTCGATATTTTCCATGATGGTGGCTACCTGCATCATCGTTTGTATCATTCCACTGAGTAGTCCTTCCCATCAGGAAAGATCTTGGTCTAACAAACTCTTGAAAGACAAAAATCTCCATTCATACAATAATTACGAAGGAAGAAAATTAGACTTTTCCCATGGCATTTGAGTAATATAAATAACAGATGGGCTGCATCTAAACCCTGTATCTGTAGAAAAATATGGATCTGGGTATAAGTGTGAACTTTATTGCATGAGAGACCAGTACCTTGGATATTTACATCTCTGAGTTTTAGAAAAGTTTGGATCCATCTCCGGTTGAGAGAAAAGCCAACGAACAGCCAGTAAAATCTCTATGCAGAGTGAACCTCTGTTCTGAACTCAGCTCATTGTGCCTGGATATTCCAGCATGACTTGTTGATTTGTTAATGTTAGAATAACTAATGGCACAACCACCTTGTGTGCCAAGTGTCAATTCAGAATAAATGTTTAATTGTCAGATTATACATAATGAAAATAAGGGGGATTATAATGGGAACCTAGCTCCAGTCTTCATTATAGCAGCACAGTGGTTGCCACTAAAGTAAATGAAAACATGGCAGGAAAGAAAGGGGGGAAAAGATTTCATTATTCATGGATGTCAAATAGAGATGGGATTCTCTTGTTTCACATTGGCAAGAGACAAATTAAATCTTACATTGTGGCTCCTTAACATTCACAAGACAGTTTCTTCTTAGTAGGCATTAGCTTGCAGCCACTATTTATAATTTCTTCCTTACATGAACTCTTTTTATACCTGAGTAATATAACAGCGGTGCCACTCAGCTAAGACAGTGTCAGCATTTTAAAAATGTCACTTGAAATACTCAGAAGTTTTACTTCAGCCATAAAATGTCCTCGATAGTAGTAACAACACTGAACCTTTTTCCAGCATTCATGTATGTGTGTTTCTATGTTACATGTCACCACAGGTTTTGTGGATATGTCTACATTGCAGTGTAAGTCCAGGGTTAGTGGAATTTGAGTTAGCAGACTTGGATTTTGTTAACCTAGGGCTTGAACACCTCTGCTTATTTGTAGCTCTACATTAGGAATTGCTGAATGATAGGGCCCAGCATTTACACTGCATTATGTAGGTTTAAGTCTAGTCACCAATATTCTCAGCTTCCTAGCTCCTACCCAAACTATGGCTGTTGTAACCCTTTATTTGAGTGCAGTGTCAGAAAACTTGACTGTTCAGAGCACAAAAAAAGGCAGACTGTGGAATGGTGGGATACTTTTGATGGATTCCCAGAGCATATGTCCAGTGGGGTTGCATCTATACTGCAAAGAAATAGGACTTGAATGCTGACTCCTATTTCAGCTCAGACTTTCCTCCCCCATGCGATGGTATGTTTGATCTCAGGGTTAGTGGTATGTGTGTGTAGATGAAGGCAGGGTTAGTATTGAGCCTGAGTTCGACCACCAGGCTTGCATGGCAGTATAGACTTACCCTGTGTGTCTGTATTTCAGCATATAGGGCCCAACCCAAAGTAAGGATGTTAAATATTGATTAATTTACTAGTCAGTAGTCGATGGAATTTCTATCGACTACTCGACTAGTCGATAAGCACTTCCGCGTTCCTCCTTTGAAATGTGCATTTCAAAGTTGGAACTCCGCATGGAGCCCGGAGTCAGCGGGAAGTCTCGCTGGCCCTGGGATGCACACGGGTGCCAGCTTTGAAATGTACAAGAGTCCCCAGCAGGACTCAAAGCGGAAACACCCGCATGGAGCCTGGGTTCAGTGGGGGACTCAAAGTCCCCAGCTGACCCTGGACTCCATGCAGTGCTGCTGCTTTCAAATGCTGCGCGGAGCCTGGGTCAACTGGGGATTCCCCAGCTGATCCCAAGCTTTGTGCAGCATTTCCATAGAACCCAGGGTCAGCTGGGTTTGAAATGCTGAATGGAGCCCAAAGTCAACTGGGGAGTCCTGAGCTGATCCTGGGGTCTGTGGAAATGCCACGCAGAAACCGGGGTCTGTGGAAATGGAGCTAGTTCCCAGCTGACCCCAGGTTCTGTGATGTGCTGTTGCTTTGAAACGCCAAGGTGGCGTTGCAAAGGGGCAGCACCGCAGAGCTGATCCTGTGCTTCGTGTAGTGCTGCCCATTTGAAACCTCATGGCTGCATTTCAAAGTGGCAGCGCTGGACAGCTGATCCTGGGCTCCGTGAAGTGCTGCCACTTTGAAGTAACCCCTTTTTCTCTCCCTTTCCTGCCTCTATCTAATAGCGGTAGCAAGGGGAGAGGGGAGCGACTATTCAACTCAACTATCTGATAAGCATTTGCTTGTCGGATAGTCGACTTGTCCCTAACATCCTTAAACCAAAGCCCACTGAAGTGAATGGGACTCTTGCACTGAATCAGGCCAATGGTGTTTTATGGGCCAAAGTCAGTTGCCATTGAAATCAGGGGAAGTTTTTCCATTGACTTTGATGGAATAGGATTAGCTAAATCCTCAAACTGCTTTACAAACAATAACTAATTAGAAATAATGAGTATACCTGTGGCACCTTAGAGACCAACAAAAAATATAGATAGTATCATGAGCTTTCGTGGGCAAAACCCACTTCTTCAGCTGAGATGACATTGAGTCATCCCAATTCATCTGAAGCGGGTTTTATGTATTTTTACATATCTATGTATTTTTGTTAGCCTCTAAGCTATGTCTAGACTACAGAGTTTTTTTTTTTTTTTTAAAAGTAGCCTTTTTTCAAAAGAATTTCACCTGCGTCTAGACTGCCATCGCGTTCTTTCTAAATTAAATTAAAAGAATGTAGCATTTTTTTTGACAGCGGTAAACCTCATTTTACAAGGAAGAATGCCTTTTTTCAAAAGAGCTCTTTCTAAAAAAGGCATTCTTGAATGCAAACAGGGCTTTTTCGAAAGAGAGCATCCAGATTGCCTGGGCACTCTCTTTCAAAAAAGCAGATCGCTTTTTCGAAAGTCTTGTGGCTGTCTAGATGATCTCTTTCAAAAGAGGCTTGTCGTCTAGACATACCCTAAGGTGCCACAGGATTGTCTGTTTTTAAAGTTACAGACTAGCACAGCTACCCCTCTGAGACTTATTGACTAATTAGTTTTGTGATAAAATCTATCCTAGAATAACCTGATGAAGGACAGGACTAAAAACCATTAAAAAAAGTTTCTGACCTTATCTTCTTGAAATAGATGTTATAAAAAGTTCTAGATTATTGGCTATTGGTGCTTTTTGGCACTCAGACTACCTCACTTTGGTCAGACCCAGGTCTGACCAGCTCTCCTTATTGTAATGATTTGGGCTTCCCATGGCTACATTTGTCAAAGAGTTCACACAGCGTACACAGCAACTGCTCATTAAATTGCAGAACCCTTTTATCCCCTATTCTCTCTATTTATGCTTCAGCTGCATTTATGAGTTTTCAGGGCTACAGCCGAGCAATGCCTGTGCCCACTGTAATAAAGTGAGCCTCTCCAGAGCCCTTTAGTGTGCTGTTTACGAACTGACCCTATAATAATGCATCTATGACCCTAAGAGTCTCTCAGTGCCAAGAGGCAAGGGAGTTCTAGTGCACTGCTTTCAGTGTATAGCCATAAAGAATATCATGTCAGATGTTAAATGAAAGACTGCAACACCCTGATGAAAAATAGTGTCAAAAAGAAAATATGTTCCTAAAATGTGAGTCCAGGCAAGATTGAGAAATAATTAGCTGCCAGACAAAGGATGTGTCTTCACCTGTTTGCCACCAGTGAGTGTGAGGGGTGGTCCCGCTCCCTCCCTGAGGAACATGGACAGGAGAGAGGAGTGGGCTAAGAAGATGT
This sequence comes from Pelodiscus sinensis, assembly GCF_052426305.1. Classification (NCBI taxonomy): domain Eukaryota; kingdom Metazoa; phylum Chordata; order Testudines; family Trionychidae; genus Pelodiscus; species Pelodiscus sinensis. The sequence continues at coordinate 34,091,497 of NC_143057.1, forward strand.
CACTCTTCTTCCTGCTGCCAGTGAGTGGAGGTCTCTGTCCTCTGCCACCAGCACCGGGTACCCCTGCTAGTCCTCCAAGCTGCCCCAAGGCTCTGGCCCCTTCTGCCCTCAGCTGCCCTCAGCTCATTCATGGCCCCTTCCCCCACCATCACCCCTGGCTGGAAATGCTACAGAAAGGCTTTGAGTGAGAACAAATCGTTTTTAGATGGTTGCTTAGCCTGTGAACATTAAGTTGAGTTTCTGGAAGGTACATTATGAATGTATAGGTAGCCTGTTCCCATTATTGTCCTTACACACCACTCTTTCAAATCTTACCCTCTGATAATACACGCCCGCCTGATTTCACTGAAAATCTCTCTCAGAGCTGTGATGTTACACAAGAACTGATCCTCAGCTGCTATGTACACTGTGCCATTTGGGGTGGCAAACAAGGTATTTCTGTCAGTAGCCAGTTACGGGGACTGGATATCAGAGGAGACTTCTGCAAGGTGCCTGGGACAAAGTTGCACCTGCCATTACTTTGCAATGCAAATTGAGGGCTAACATTACTGGAAGCATTTGCTTGGGTGGCTAACAGACAGGTGGGGTCAAGGAGCTGACACCTAATTAAGCATTAGCAAGTCTCTCTCTGGCTGGAGGTAGGGTGGTAACAAGATAACCTGGACACTATGGGAGAGCATCACATCATTTAGTTAAATGAAAAATTGTGATAAAAAGGAGCTGTGATTTGTTTGTGCCACTGCAGAGTTCTACCGAAAAGGATAAGCCCTTAGAGCTTCCTGCTGTTTGCTCTTGGCAAATATTTGAGTACCAGTGTGAAATCAGTTTATCAGGCAATGTTTTGTCTTGAGCATATAATCAGGAGGTCAGACAGAAAAAGAGCTGGAATAGATGCAGAAATAGGGAGCAGCAGGGGAGAAAGGCTGATGGTACAAGGTTGGTGAGGTCTCCACCCACTCAAGGGAATATATTGACTCTCTAAAGTAATTCAATTCCTCTTTCATTATTCTCTGTAAAAGTGTGACACACTCAGTCTTAAAAGGTCATTTACTTAAGATTCTTTAAAAAAATCTTTCACTGAAGTAACACCTTACTATCACTGAAAGATTAGTGACAAATTTAATCTATTTTTCTCTAGTTTATTTACATTGCACATTTGACAGCATATTATGTGTAGGTTAGTAGTGAATATGGCAATGATTCAAAAATAAGATAACATCTTTGTGTCAGCTGTCTCTCTAGTTGCCAATCCATGCCAGAGAGTTAACTGCAGCATCTCAGAGGTGACATACGTATGTAGCTATCTGCAAAGGGAATCAGAAATGGGCCTGAACAAAAAGGCCAGATTTAATACCTGGATGCAAACTTAACAGTTAGCTCTACAATGGTTTGTCTGGTCTTTTATAAATCTAGTTTACCCAATGGTATGAGATCCAGATCTGAATCTGAACCTTCCCAAAATTCTGAGTATTTAGATTCCATCCTTTTTACTCTGAATTACGAATTTGCCTCCAGAATGCTGATTCACACCCACACAAATATAAACTGCTTCAAGCAGGGGTGGGGAGTGAGACTTTAGTGAAGTATGTACGTAAGTTAGGAGGGTATAAAGTTTCTAGGGTAGGTTGCTCTCCCTTACAATAGCTGCCTCAGTACGAGTGTTGTGAGACTCTAGACTTGCATGAGGCTAGACCAAGCTAGAAAAGTTCTTAGTATTCCCACGAATGCTGCATACAAGTGTCCAAAGGGCACAGTGAGGTAGACCCTTTTCTTATTCTTTCTATGTGTAAGAGTGCATATTGTCAATCTGGCTCTTCTCAGGGTTCCTACTAATCTCATTTATCTGTGTATTAATACTGAGTACAGTATATTCCCATTGATCTGAAATGCTATTATCTGAACTTCCTCATTATCTGAATCCCTGGTCTTTCAATGAGAGAGAAATGCCTGCTGCAGTGTGCATCTCACTCTGGGGGCTGCAGCATTTGTGGATATGCTAAGAAACCATCAGCCAGAACTTGGGGGAGGATTAGCCTCCAATCAGAGGGGTGGCCATCCTGCAGCGGAATGGCAGGAAGCACTGTCACACGAGTGAATGAGTGGGGCTGTGGCAACGACACCGAAGAGGGCTCCCTGCTGTGACGCAGGGGCCGTGACATCCTGTTGCCGTGGTCCCGACTGGGCAGAGCATGGAGGGTCTCTGTTCTGCTCCACCAGGACTACAGCTTGCCTGCTCTGCCTACAAGGACGGGATGTCACCAGCCCTGCTATCATGGAAGTGATCGAGTGGAACAAATTGGAGACCCTTAGCCAGGATTCTGGGGATTATGAAGAGGACAAGCCCCCAGCTGTGGGGTAGGCAACTCTGCTGCTGCATGGCTCCTGCCTTCTTGATGAACTGAACTCCTGATTTGCCTGAATAAGATCTATGTCCCCTCATGCTATTTGGGTAATTGGGAGCCAAAGGGAGTACAGTGTGTCAGGCAGGCACTAAAAAATTCCAGGGATGCCTCTACTGTTCGGAGGGGGGTGATGATAGAGCTGAACATCATCATGCTTGCAGACAGGATTTAAGCAGCTATGTGCCACAAATGTCCCTAGAGAGATGTAGTGAATTATCTTTGTATTCATGGGCATGTGAAGATGAATTTTTTCCTTATTACATCCCAGCCCAATCCTCTCTTGTGTTGTCTGAGCTACAGCAGGGCTATATGGGGCAGCCCTTAGCTACAGAAAGGCAGCTCTTAGCTCTAGCAGGGCGCTATGGGACAGCCTTTATGCACACTAGCTTCTTTTGGCCTCTGGGATGATCCCATACTGACAAGGAACACCCTTGCCTGCCAGGTTGATGAGACATAAAACGGTGTAACACCTGTGTGATTTAACATCAGACAATATGACTGGGAGCAAGGGAATGTTTTAAAATTCTAATTCCCTTATATCTAATATATAAAGGAGAATGTTTGTATGTTTGTGCTCTAATAACGTGGACACTATAAGAGCGATCGCAACCAAACTTTCCATGGGACAACCTTTCCTCCAGGCGAAGGTTTTAAGGTACTGTGGGAGGGAAGAGATGAGAGACCAACACCTCTCCGCGGGGCTGCATGGAGCTTGGCAGCACGGGGAAAAGCAGCTTCCCCGCCATTGCTGGAAGCATATGGAGACCCCTCTTCAATAGTGCAATTGGCTCAGGGCCCAACGGCCAACCAATGGGTGGGCGGGTTGCTGTCAGGGCTCGCTCTAGGCAGAGGGGGCGAGGCTGGTGTTACCGCTCAGCTGCCACTTTGAAAAACTGTCTGGAAGGATGCGCATGAATGGGGGGAGGGAATGAATGGGGGGGGGCTTTTCCAGGGGGGCTGGGCTGTTGGGGGTGAGTGGGGAGTAGGACAGGATGGGGGGGTTGGATCATTGGGGAGCAGGCTGGTCTGGGGGGCTGGGCTGTTGGGGGTGAGTGGGGAGTAGGACAGGATGGGGGGGTTGGATCATTGGGGAGCAGGCTGGTCTGGGGGGGACTGGGCTGTTGGGGGCGAGTGGGGAGTAGGACAGGATGGGAGGGTTGGATCATTGGGGAGCAGGCTGGTCTGGGGGGGCTGGGCTGTTGGGGGCAAGTAGGGAGTAGGACAGGATTGGGGGTTGGATCATTGGGGAGCAGGCTGGTCTGGGGGGGCTGGGCTATTGGGTGCAAGTGGGGAGTAGGACAGGATTGGGGGGTTGGATCATTGGGGAGCAGGCTGGTCTGGGGGGCTGGGCTGTTGGGGGTGAGTGGGGAGTAGGACAGGATGGGGGGGTTGGATCATTGGGGAGCAGGCTGGTCTGGGGGGCTGGGCTGTTGGGGGCGAGTGGGGAGTAGGACAGGATGGGGGGGTTGGATCATTGGGGAGCAGGCTGGTCTGGGGGGCTGGGTCATTGGGAGCAAGTGGGGGGAGGGCAGGATTGTGGGGGGGGCTGGACAGTTGGGGTCGAGTGGGGGGAGGGCAGGATTGTAGGGGGATGAAGCAAGTGGGGCTACACAGTCCTGCAGGGAGTGAGCGAGAAATGAAGCCCATGGCGGGGGGGAGGAGGAGGGGAAGGAGGAGGTGCCTCCTTTGAGGGGCACTAGCCCAAGGGGCAGCACTGGATGATGCTGGGTGTGAGAGAAATTAATCCAGGGTGGAGGGGGGACCCCTCAAATCTGGGCACTGGTCCTGGGTTTGATACTGGATGGTGTGTGTGTGAGTGAGTGAGATGCAGTCCGTGGGAGGGGAAGCTGGTCAAGGGGGTGGTGTTGGAGGAAGGACTATAGAGGTGCCAGCAGGCTCAGGTAGTTGACTCATAGTTTCATCAAAAAAGATGGGAGAAGAGTTTGAGGTGTCACCTTGAAATCTCTCAGATTCAGTAGGGCCAGCCCCATTGATTGAGGCATCCCTATACTCAGCTCTTGGATGAGTATTTGCAGACCCAGCATGCTTATCCCCTACTTCCCTACCAAAAAAACATTAGCTTCTACAAGGATATTTAGCAAAAATACCATCTGATAGGAAGCAAAACATTGCACTATTGAAGAGGGGCCTCCATATGCTTCCAGCAATGGTGGGAAAACAAGCCATGGTGATGTGGGGGCTCTCCCTTCCACTGTGCTTTTAATGGCTCCAAACTCATGACATGGGAAGAAAACAGAGATACAGTTTCTATTGTGACTTTTGTATCTAAGTTTGCCAAGTCAAATAGCTCTGATTCTCAACACTGAAATGCCTCTTTTTTGAGTCAGAGATTTTGTTTTATGCAGCAGTAGAAAAGCATGGGGGTCTGCCATAATGGCCAGATGTCAGGTACTGGCAGCTGCTGTGTGACTGGAGGTTGTCAGGACCAGCTTCTTTTTTTCTAAATTTTGCTCCTCTGGTTTCCTGGACTACACCATGTAAGTCCAGCTAGCTAATTCATATTTGAAGATCCTCCTAATCTCTGCATTTCTCTCAGGCAAGGTAAAATGAACAAAATAAACTTGTTAAAGGATACTCCAAAATGTGCTTCAACTGCTAAAATGCAGGAGAAACTGAAATACCATAAAATGCACATATTTCTTCAGAATGTGTGTGTGTAATTTCTGTTTAATCTTCTATTTCTCTCCATTATATCCATATAATCTATTCTCCATTTTCTTAGGCTTTCCCATCTAATCTCTGTTCTCTTTGACCTAGCTCTTCCCTTTCCCTTCTGACCTATTGCTTCTTCCCTCCGTGCGTGCGTGCGTGTTCTTTCTCCTTTCTCTCTGTGTGCGCATATGCAGCATGGCTCATTTTAAAGACCAAATGGTTCTTCCAAAAAACAAATGTCTTCAGTGAGAGCTCCTTTTGGATCCAAGGGGGGAAAACTGGCCCTCACACATTGAGGGTTCAAGTGTTTCTACCAGGAAAGTTTCATTATTTGATTGCCTGAATATTTTATGCTCTGCAAAGTTGATCTGGGTCTTCCTAAGGAAGATGTTTCTGTTAGTGATTGGCAAGTGATGCTGCATGCAGAAGTGAAGATGCAGCAGTATATCTGGCAACTTCATTTTTATTATAGTTGGCATCTCTATAGTTTTGTTATAGGACTGGGACAACACTGCTTGGCATGCCCATAAATGCTTGGCAACCATAAAGAAGAGGGAAGGGAGCAAGTATTTCTGTAATATTGACACTGTAATCAAGGTTGTACCTTATGTACAGCAGCTATAATAATTTAATTAAGAGACAAGTACAGATGTTATGAAGCAAAACTGCTAGCCAATGCTACATGGGAATTCATAGGCAACACTGTTTGGATTTTCAAATGGAAATAATCAAGCTCAGTAGGGTATGAAGATGCTAGTAAACTGCAGAAAAATAAATGTATCTTTTTAAATCAGATTGTATCCGTTCTTTTCAGAAGTGGTGATTTGAGCAAAGTACTGCAAGCTATCTACAACCTGAAATTTCAGGAATACATTTGGACTGATGTGACTCTACAGTGGAATTTAGAATTATTGCGTTATAAAATAAAAGTCTCAATTCAGTCAGCCTGTCAAAAATCAAGGTTAATAGCATTTAATACATTCAGTCCATTTAAATGAATAATAATAAATACCTAGCTCCAATATTGCACTTTTCATCAGTAAATCTGAAAGCACTTTACAAAGGAGGTAAGCATTATTAGCTCCATTTTACAGGTGAAGAAATGGAGTGACATGTCTTGCTTTACAGGCCTGGAGCTGAGCTAGGGATAGAATCCAAATCTCCTGAATCTCTGTCCAGATCTCCACCCATGAGACCACGTTGCCTTAAAGTTTTAGCAGTTTTTTAGGCTAGTGACTTAACCAGTATTTAAAGGGTGGTAATATTCAGAAAAGTTAATTGTGGCTTGGTGGGTTTTAATGCTTATGGTTTGATATTAAAATGTGTTCAGTTCACAAGTAAACAATTTTTTTTAAGGGAGAGCCTACACAGTCAACTTCAGGTCTCCAAATGAGCTTGTTCTCTCCGCACACATCACCACCAAAGGTTCTACAGGCTGAATGGTGCGTGTAGTGACACATGTGCAACACCCTGCCTTCAAATTGAGTTCTTATTGACAGCTGGGCAATGCTTCTCTTCAGTGGGTTTGCACAGATGCAACTGGTAGGAATTTAAGAAACAATATGGCTGATGATACATGAAATGGAACAACAGTGGTGTTCTTTTAACTGGGTTAGACTTTGCCCAGGGTAGAATACATGTAAGGAGCAGGTCTGCTGGGTTAGGAAAGTGCCTTTTTAAATAGTCACTTCTTTAAATCAGCAACGTTCAAACAAAATCATCTATAGTATTATTGGAGTTGTATTGTAGTATGAGTACCCGACTCTTCTGTTGCACATTTTTGTGAATTGTTTACAGAATGAGCCAAATTATATTGCTACCTTAAAGTCAGTAAGTTCTCTGAGATTGTACAGGTTTAAAGAAATGAGCCCTAAATACTAGCATCAGTTTCCTAATACTAGCACCAGTTGCTGTTTTAGCTCCAGGTTATTCTTACCCGGGGGTGAGCAAATACAGCCTCATGCCAAACGTTCAGATCTGGCCCACCACAATGCTCTGAACTGCCAATGTCCAGTGGGCTGGCTCTCTGTCTGCTGTGCCTGTACATACTGCTCAAAGCAGCTGGCTGCTGGGACCATGGTGTGCATCCCTGTGTGGTGCTCCCCTCGGCGGGAATCTCTGTGAGTTGCCCCAGCCCCTGCACAATCCTCGTGGTCAGCCAATGGGGCCTGCCTGGGCTATGCTTGCAGGTGCATGCAGCAAGTGGAGACCTCTCCAAAGGGTTTACTGTAAAGATACACACACCATGGCCTGAGAAGCCAGCCGCTTTGAGTGGCATGTGGGGGTGTGGCAGGCCAGGAGCCTGTCTAATGTCCCACTGGCCTGCTGGCTGGGAGCCATCAACAATGAGTGCCCTCTGGGCACCTGGCACTCCACCCCCTCCTGAACTCCACCTCTTTGTCCCAGTTCACAACTCCCTCCTGACCCTCCTCCTACTCCCATCCCACAGGTCAGAGTCTTCCCCTGCATCCAAATCGTGCACCCCTCCTGTACCCCAAACCCCCACCCAAGCTCCCTTCTGCACAACCTCCATCCAGACCCCAGACCTCCTCCATTAATATCCTGGAAAAGTACAGCCCTTGACCACTTCCCACATTTTTGGAGTGGGCCCACCATAAAAAAAATTATTGCTCATCTCTGCTCTTATTTATTCACACCCCTGCCCACATACTGCTTGAAATTTAAGACACACAATGTGTGAATTCTTTACTGCTTCATTGTCACTTGAAATGAGAATAAATGCTAAAAACTAAAAGGCCCAAGCCTCCTGCCTTAATGGGAGCAGAGCTCTTATCAGCACGAATAGCATTTGTGTGTGTGTACAGATGGCATGGATGGCAAGAAAGCATCAGCAAGTGATCTTCTGATTAAGATATACCAACACCATTAGCAGGCACATGTTGTTTTGTCAGTCACATTATGGACATCAGAAAACATGCACAACACCATTCACAAAGCAAAACAGAGAAGCCACTTCAATGCTAAAATACATGATGTAAATACAGTGCCTAAGCTAATGAGTAAATAAGATGAGACATCAATTGAAAATATTTCAGAAATAAAAGGACTTGTAAGGGGCAGTGAAAAATCTCTCCATATGCATTCAAAGCTGCCTAGGAAGTTTGCACATCCAGATCTCTGAGTGACTTTAGAAAATATCAGTCATGATGAGGAATTGCATTTAGGTCCCTTACTTCAGATTTAGAAAACCATTCACATACCAGCTCCTTTTTCTTCATGCACTCCATGAGGATTATGAAGAGATGCTGTGCCTGGGTTCGAGTGTAGGTAAAAGTCTTCTGGATAGTGACTAGTAACTGGTCCCTCAAAGACTCATTGATAAGTCTGAAATTCAGAAAAGCAGAGAAAATACAGAAGTGTATAATTAAAACCGGCAAGGAAAAGGATTAGTGTCAAATGAATGGCCAAGGGGATAAGAATTAGAAAACAAAGTGTTAAAAGTTCATTCTTTTAGCACAGGACTGAAAGGCAGAGGTTTCCTAAAAGTGTCATAAAATGCTGTGCTGGGAAAACATGTTGTTCTTAACACAGTGGAATGGTCCTTTACCTCTAGATTTGATTTCAGGTCCCAGATATTTCCTGACAGAAGTCACTTGAGTCTACCAGCTATGGGGTATTTCATAATGAAAGCAAGTTGACAGCCTGGCTTTGACGCATACTGGGATTTCAGGACGAGCTGAACACACAGTTCTGCCAGCGGGCTTGCAGAAACTCAGTGAAGGGTTCTGCTGGTGGAGCTTTGGGGACTTTTTAAATTTTGTCTCTCTGTTTTTAGTGAATATTTTTTTGTTGTAGTTTAATAAATCATAATATACCATATGAATTACAGCAAAGGAACAACCATATTTCCCAATATTAACATATTTAAAACACAGGTTGTACAGTAGGTTTTATATGCTACTATGATGAATGACATATTTTACTCTGGATAAGTCTAAGTCAGGCTGGTACTGAGAGATGCAAAGTGGCCACAACATGCAAAGGGTAAAATTTTCAGTGTCTATGCTACAATAAAATCTCTGTTGCATGGCTCATGGGTAGCCCTTGGCAGCCGGTTTAGGCATGCAGGGCTATAAAACTTCAGTGTAGACATTTGGGCTTGGGCTGGTGTCCAGGCTGTGAGACTCCGTGATGAGGGAGGGTCTCAGTACATGAGCTCCAGCCTGATCCTGAATGTTTACACTGCTGTTTTTAAGTGTGCAGCCAGAGCCAGTAGACCCAGACTCAGAGTGCCAAGATTTATTACTACTATGTGGACATAACCCTATCTGACTGGAGAGTCTCAGTGGGCACTTCTGGAACGTTTATCCTTAATCATCATTTGTCAATTGTGCAGCTGAACACTTGATCTTTCAGATGAAATTTAAAACTGAATTACTGGCTACCTGTTTCCAGTGGCTATCCCCTCTGCACTTTTTGCCAGAGTAAAGGTGTTGATTTCACTGTTATACCAAGTTCTAGAGTACAGGCAGTCCCCGGGTTACATGGATCCGACTTACATCAGATCCCTACTTACAAACGGGGTGAGGCAACCCCGCACTAGCTGCTTCCCCCCAGCAGACCAGGGAGACGCGAAGCTAGCGCCCCTCCTCCCCCCCCAGCAGACCAGGGAGACACGGAGCGGCTTTTCTCAGCAGACACCTCATCTTGAGAATAGAGGACTGAGGGAAGTGAGGTGTGGGAGAATAAAACTGAGCTCTGGAGAAATGTTTGGCTAGAGTTTCCCCTATAATATGTACCAGTTCCGACTTACATACAAATTCAACTTAAGAACAAACCTACAGTCCCTATCTTGTACGTAACCCGGGGACTGCCTGTAGTTTATCTCAACTCCATTTGCAAATTTTAATTATATTTCTTTTCTCTTCGTGTCTTAAATTGTTGTAGAGGACTGATCTGTCACTGTCAAAAGGGAAGTCACAGTCCACACTGGAGGTGGTTACATTTCAGTAGCTGAGAGTAATTCATGTTTGTCCTCTATGAAAAGTCCATAAAGTGCTTTAGTATCCTCTAAGGCAAGACAAAGTGACCTAAAATTGCAGTGTCAGTATTACTCATTTAACGGGACTTCTAACAAATTACCATCAAACCACAGTGAGGGCACAATCTGTTGTAAGATACTGTAAATCATCTGTATGGATGACTTGCCACATTAAAAATAAACACACAGCAAACTTCTTAAACTTCCAGATATTGTGCTTGACTGCTGTTGGAATAAGCAAATACTTCTACATGTAAGTTTGTTACAATATATTAACAATATTACTGATATGCTGGCATATACGTTTGCATCATCAGCATACATATGTAGAACAATGATGAACCTGTTGACCAATAATGTGGTACTAGTGAATCCCCTCAAAGACTTATAGGGCCAAATCTTGCTGAAATCCTGATTTCAGCACAAGTTCTGACCAAGTAAAGATGAAGTTATTCAGGATCTAGTCTCTGGGCAATATAATGTGATAAAATTAGTCATCAGTTATTGAACATTATGATATTTTAGTAATGAAAGATGGTGTTATTACAATTTATGGAATCAGTAGTAAAAGCAGTCTAAAATTCTGAAGTAAGTGGAAAACTTGCCAAAGTCAGGACTGCTGTAATATTTTGCATGAGCCAGCTAAGAAATTAACAAATATAGAAGATGTGAGGAAAGTCTACAGTAGATAGTTGTCATCTCTGAAAATACAGCTTTGATGTTCTACATAAAATAAGCATGATTATCCATGAATATAGTAGAAGGTAGCAAATAACTGGAGATCATAAACATTTTACATAGCTGAGTGAACTCTGAATGTATAAGTGATATGGTCATATCAGAAGAAATGGATCTTCAGATAGTAGTTGTCCTTATCATGGAGATTAAATTCTGGAGAAGAATAGGGGAAACCTATTAAGCTACTTTGGTTATTTAGAAAAACAGTCTGTGAATACATTTAATTTTGTATTTAGCTGTTTATATCCCACATTTTGCTTACGGATTCTTTCCTGAAGTAGACAGTCACTGAATAGGGAAAGGAAGAGTTAAAATAAATTACCTAGTGACTGAACCCAACCAAGAAATCATATGCAAGATTTGCTTTTGGTAAGTTCAAGATTTTACCTTCCTTTCGGAGTACAAATTTTAGTACTTAACATCAAAATGAAATAATACTGCATGCAGCTATGAACTGAGTATATGAACTGAGCTTCTGGATAGTAGAGGGCTTGATAATTGAAACAATTAATTTATTGTCCTGGATACAACATAGTTACTCTTAATATCTTACAAATTAGCGGGTTAAGTAAATTAGGAAATGTATCTTTTGAAATGTGAAAGCCTCCATACTAATGCAGTTTTCTCATTTAAAATGTTGTAGTTTTCCAGCTTATTAGATGAGTCAATGTTTTAGTGCAAGTCAATGTTAATCAAATAGGGAGTATGAGAACCAGAAAATCTTCACAGCTCCCATTTTATGTTAGATATAACAAAGGTTTATGATTTTAAAATCTTGTAGCAATTGCAGTGAGGTAGCAGAGTATGTAATAGTCAGAGATGGCTTAAGGTAATTGCTTTGGGATATACAAACATGGCTTGCAAATATCAAACAAAGTTGCAGCATCACATGCTCTCCTTCACAAAATACAGGGGTGCAGAAATGAATCAGAGCTGCAAAAAATCACCACAAAATGGAGTTGGAAACATCTTCTCATTAGAACTGGTTGGAAATTTTTTCCATAAAGTGTTTTTAAGGGCCAAATGCTCATTTGTCAAACTAAAACTTGCATCAGGTAGGTTTCTGAGGTCTCAGATGAAATTTCTCATCAAAGCCAGAGAGAAAGAAAGCACTACCCCAGAACAGAACTCTGCTCTCCATCAGAGATTTGATCCTGGGTCTCCCACATCTCTGTGAAGTATCCTAACATCTGGGATATTGGCTGTTCTATACACATAATGAATGTAATTCCATCTGCTCCGGGGCCACTCATCCTTGATACCAGCATGCCTACTCCCCCTATGAAGATCTAAACATTATCCAGAGGGTACTGCACAAGAAGGGGCATGGAGATAATACTGTGAAAGTAGATGAAACTCCTTCCATGTGGGAAGAGTAGAGAACTCTCAATGTGCAGCTCTCAAACATGAGGATCTTGGCGGCACAATCTGGGCCACTGCATGGAAGCATCTGTAATAAGATGCCACAATATATGAAAATGTGAGCAACTTCTCTGCATTCCTTGTGCAGTGCATCACTGCAGTTAGCACACAGCTGATATTCAACTATGTACACAACTATATTTACACCCAAACCAGCTAGTCTTCAATACACCGAAACACATAGTTTTGTTCATAGTCAAACATAATTCTTATGGTGCAAGTTAGTATGTGGATTACATAAACAGTGCCAAGCCTCATTCAGGAAAAACTTTTCAAAATTAAAGGAAATTTTGATTTAGTAAAAACCGAATAAAAAGGGTCTTATGGTCTAAAATGGTGTAGAAAGGGCAAATATTTAAAAAAAATGTTTCCTAATCCAGCAAGGGTGCCTTAACATGTGTTATTCCATCTTATAATGAGAAAAATGTTCAGTAAAGGGCAGTTGATATTATTAAAACCCTTACTGGGAAAGATGTGAAGCATGTGAAACAACTCAGAATCTGTAATAAGATGTGATGTGGCCTATGGACAAATATAAAAAACATTTCCAAAACTCTTTTAGTCTCTAACCAGACCACAGTAAATTTCTAAAAACAAAATTAGCTCCAAATCCTGAAGTTTTACTTAGAGTGTTGTCAGCTTTCCTTCAGGCAAACTTCTTGAGCAGGAATTTGCCTCAGTAAGCACTGAGTGAAAACAGGACAAGACTTTCAAGGTCTGGCCCATAATTTTTTAAAACATCCTTTGTATGTATTTCCTATATTAAAATTACCCAGGCCATATCATGCCACAGATTGTTTTTAAAAGCAAAGCCCAGATGAAACTAATGGAGTTCCTTTTTTAAACAACAGCGGCATGAATTGACAGTCTAAGTTTTCAAACTGGTGGTTTGTATGATTTATCATGTGATCTGTCACTAATTTTCAATGCTTATAAATATGCTTATTTATAGCAGAGTGGTTTGTAGGCCTATGGTCAGCCTTAATATTTTCTTATTCAGCGTCTTGGCGATATAGCAAACTGGAAATAATTATACCAGAAAGAGAAACAAAAACACCAGGGCTAATAACTTTCTACTTCTAATAAAGCATACATAGGAATGTCAGCTAAGATTTGTGTTAAATGTGAAATAATTTGGTTCAAGGCTAAACCTTATTTCCTATGTATGACCCTAAAAGTGCTAGAAGCTGTTCAAATCAAATATCCTTGACTGCACTGGATGCAATTATATTGTACACTTTTAATTGTTTTATATATATTTAAAATGCACATATAAACAAAACATAAGCAAACCATGTAAATATACTAGCATCTGCAACAAAATCAGGCAATTACACATGCAGTTACCTGCTTAGCGCTCACAACTTTTTGTTTCACACATACAAATTAGCACAGCACCCATTTCTGAAATACAGCCACTACGTGGAAGTTTAAGAGGCATCATTTCATACTTTGTTGTCCTAGTGCAGTTTTGGGTCTCTAATAGCTTCTCTTTTATGTATTGAATATCTAAAATCATAGCAAAAGGAGGATCTGCTGCCACATTGATCCCTTGAAAATATGGTCAAGGAACAGTATTCTTGTAAAGTTGATGTTTCTTCTTTGGAAAGAATATTAAATACTAGTATCAGTGATTATCTCTGATTCAGGGCTGCCTGATCCTGGCACAAGTAAGGGTTGGGATTTTAGGTGACCGCAGGATTGCTCTCTCATGGCCCTCCCGGTGTCCTGCTCCAACAAGCCTGTCCCTCTCATATGCTGGGCTAGAGGGATGGTGTAAGGCCACTTTGTACTGCTTTGGGTAATCCAACCCATAACCTGCACCTTAGTCTTTCCCTTAGTCATCAGCTGTATTTTTATCTTTGATGACAGATTTCCTCCTCATCACCTGTTTGAACCCTGAATAATCTGTCATGTTGTTGCATGACATCTCAGGAGCATGGTATAAAAAGGGTTGGCAGATGGTTTAACCGAAAATACTAAACACTCTCCTCCCCCCCAAACAAGCAAACAAAAAACACAGAAGAAAAAATTCTGTTGAGAAAAAAAGGGAGAGACTAAAGTTGTTGAGAGAGAAAAAAAAAAAAGACCCCTTTAATAAATGATTTTGGGACTTTTTGGCCCTAACAGGCTGCCAGCAGCTGTCCGCTATTTTGTCTTCCTGCTCCTCACCACGTAAACACCTGGGATTTTCACCTCCTGTCTGGTAAAAAAAAAATAATCAGAAAATACCAGACATATTAGGTGTCTGGTATTTTCTGATTTTTTTTTTTTTTTTTAACCAGACAGGAGGCAAAAATACCAGACTATCCAGGTCAATACCGGACACCTGGCAACCCTAGGTATAAGACAACTTTGTTGATGTTTTATTCTTCTCCCTAATTTTCTTTAGATTTCTCTCTTTGGTTTGATTATTTACTTTGCCTGAGAGAGGTAATTTTTTGGGGGGCAGAGGGAAGGGGTCTTTATCTGTGAAACTGATGAATTCCCAGATTCCATTTTTGTAAACAATAAAACAACTGGGAGTAAAGCTTTGTTAGTAGATATCTCATTATCTATTCCATTCTTGCTAAGGAAATGTCCATACTTTTTGTTTTTGTTTATCTCAGTCATTATGAGGATTCTGTTGAATATTATTTCCTTTATTTCTGGTTAATTTTCATTTTATGTGTACAAGTAATCTAATAATCAATAAAGAAAAAAACATTTGAAATAATCGTATTACTGTTAAGCAATCAAATAAAGCAAAATTCAAACAAAAATAAGGTTCAACAAAGCAACAAAAGCACAGAAACAAAGTTAAGACTGTCCTCATATTATTCTAGGCCTAGATATTACCACAGTAAGTGAAATTTCTATTCTCATATACTGCAGTACTTTAAAGTGCAATGTATTGCATTACAGGTGAAAGATAACTCAAACCATTAATATTTTAATGTATCTTTTATGTTTACATTACTTGCCTTCCCACCTCCAAAACTGCACTAAAATACCCACTAAATGAAAAAAGCCTTCAAAAAAATTAAGATGTGCCATTTCAGAAGAAGTGGGGAAAGAACAGTGAAAAGCATTAAGCCTATAACCATTCCCACCTAACTTGTCAGATATGAAATAGGCATTAGTAGTAAGGGAACCTGGGCTTTATATATATATTCCCCAAAGAAACATGGTCATAAGATGTATGGGATCTATTTAACAGGGCACCTGAGAATTAAAATACTCAATTTCTATTGCCTTTTTAAAACTGCATTTTAATTATGCCTAAAATGTACTCTCCAAGTACAGCTCCTTGTTGGGTCAGCCAGAGCAAAAAAGAGACAGATGAGAGGTTTTGGCATACTTCTGCCTCACATGGAAATCTCTTTTGAGATGATGCCCAATAGTAGAGAAGATAAAATACATACTACACTGAATCACGTCAACATCTGCACAGTGTGCCATGCCATGCTGCAATGAACAGTGAAGAGGAGTCAAAGCTCTCTACATTGTTCAGTCAGCTGTCTAAAGGTAACTTCAGTATTTTCAATACTGATGATGTGTAATGACTACCGCCAGCTCCAGGCTACTACTTGTGGTACTGGATATTGATGACACTGGACCATGCAGTCAATACGATTTTTACTCTCTCAACCTGTTGTGATTCATCTGTACCTTTATGTAAGTATTTTAAAAGACACATTGTCGTAATAAATCTTGTACTGCACAAAAGTGAGTTGAATAAGCAACTTTGTTTAGTGGCTGAATTGCATTAATCAAAGGAAAATACGAGAATATCATTATCATGCAGGTATACATTAGATAGATATATTAGTTTGCGCCAGGCTAAAAAGTAGAAAAAATAACCCACTGCAGTATGTTGGAACTGTACATTAAATAAGAGTCTGATTTGGCTTACAAGGTTTTGGTGCCTCTTGAAAGGGACCTACAGTCATGATGCATCCAGACCCATAAATGACCCAGTTAGGAAACCCAACCAAGTATGAACAGTGGCAAAAGTTTTGGGGCTTCAGTCTCAGAAGAGGTTTTGGCCAGTGAAGGGAGCTCTCAAGATAAAAAGGGATTTTTACACTGTCATCTGTTTTTACATTATTAAACTGTATATAACAAATGCAGCCATAGTCTCTTGTAGTTGTGTTTTGGTTGTTTCAGGAAACATAAATAAGCCAAAATTTTGCACTACAGTAGGACTAACTTAATTTTTCATACGTTTGAGTACCATGTATTTTGCAATGTGTCTGTTTTTGAGAGGAGACCTAATAAGCCACTTGGCTATTTTTTTTCTGCTTGAATATTAAAGACCCGTAGGCACTTTAATAAAAGTAGGTATTTGCCTGAGGCCCATTGCTTAGTGTTTTTCTCCCATCCCATACAGCTGTTTGCTTGGCTGTTGTCTTCCTACAGCTGAAATGACTGCATTTCATCAGAGAAGCATTTCTTATCTGTACAGTTAATAGTCTCTGAAGCATTCTGGGATGGCTCAGAAAAGCAAGCACCTTATAAATTTACATGGTACAAAAACAAAGTCCCATTTAGATACAATTACTAAATGTCACGACAGTCTTAAGGCATGTCTACACTGCACCGTAGGTTGAAATAAGATACACAATTTGAGCAACACAAATTGCATATCTATTTCAGTCTTATTTCAAAATACAGGCAGTCCCCGGGTTACATGGATCCGACTTACATCGGATCCCTACTTACAAATGGGGTGAGGCAACCCCGCACTAGCTGCTTCCCCCCAGCAGATCAGGGAGACGCGAAGCTAACACCCCCCCCCCCCCAGCAGACCAGGGAGACACGGAGCGGCTTTTCTCAGCAGACACCTCATCTTGAGAATAAAGGACTGAGGGAAGTGAGGTGTGGGAGAATAAAACTGAGCTCTGGAGAAATGTTTGGCTAGAGTTTCCCCTACAATATGTACCAGTTCCGACTTGCATACAAATTCAACTTAAGAACAAACCTACAATCCCTATCTTGTACGTAACCCGGGGACTGCCTGTAGATTATTTTGTAATTTGGTGCTACCTACACAGAGCCAAATTTTGAAATAACCCACTATTCCAAAACGACCCTTAGTTCCTGCGGAATGAGGTTTACAGGGATATCAGAATAGCGAGTCCATTATATTTTGAAATAATGGGCATGTTGTGAAGATGCGGGATAGCTATTTTGGGAAACTCTAGGATCCTGAAATAGCGCTGCAGTGTAGATGTAGCTTCACTGAGTGCATGTCCCCATTATATTATGATACAACTTTTTCAGAACAAGAATTAAAATTCTCAATGGAGAAGCCTCAGTGATTTCTTCTTGCTTTTTAAACTGTAATTATTAGTCATCATTGATCCTCAGGTGATGGAAGCTAAGAAAATATACAGCGATGGGTGCCATACAAAACCTGAAAAGAGACTCTCCCAAAGGCAATCCCTATTAAACCCCAGAAGATGATGTTATAGCTCAGTTGGAACACATACATAATGTGTCATTCCTTATAAATACTAGTCTCAAAGCACATTACTACTATATTCACAAATTCATTAAAGGTCTCACCAAGGGTAGAGCTGATGCAATAGTTAAGACACTATTCGAACACTTAGACTTGGGAGATTACCTTCAACTATTTTAAGTGTTTCCTCTTCCACAGGAAACATTTGTTTAAACAGTGAAATAACATTAATCTAATTATTTTTAAATGCAAGAATTAATTAGCAACTGAGCCTGAAGGCTGCACACCACTCTCACAGTATCAATGAGTCTATAAATAGTCACACTTTAAAGTTGATTTGGTCTGCGTGTGCGCGTGCATGTAGGAAAGGGGAACGGGAAGGTATGTTTGATTACAAAGTCAAAAGTTTTTTGCGGAGAGTTACTTGGTGAGAAGCCAGGATTTAACCTCTATCTTAACCACTTCAGTAGTTCATCTGCTCATACAGATTTTATGATTGTGGGTCCAGAAAAACACTTAAGCATGTCCTTAACTTTACATATGTGAATAGTCTCACTGAAGTCAAGCACCTATAAATAAAAATGCTATTTTACCTTTATTTGGGAAGGGTAACACAAGGAGCAGGATAAGAGGAAATATGCAGGAATCTGATCTTGCATTAATGACATTGCAGCATTTCAGCCACTAAGTTACTCCTGATATCACAAATATTTTATGATATCAATAACATAAGTAGTATTGCATTTAAAGAATACACCATTTCTACTATGTCCTAAAGAAAGTAAGCATGAATGAAAAGGGCTTGCTACTGTTTAATGCAGATGTCTCAGCTTAGAGGTTAACCTTGCTTATGCATCCCTGTCACCTCTCTTTATACTTAAACTATATTATAACAGCTGTCTTCCTTCCATGCACTGCTGCAAAACTTTCAAAATCAATGCAATACAACGATCTCCAGTGTCAGCAACGGCTACATTAAAAACGCAAATTCAGTATGAATGGTACTCTTAAACTCAGCCTAATCATTAGGAAGCACTGCATACCTTATTACTTTAACATGCAGCGATTTTTATTGCAAGGCAAAATGTAATTAGGCCACAAAACTGACATATCGCCAATTATTTCTTATTGTAAGGCTGTGTTTCAGGGTTCCCTTTGATTTTTCTTCTTAAAACATGTCGCTGTAATCATGGAAATAAAAATACAGCCAGGTTCCATGAGGTATAGAGTGCTTTGGGCCCAGCTCTTAAACTGATACAGGTCTGGGGCTTTCCTGTGCATACAACCTCCTATCACAGTAGCCACACAATGTTTTGCTTATGTTAGAAAATCAGTTTTATTGTGCAAAATTTCCTCTCTTTATATTCAACTGTTCCGTAATTAGAAGATACTTACTCCAATAAGGAACAGCCTCCAATTTTGACCTTGTCAGTGGTGATTTCAAGAACAGTTGTCTTCCCTATAAAATGCTTACACTTGCAGAGAGTTATTCTTAAATAAGAAGTTTTAAAACAAATGTTTTCCTCATATTTTTATAAATATATGTATATTATATGAGGAAAATGTGAATGACAGGAGAGAGGGGAGACAAGATAGAACCCTGAAGAAACCCACATAAAAGGGCTCTTTATACAGATGAGCATTTGTCCAGTTCTCAGAGCCATCCCACAACATTCTGGCACCTGAGGCGGGGAGCTCAAATGGCGCCCCCATTACCCCCTCGCTTGGGCCAAAACTTTGAAAGATCTCAATTCTCTGGGTCCTAGTGGTGCCCCCCCCCCCCACAGTCTGGCACCTGAGGTGGCCGCATCAGTTCGCCTAATGGTAAGGCCAGCCCTGCCAGTTCTACTCTGGGATCTCTCAGAAAAACAAACAAACAAACAAACAAACAAACAAACAAACAAACACCCACACCAACTGAGCCACACTGATTGAAATCCAAGCAAGAGGACTGACTATTCTTTGTCCTTTTCTTTCAGACTTGGCTCTGCACCCATGGAAACAGCTCAAAAGAAATGTTAGCGATCATATTATCAAAGAAACATGAGTGCCTCATAGCATCACCCAGTATGTACATTTTTGTGTGTGTATAAAACCAGTGCAGCCTGCAGTGATTAGGCATTTAGAATACTGAAACAAACAGCTTGATAATATTGATGGTAATGAGTTGAACCTATAAAAACTGCAATCAAGGATGATGTTTAGTTTCTGAATGAGTCAGATCAGCCAACCAATGCAGAAGATGATGATAATTTATGTCTTGTAGAAATACCCAACTTGTAAAAAGTTTGAGTGTTTCTTGAACTCTACAAGCTCACAGGGTAAAAAGACAAAAGAAAAAAAAAAGAAGTCTTGAGTTCAGGATGTAATTTGGACCTTCTAAATAAACTTGAATTCTGGAAGAGAGAGTTGCCTTATCTACTTACGGAGACTCAGTCCAAAAGAAAGATTTGTAACTGCAGTCACTTCAATTTTTGTGCAAAGTGTGCTCTCTTGTAAGCTTTTTGTTTTGTCTTAGTATTATTGTGCCATATTTTAAATAGCATTTGAACAAAATTACAAAGGTTAATAAAATCTGGAACAGAATGAAACTTAAGGTATAATTTACTTCTGTGAAAAGTTTTCATGAGCACAGTATTGGAGTTTTGTACTTATTCCTAAAAACTAGCATGCCCCAACCTTATTTTATACTTGGAAGCAGATGCGTGTAATACCTAGTGTCACCGGGACAACCTCAAGTGTTTCATTAAATATGCTAACACTGCAGTTGTCACCTAGGAAATCCTGGGAATTGGTCAAATCAAGCAACGAATTCTGATTCACAGGAACGAAAGGAATGGATAAATCTGGGAAGTTCAGGCTTGAGAACCAGATTAAAAATGGCTTGCTGCTTATGATGCTAGGTAACTTAATCTTATTAAGTTTCCATCAACTGCAAACTGGTGTAGTGGGGACACATTTTGGTACCAGGACATGACCATAGCAAATTAAGTCAGAATTTAAATCTTATTTGAGTGATTTTTTTAATTAAAATAAACGATTAAAAAACTTGAGAATTAAAACATTATTTGATCCCTCATTCCTCATAAGAATATTTTAAAATGTAAAACAAAAGTTCTTGATAATTACACTATTAAAGTATATTTTACATTTGTGATTAAGATCTACTGTTAAATTATTTATACATGTGTTCTCATTTTATAAATCTATTTACATATATATACACATGCACAGTAGTCCCAATAAGAACCCAGGATCTGAACCACCTCAAAGCAGTATGAAGGAACTATAGAGGAAAACCATGAATTAATTCCGTAAGTTTTAGAATGAGAGCATGTTTTGATTGCTAGTCATTAAGTGCTCAGACTTAATTTTCCCAGCACGAATTCTTATGTATTCATCACTATTACAGAAAAATAACACATTATATTAAAAATGTATGCACTTAATCATTAAGCACACACAAAAGTACAATTTAGACACCATGAATAGAGGTAGACAGATGGAATTCCTGTACAGAATTCAGCAATAAGCAGATCTACCTGGCCAATGTGAACAATTAAGGACTACGAATATACAAAGGACACGGCTATGCCAAAAGCTAGAGATAGCTAACAGCATACCACCAAAGTGTATCGAAATTCATAAGCCAGCTCAGATTGCTGTGACAATTTCAGGTGCCCACTGTTCTGGTCCCTTTTTTTGACAGCCTGACCTGCAATGGTAAGATGTTGCTTATGCCAGACTTTCATTACAGTGTGTATGCCTATATGCAGATGTTCATATGATATGGCTAGGATTTATCTCAAAGATACACCTGCGAATATAGTTCTTCAGGGTTTTTACAGTCTTTCATTGGCTTTCACCATCTAGGAGCCAGACAGTTTTTGCACTATGTTAATATTTTAATCAGTGCTAGAAACTGAGACTTGAGAATGGATTCAGTATTGTGTTATGTTGCTAATAGTTTCCCAGCCTCCATATTAGCACCAAAAATAGCCATGCACATTAATAATTATTTAGTTTCATGAATGTTTCCAGGCAAATGACTCACCCTCCTTCTTCAGAATATTTGTGACCAAAAGCAAGGATGTCAGACGCACGGCCGCTGCCATCACATACCACAACAGGAACAGGCGGAGTGTCTCGTAGGTACTCCAACACAATAGAGATAACATTGGGCCCACCTTCCACAATAAGTGCCACTACTGGAACCCCTTGCCCAATTCCTGGAGTAAAAGAAAGAAACGGGGGAAAAAAAGAAAAGAAAAAAAACCACCAAAACACAAACAAAGCCAGAGATCCAGCAAATAAAATAAAAACACAACCAAAGGGGAAAAAAAGAAAAACAAACGAATAAACTGAAATTACTGCATACTAACTGCATATTGATCTCTTACAGGAAAGGGTATTAAGAAATTGATAGGTTTATAGTTTTAAGGTCAGAAGATACCATTGTGATTGTCTTGTCTGAGTTGCTGTATAACATCATGGGACAGAAGTAATACAACCTGATTTTCAACACCTGTAACGCAATTAGATAGGATTCCTCTGCAAAAGAGGCAACACTTATATTTAAGTCATGAGACTGATGTGGATAGACCAGATTCATCACCTGAGTGAAAATCAGTTTTTCATGCTATATCATTAACAAAAGGTTAATGATATAGCAACTTGTATGGCATGTGCCTTCTTAACAGTAGAACTGGTGACATCTGAAATGGGGTATAGAATAAGGGGCTGAAATTTTCCTGTTCACATTGTTTTTGATGAAAAATCATGAAGGTTTTTTGTGTGAAAAATGTTTACTTTCTGTGGACAATTTAAATCAAAAAACCCAAATGCCCACAAAATGAACAATTTCTATGTGGAAATACTTCCACATGTCATCAGGAGAGATGTACTAGTTGAATTTTTCCCATGCTAGGTTGCCAACTTCCTAATAGCACACACACCCTGTCCCATGCCTTCTCTAATGCTCCATTCCTGATTACTTCATTCTCCCACTCAATTTCACCAAGATGGGGCAGGAGGTTGGGGGTGCATGGGGGTGTGGCTCTGGGCTAGGGTTGTAGGCTTTAGGTGGGGCCAGAAATGAGGGGCATGAGAGAAAGTTCTGACCTGGGGCTGGAGTGTAGACGGGAGTGAGCTCTCTGTCAGGGTGTGTAAGCTCTGGGGTTGGGCCTGAGATGAAGGGTTTGGAGTACAGGAGGTAACTTTGGGCTGGGGCTAAAGGGCTCAGGGTATGGGAGGGAGTAGAGTGTGTGGACTCTGGAGTGGGGTTGGGGATGAGGGGTTTTAGAGTGCAGGAGGGGGTGCAGGTTCCAGTTGGAGTTATGGGCTCTGGGATGGTGCTGGAGATGAGGGATTTGGGGCACAGGAGTGGCCTAACAGCTGGGGCAGGGGGTTGGGATGTAGGCTCCAGCAAAGAATTTGGGTGCAGGAGGAGAATCCTGGTGGAGCAGAGGGTTGGGGCATGGGAAAGAGTTCAAGATCCCTGTGGCACTTACTCTAGCTCCTGGAAGCAGCCACTAGGTCTTTGTGATGATTTGCAGCCAGGGAAACTTCACGTGCTGTCCTCATGCAGATGTTGCCTCTGCTGCTCCCATTGGCCACAGTTCCCGGTCAATGGGAGAGGAAGGGGCAGTGCCTGTGGGCATGAGGGTAATACACGGATGGAGCTTCCCTGTGCCTAGGTGCCACAAGGACTTGGTGGCTGCTTCTGAGAGCTACACGGATCCAGGGAAGATAGGAAACCTGTATTAGCCTCCTGGCTTCCCACTGCCTGGACTGTTAATAGGCATTTCAGTTAAAAATGGGACATCTGGCCACCCTATTCCATGACGCACCACGGCCATGGACTCCCATGATACCATGATGTACTACCTCCCACTTCTAACAGTAGAGTCCATGGTATATCATGGGAGATGGTGTCTGACCAGGAAGCTCAGACACTTCACATACATGAATGGGCAGGCTAAAACTTTATCTGACTTTACCTTTACTTATTTCAGCATACACGAATGCTGTCCTACATTCTCTGAGGACAGTTTCCAGTGTGCTTCACTAAAGCCATAATCTGCTGTCAATATTACTGCTGTCATTTATCATTTGAAACAGATGTTAGGCATATCATGGTTTATAATGACCAAAGCAGATTTAATATGGTTATAAATAGAAACCTGCTTTAAATTACTACAACTGTTTTATTTATATTAAAGTAGCACCTAATACAGAGTAGATGCTGTGCATGCTACAAAAGATGACTTAGTCCCTCCCTTGAAACTCTTGAAAGTCTAAAATGACACACAGGTGAAAAGATGAAGTGTGGTTAATTTCTCCTAAGTATTGATATCATAGCGAGTTTACAGGAGAGATTTAAATGACAGAGGATGATAAAGAACTTTGCATTAAAAAAAGACATGAGAATGACTGGCCAAATTATGCCTCGTGAATGTCCATTAACGTCAATGGATGTAAGACAGGAATGTATATATTTTGTCAGCCTTTCACATGATTGGAAAAAATACAATTGTTTTTACCATGCATAATATTCAACAAATTAAAAGTAAGTTTAAAAATTAAGACTAAACATGCATTTTACAAATAATCTGCTTATTGAAGAATTAGTGGAACCCTGATACATTTAATATTACACATCCAAGATCTTAAAATTGGCTGGCTTTTAAGCATTCCAAATTCTTTATTGCTACAGGTTGAACCTCTCTAGTCCAGCATCCTCGGGACCTGAAAAGTGTCGAACCAGAGAATTTGCTGAATCAGGGGAGGTTAATATTGTTTAGCAGCATTACCAACACTCCCACTGCTTACTGGGCTCTTA
Organism: Pelodiscus sinensis; assembly: GCF_052426305.1. Classification (NCBI taxonomy): domain Eukaryota; kingdom Metazoa; phylum Chordata; order Testudines; family Trionychidae; genus Pelodiscus; species Pelodiscus sinensis. The sequence continues at coordinate 34,116,021 of NC_143057.1, forward strand.
GAAGACATATAGAAGACAATGGAACTAAACAACAGTTTAGAACACAGAGCCAGGACTGGTGGCTAAAAACAAACTTTCTGGGATCGTGGAAAACTTGGCCAAACCCAAGAGAAGTGGACATCCGGCTAATTAAAATCATGCCAGACCACAGATGTT